>NC_135232.1:740914724-741226542 GCF_051348905.1 Ranitomeya variabilis | reverse complement strand
AGGTTCACAAGAAGGAGAATGTAAAGTTGAAATGCCTTATAATGTGATTATAGGAAGGCCTTTGATAGACTAAGAGTGTGAGTTTCTTAAAGGCAATGTTAAGTTATTATTTCAAAAATTGCACTAAATAGAATACCCGGTTGGGTAACAGAAGTTATTTATACTCTGTAAATTATAAGGTTAATTATGTTTGTAACGTTACAAGTGTCCTCACCTCCCATAAAGGGAAGCCTACTTAAGTATACTTATTGTTATTTGCACTCAACAAAATTGTATGTCTTTTTGCTAACCTGTATTGTTGTTTTTCTTCCCAGTCCCGGAGTACTGTGTTTAACCAGGGGGGAGTGCAGCGCCCCAGAGTCCTGGTCGTTGCAGTAGCATGGTTCAGCCACTAAGGGGGGCCATGCTGCGTTCGATGGCACGGAAGGAGTTCTCTGAGCAGGTATCACAGTCACCAATACATTTCACAGCTGGGCCTCCGGGGGGAGCTAAGGGTGCTATTCATTAGGCCACTCCCCACCATAGTGGGTAAACTGGGGGTCAGGCAGGAAGTTAAAAAGAACGCTGACGGGATTGAACGGAGCAACACCTGGTGGCAGAGGGTGTTGTGAAGGGAGAGACTGTAGGGTCTCTGCCAGGGGTGGGATCCTGGCAGAGGCTTGGCATGGAAAGAACGTAAAGGGACCGTGCCTGCTCAGCATAGCGGCGGTGCCCAAGGAAGGACTAAGAAGCGAGATAGATTGTGCTGAGTGAGAAACGAAATCAAGCGAAAGGAGATACCAGTGAGGGTTGTGCTGAAAGAGGCAGCACCTTACTGAGGCGCACTACCGGTGGCCGGAACGCCGAGGAGGTAAAGAGTTTCAAGCCATACATCAGACCTACGGCAGGGCAGTTAGCTTGAGGCGGACTGTCTCACGCATCACCCAGGAAGGCAAAGGGGGGTACCAACAGGAGAGGGGCGCAGATAGAGTCCCGGAAGATCTCCGAGCCTCCCCGTCATACGGGTGCGTTCCTACCATAGTATCTGGAGGGACGAGGAAGATCATTGCGAATTAAGTTGTTGTGAGGGAACACGAGAAACAGACACAACAGTTGTGGGGTACTTTCCGTAAGCACAGCAGGGAAGGACTGCAACACATAGCGCTAGAAGGAAGGCACCGATTTCCACCTGCAAGGAGAGCTCTGGAAGTGCCATTGGACCGGCCGGACTTGCGCAGCCTGGTGAGCCGTATTCCGGACTGAGGACCCAGAGAGCTTCAGTAAAGAGGTAAAGAGACTGCAACCTGGTGTCCTCGTTATTTACCGCGACCTGCACCCCACAACTGCACCGCTACAACATCACTTATTGCACCGGACGTTCCCCACTGACAGACAGGGCCACGGACCGGGTCTAGCCACCGTGACAACCCCAGGACTGAGACCTAGAGGCCCGGCTCCGGGTACCCCTCGGCCCTGCGGCGGTGTGGGGGCGCTCCACAGACACTGTGTTTCAGGGTACTGCCCCTTGTCAGTGCAAAGTGGAGATCTGGTTTGGCTGAGTGAGAGGCATCTGACTGGGATCCAAGAAGTATCGTTTCTCCTTGCGGAGAGTGACTTGTTAAGCATGTCGAGATGAGGAGACTTAAAGCTTCAATGCTCCTCTGGAAAATATGCAAATTGTCTCAAGGAGCATTGCAGCTTTAAGTCTCCTCATCTCGACATGCTTAACATGTCACTCTCTGCAAGGAGAAACGATACTTCTTGGATCCCTATTTCATTTATAAAAATAGTTGCCATATGGATGACATACTGGACACCACATGCTGAAAAATTGTCTGATTTTTTTCCAGATGACAAATAAATTATTTTTCATATGCTCATCTGGACCTGGCTTGTCATATTTTTTGCAGTGTTTGGGATTTTTTTCAAGTTTCCCTAATTGAACTACTTGGGTTACGATGGAGTGGTGAGGGATACATTTCTTAAAGAAAATGGTCAAAGAGGGATTATATTTTCAGGGGAAGAGCCAGGTTACCGTCAGAAGTGGACTATACAGTGGGTACGGAAAGTATTCAGACCCCTTTAAATTTTTCACTCTTTGTTTCATTGCAGCCATTTGGTAAATTAAAAAAAAAGTTTATTTTTTTCACATTAATGTACACTCTGCACCCCATCTTCACTGAAAAAACAGAAATGTAGAAATTTTTGCAAATTTATTAAAAAGGAAAAACTAAAATATCACATGGACATAAGTATTCAGACCCTTTGCTCAGACACTCATATTTAGGGCTTTCACACTTGCGTCGGTACGGGTCCGTCGCTAAGCGTCGGCGCGACGTACCGACGCACGTTGTGAAAATTTGGCACGACGTGGGCAGCGGATGCAGTTTTTCAACGCATCCGCTGCCCATTCTAAAGTCCGGGGAGGAGTAGGCGGAGTTCCGGCCGCGCATGTGCGGTAGCAAATGGCGGATGCGACGTACGAAAAAAACGTTTTTTCGTGCCGACGGTCCGCCAAAACATGACGCATCCAGTGCCCGACGTATGGCCATACGTCGCGATCCGTTGGCAATACAAGTCTATGGGCAAAAAACGCATCCTGCAGGCACATTTGCAGGATCCGTTTTTTCCCCAAAACGACGCACTGCGGCGGATTCCAAATGATGCAAGTGCGAAAGAAGCCTAAGTCACATGCTGTCCATTTTCTTGTGATCCTCCTTGAGATGGTTCTGCTCCTTCATTGGAGTCCAGCTGTGTTTAATTAAACTGATAGGACTTGATTTGGAAAGGCACACACCTGTCTATACAGCTCTGGCAAAAATTAAGAGACCACCACATCGAAGCCCTGTCATGGGCAGCCCAGTTTCCAGACCTAAACCCTATTGGAAACCTCTGGAATGTAATCAAGAGGATGATGGATAGTCACAAGCCATCAAACAAAGAAGAACTGCTTACATTTTTGTGCCAGAAGCAGTGTGAAACACTGGTGGAAAGCATGCCAAGACGCATGAAAGCTGTGATTAAAAATCATGGTTATTCTACAAAATATTGTTTTCTGAACTCTTCAAGCGTTAAAACATCAGCATTGTTGTTTCTAAATGATTATGAACTTGTTTTCTTTGCACTATTTGGGGTCTGAAAGCACTGGGTTGTTTTTTTAAATTTTTATCATTTCTCCTTTTCAGAAAAAAAAATACAAAATGTATTGCTTGGAAATTCGGAGACATGTTGTCAGAAGTTTATAGAATAAAAGAACAATTTACATGTTACTCAAAAATATATGAAGAGAAAAATCAGACAAACTGAACATTTTGTAGTGGTCTCTTAATTTTGCCAGAGCTGTACATTACCTGTATTCCTATTCCTTTTTCTCCTCCTCTCTCATTGGGTTCTTGCTCATTTTTTTGCACACCGCAACTTTGAGAAAAGAAATGTGAAAATGGATCAGTAAGGCAACATCACCTGCTCCACTTCACACAGAGGAGACCACATGTACTGAGGATTCACGTCTCCTCAAAACTTCTACTTCGGAATCAAACATTGCTTGGCTGTCATTGCTGAAATTCATTAACTCCTTAACTTATATGCAAAATAAATCAGAAAATGCAAATAAATCTGCAAAAGGTGAAGTAGAATATGTAAGAGGTTGCCAGGTCCGTTCTCCTGAAACACACATATCTAACACAGCTGAAGTAAACCACAGGAGTAAGGTCTTCAGAAGTAATCCAGTTATATGCCTATGTAATACAATGTATCCATTCATGTAATATAATAATGTATATAGCAGACCATAACGGAAAATAGCACCAAAAAAACCCCAACATGACAAAATCAATCTCCTAAATATAGCACAATGCTGCAACATTATGAAATACATAATAACGCATATGACATAATATACCAATACATAATTCACAATATATAATGTAATAGAACATAATAGAACACAAATAATCCCAACATAATATATCACAACAACACAGAAAAAGCTAAATACAATGCAACTCTCAAGATTCATTATAGGATTCGTGGCAGCTCTGGTTCTGCTGTAATTTAAACGTTGTTTTTTTCTTTTGGTACAGCAAGAGTTAATGTCAGTCTCTTGCTGGCAGTTTCTTTTAGGTTGTTCAGCCCATGTTGGTTGGTAACCTCTCCCACCTTCCTTTAAATAGTCACATGACCCATCAGTTGATCATTGGTAATAGAGTTATTCTATGCAGACCAGCTTGGATTGAGGAGCTCTCCTGTGTTGGTGGAGTTCAGATTAATGGTGCTGTCTTGTATTCTACTGTGGAGCTTAGGAGAGCTTGAAGCTGAGTATATTGTCCCTTTTTCTTTGACTGTACCATGTTAGTTGCTTCTCCTGCGTTTCACCATCTGCAGTGGTGAGGCCAGTGTCCTTGCCGGCCAGTGCACCAGTCTTGGAACATTGAGGATACAATCAAGGACTACGCACGTGACGGCGGCAGGGGGAAGGACCCGCATAGGGCATTAAAGGAGTGTAGGGTCAGGCACAGGTTGGTGTCAGGAGGTGTCCAATCCCTTGCTTCCTACCTTTAGGGCCTTCCTCTCCCTTTTTCCATCCTGTTGTAGTTGTATGCTGTGTCATCAGTACCCTTGTCCGAGCATGACAACAATACAGCAAAACTCAACCAGAATAACACAACACAACATAAAAGAAATCAACAAAATAACAAAACACAACATAAACCAACCAAACATAACACAACTTATACCAAAATATTCTGATAAAAAATGCAGTAAAAAATTAGCATCATACGATACAACTATGACATAATGTAACACAATGAAACAGAAATAAGCTAACAGACCTTTACCCAACCACATGACAATACGATAACATGACACAAAACATCACAAGAAAATACAACAATATAACAGCCTAACACCAATGAACCCATGGTGGTACAATTTACCAACAAGAAAACATACAATTTAACATACAAAATATAAAATATTTTGGTGCATTACAACCCTGGATTCCGAATTTCTCCCAAAATGTGTTTTTTTAAATTTCTTCAGAGCCCACAGCTACTTTGTCACACACCCACGCCATGCTCTACACACTGACAACCCACACAATCTCAAAATTATGCTGAATATTAAACAAAAAGTACCATACACTGAACTATATCTACAGCACATTGCAAAACAAGACATTGTTTCTTATTTATTATACCATACTATATCATACTTTATTTGCAACATTATTGACACATTATTATTTATTATACCGTACTGTATCATACGCAATTTACAACATTTCTGACACCCACACCATACATTAAGTTGTTACAGTGTTGTACTTCAGGACAATGGTTCCCTCCACTCCACTATTCGTAAGAGCTAATTTGGGTCACATGACATGACATTTCTCTCCAAGTTTGACCCGTAATAATAGGATGAGTCCCGATTCTATCTAGCTGGTGGGAAGCAAGGAACACTTCTTTTAGCTATTGACTTGCACTGTAAAACCTAAAACATGCCCCATTCCAATTAAGTTACCGGAGGCATTTGGAATATATCCTTAAACGTTTTTTCCCCCCCACTGAATACATATATTATCGATCCACAGAATAGATCATAAATGTAGAATCACTGATGGTCCAACTGTTGAGACCCCATGAACAGGGGTTCCAAAGACCACTGTATAAAAAGAGATATAGTGCATATGTGTGACCATAACTTCATTAACCTCTCTGAGACTGGCATAATGAAATGTCCTACAGCTCCATAGAAGTCAAGAGAATGCCGCTCTTTTCACATGGCAGAGATTGAGACTCCTACTCGGAGGATCGGAGTGGGGTCCAAACATTTGGACCGACAGCAATAATGTATTTATTATCTATCCTGTGGAGATCTTTCCAGCGGTTGGAATTCTGCTGAATTCTGTTGAAGGAACAGGAGATCGAGAACAAATAAGAACACTGAAAATAACATTAAAAAAATCAACACAATAATGGCCGCTACGGCGCCTTTAATCAGAGGAAGTCATGTCGCTTCCAGGCATTTCCTTCTTATCGCTGATTGAGATGATATTAAGGATAATTGTGTTAGTTTCTCGATCACATGAAATGGAAAATTCTACTAAAATGAAAACATGAGAAAACCTAATCCCAAAGACAATTAAAGGAAAGCTACGGACAGCACTTATAGAAGTCATTGTGCAGTACAGTTGTGGAACCCATTACCTTATTCCTGGGTGGAGAGACCATTGATCTTAAAGGACTGCAGCTCATGAATTCAAGAGGTCTTAATACAATGTGGTATCCCAGTACCTGGTCTACTACTGCTGAGTGAAACAGTTGTCATATGGTAGTAGATTTTCTACAGTGTGCCAGAACTATGACAATATCCAAAAACATATCCTAAATGTAAAGGGGCTTTGAAGGGAACCTGTCACCAGGTTTGGCTGGTAAGAGATACGGCCATCACCTTTCAGGGCTGATATACAGCAGTCTATAATGCAGTATATTTGCCCCCAACCTGACCTGTAAGAGGAGAAAAATAACTTTTATAATACTTACCTGAGGGGTGCTCCGATCCAATAGGCGTCGCTGGTCTTTGTCCGGTGCCTCCCATCTTCTGACGATCCCCGTCCTCCCCGTCGATCTCCATCCTGCTTGCTTCATGTGGATGACGCGTCCCTTCATCATCCACACAGTCTCCTTGGCACAGCGCTCTTGCGCTGGCGTACTTCTTTGCTCTGTCGAGGGCACAGCAAAGTACTGTATTGGACATGCGCCAGGGCTTTTTGTCTTTTCCCAGCACCTGCATACTGCAATTCTTTGCTCTGCACTGAACAGAGCAGAGACGTGCACCTGCTCCTCAGAACAGCGCTCCTGCGCAGGCGTACTTCTCTGCCCTGTCGAGGGCAGAGCAAAGTACTGCAGTGCGCATGCGCCGGGGCTCTTTAACCTTTTCCAGCACCTGCGCACTGCAGTACTTTGCCCTCAACAGGGCAGAGAAGTGTGCCTGTGCAGGAGCGCGGTGCTGAGGAGATGCATCATCCACATGAAGCAAGCAGGAGGACGTCATCGCAAGAAGAAGGGAGGTGCCGAAACAATTAGAGCGACACCCATCTGAACGGACCACCCCGCAGGTGAGTATAATAAAAGTTACTTTTCTTCTCTTACAGGTCGGGTTGGGGGCAGATATACAGCATTATAGAATGCTATATATCAGCCCTGAAAGGCAGTGGTCGTATCTCTTATCAGCCGAACCTGGTAACAGGTTCACTTGAAAGCATAAAAATCAGTATCCCCATCATTATCAAAAGAGGGAGTAGGCGAGTGGTTTATAAGCATATGCAACCAAAAAATGGATAACAAAGTATCCAAATGACACCGCTCAAGAAAAAATAATAAAGATATGGATAAAATAAACACT
This sequence comes from Ranitomeya variabilis, assembly GCF_051348905.1. Taxonomy (NCBI): domain Eukaryota; kingdom Metazoa; phylum Chordata; class Amphibia; order Anura; family Dendrobatidae; genus Ranitomeya; species Ranitomeya variabilis. The sequence goes on along the minus strand of NC_135232.1, from coordinate 741,219,153 downwards.
TTTTATTAAAAAAAATAATACACATTTAAAAAAACATGAATCAAAAGTAGACATGATACATGTAAGAGGGATCAAAAAATAGATGAAGTAATCAAGTCGACATAGGTGGTGAAGCGGGGTAGGGTCAGGCAGCAGGTAGCAATGGTAGTAGTATAAATAGATCAATATTGTTGGGAATACAACAATAAGCAAGTGCATAAAGTAAAGGAAAAAAAAACATTTTAAACTAACCACATGGAGAAAGGTAAAGTGTGGAGCTTACCCATAATGCTGTAAACCGCCTTCTCGCGACACCACAGACGCCCCAGAGTGTGCCAGGACTACTTTAGTACCTGTGAGTTAGAGGATGCAATACATTGTACATTGTGTATGTCCGTACACTGAGGATTACTTGTACAATGTACTTTGCTGCCATGTACTGGTCAATGTATGTATATCAAAGTTGGGTAATTAATTTCCTCACAACAAGCTGTTATAGAAATGGCTGGGAGGAGGCTCAGTGCACACACTTCCTGTGAGCTGGTACAAACCAGTCTAGTCCTGTTTAGTCCAGGGTAGAAAGAGCAAGGAAGCACCACTGCTCCCTAAATGTACTGGAGTGCCCCAGGGGGTCTTATACCATCTCCATAAGTGCCACCTCCCGCTATTGACAATTGTGGACACAAGTGAAGAGTTTAGGGGTCCAGCGATCCACTTCAGCTACCATCTGTGACATTAATATCTGCTGCCAGTAGAACTACATGTCCCAGCTGGCCCCTCTGCAACATCTGGTACCTCCCCTGTGGTTCACTGCAACAGCATTTCCTATCCTGCTCTCTGGGTTTGAATCAGTAGCATAGCTACCGGGGGGGCAGAGGGTGTGGGCGCCCCAGGCCCGATGCTTAGAGGGCCTTCCCACAGGACGCAGGAGCGCTATCCCCCATCCACTAAGGGTACTAAGCCTACATGTCCACCAGCAAGACGCAGTTGCGCCGCTGTTACCCCACTACAAGGCTTTATCCAGAACTGGCAAATCCATTAAACCACATACAACTTACCAGCAATTTAAGGCTGATACATTGGCACCTGCAAGAAAGGTTGTCTCCAGTGACATACCAACTTTCTATTTGAATCGCATATGCAAACAGCAGCAAGACGCTGATGCACCGCTGCTATTCCTCAGCAAGGTCATACTCAGAGAGAAATCAACTATCAGGCCATACTTGGTATCAAAAAGACTGTACCTGCCCCTTGACACTACAGGGATAACATCCTCACTACCATAAGAGCCACTCATAAATCCTGGATTAAGTGCGACTTTAGAGTAAGACCCGGGAGGGTCGAAACGTCAAATCACTCAGTCGCTTATACTGCCTACTATTTGATCTGTCACATTTGATTTTCTGTTTTTCACTTGAATAAATTAGCAAATTTAAAAAAAATCCTTTTGTTTCTAAGATATTCCACACAGGGAGTGCGGTGGATTTCAATAATACTGATACTAGACCTTACGGTCTGTCTCACCAGCACCCCGATCTAAATTTAGAGTGCAGGCCAAATTATATTTACATCGATGCTTAGAGGGGGCCCACCTGGAGCTACGCTACTGTAACTGTATCGGCGCCTGCCCTGAGCAGGAGGGGGGCCCCGGTGCCAGCAGTGGGACCCCCCGCCTGTCATTGCAAGGTCAGCTGTACTGGCATTTAGCAAATACAGCTGACTGCAATGATGAGGGAAGGCGCGCTGGGCTGCGTTCCTTACCCCATCATCCCCCTGTCAGCGTCGGCGAAGCTGACAGCGAGCGCGATTACGTCACTGCCCGCCGCCCGCTGTCAGGAGATGAGTGGGCGCTCAGAGCAGCGCAGAAACCAGGAAGAGAGGTGAGTAATTTTTTTATGTGGTGCTGCCTAATACTACAGGGTCTACCTATGGGGGGGTCTGCCTAATACTACAGGGTCTGCCTATGGGGGTCTGTCTTATACAACAGGGTCTGCCTATGGAGGGTCTGCCTAAAACTACAAAGTCTGCCTATGGGGGGTCTGTCTTATACTACAGGGTCTGCCTATGGGGGTCTGCCTAATACTACAGGGTCTGCCTATGGGGGTCTGTCTTATACTACAGGATCTGCCTATGAGAGGTCTACCTTATACTACAGAGTCTGCCTATGGGGGGTTTGCCTTATACTACAGAGTCTGCCTATGGGGGTGCTGTCTTATACTACAGGATCTGCCTATGGGGGTACTGTCTTTTACTACAGGGTTTGCCTATGGGCGGGTCTGCCTATGGGGGGCCTGCCTTATACTACAGGGTCTGCCTATGGGGGTCTGCCTAATACTACAGGGTCTGCCTATGGGGGGTCTGTCTTATACTACAGGGTCTGCCTATGGGGGTCTGCCTAATACTACAGGGTCTGCCTATGTGGGGTCTGTCTTATACTACAGGGTCTGCCTATGGGGGGTCTGCCTTATACTAGAGTCTGCCTATGGGGGGTGCTGTCTTATACTACAGCATCTGCCTATGCGGGTACTGTCTTATACTACAGGGTCTGCCTATGGGCAAGTCTGCCTTATACTACATGGTCTGCCTTATATTACAGGGTCTGCCTATGGGGTGCTGCCTTATAGTACATGGTCTGCCTATGGGGGTGCTGTCTTATACTACAGGATCTGCTTATGGGGTTACTGTCCTATACTACAGGGTCTGCCTATGGATGGGTCTGTCTTATACTACAGGGTCTGCCTATGGGGGGTCTGCCTTATACTACAGGGTCTGCCTATAGGGGTGCTGCCTTACAGTACAGGGTCTGCCTATGGGGGTGCTGTCTTATACTACAGGGTCTGCCTATAGGGGTGCTGCCTTATAGTACAGGTCTGCCTATATGGGTGCTGCCTTATAGTACAGGGTCTTCCTATGGGGGTGCTGCCTTATACTACAGGGTCTGCCTATGGGGGTGCTGCCTTATACTACTGGGTCTGCCTGCGAGATGCTTCCTTATACTACAGGGTCTGCCAATGGGGGTGCTGTCTTATACTACAGGGTCTGTCTATGGGGGTGCTGCCTTAGAGTACAGGGTCTGCCTATGGGGGTGCTGCCTTATACTACAGGGTCTGTCTGCGGGATGCTGCCTTATAATACAGGGTCTGCCAATGGCGGTGCTGTCTTTTACTACAGGGTCTGCCTATGGGGTGTTGCCTTATAGTACAGGGTCTGCCTATGGGGGTGCTGCCTTATACTACAGAGTCTTCCTATGGGTGCTGCCTTGTGCTATAGAGTCTGCCTATGGGGGTGCATCATACAATCTAGAATAGGCCTATGGGGAGTGCATTATATTATATTGAGGACTATCTGGCACATTATACTATATTGAGGACTATCTGGTGCATTATACTATATTGAGGACTATCTGGTGCATTATACTATATTGAGGACTATCTGGTGCATTATACTATATTGAGGACTATCTGGTGCATTATACTATATTGAGGACTATCTGGTGCATTATACTATATTGAGGACGATCTGGTGCATCTATAATATAATGCTGGGAGCGTCACTCTGTCCGAAGCCTTTATAGACTGCGCAAGCGCAAGCACCGGCGTAGTCTGAACCCCACAGAGTGACGCTCCCAGGAGATCGCGGTATGCGTAAGCGCTGAACGCACACCGCGATCTCCAACGGAGAAGAAGGGACGAGCCAGGAGGGTGAGTATGCAATACTTACCTGTCTGTTGTGAGTTCCGTTCTCGGGCTCCCTCCTGTGGTCAGGAATGGTACTTTGGTGAGTTCTGTCCTTGGACACCCTCTGGTGGCTTTGAGTGGAACTGCTGATCTTTGAGGTTGGCTTTCTCAGCTGCCCTCGCTTATTGCTTCTGCTGGCTTCCCTATTTAACTCTGCCCAGGTCGTTAGTTCATGCCAGCTGTCAATGTCTCAGTACTGGTTCAGATCTCTCTTGGATTTCTCAGATGACCTGTCTACTCCAGCAGAAGCTAAGTCCCTGCTAGTTCATTTGCTGTTCATTGGTTTTTTAATATATTTCTCAGTACATGCTGTTTCTAGTCCAGCTTGCTATTATGATATTTCCTTGCTAGCTGGAAGCTCTGGGGGTGCAAAGCTGCACCTCCACACCGTGAGTCGGTGTGGAGGTCTTTTTGCACACTCTGCGTGGTTTTTGTAGTTTTTAATACTGACCGCACAGTTCCCTTTCCTATCCTCTGTCTTTCTAGAGAAGATTCGGCCTCCTTTGCTAAAATCTGTTTCATTCCTGTGTTTGTTACTTCCCTCTTAACTCACAGTCAATATTTGTGGGGGGCTACCCTTACTTTGGGGAATTTCTCTGAGGCAAGGTAGGCTGCTATTTCTATCTTTAGGGGTAGTTAGCCCTTAGGCTGTGAAGAGGCGTCTAGGGAGAGTTAGGCACGCTCCACGGCTATTTCTAGTGTGTGTGATAGGATTAGGGATTGCGGTCAGTAGAGTTACCACCTCCTCAGAGCTTGTCCCAGGTTTTCTGTTTTAACCATCAGGTCATTTCGGGTGCTCCTAACCACCAGGTCCATAACACATGTCCCGTTCCACCGACGCGATTCCGGGCCATGAATGTCCCCCTGCTCCCGGAATCGGCACCTGCGCAGTCCGCGCTTTCCGGCGCCATTTTCTTGAAGACACACTGCGTGTCTTCAAGAAAATGACGCCGGAAAGCACGGACGCCTGTGACGTTCAGTTCAGAGGGCGCGATGACGCGCTTAATGCGCGCCGCCCTCTGACTGAACAGTCACAGCCAGAGGACCCGGAAGACGGAGCGGTGGAACAGGGGACAGGTAAATATAGCAAGTGCCGGGGGTCTGAGCTAGCGGCGACTCCAGCACCTGACCCCAACAACGCGCCGTGTCCCCGCCTGCTCAGGCCCCCAGCACAGCTGCCCGCACGCTCAGCACCACCACGCACAGCTGCCCGCACTCACCACCGCCACGCACAGCCGCCCGCACTCACCACCGCCACGCACAGCCGCCCGCACTCACCACCGCCACGCACAGCCGCCCGAACTCACCACCGCCAAGCGAAGCCGCCCGCACTCACCACCGCCACGCACAGCCGCCCGCACTCAGCACAGCCGCCCGCACTCAGCACAGCCGCCCGCACTCACCACAGCCACGCACAGCTGCCCGCACTCACCACCGCCACGCACAGCCGCCCACACTCACCTCCGCCATGCACAGCCTCCCGCACTCACCACCGCCACGCACAGCTGCCCGCACTCACCACTGCCACGCACAGCCGCCCGCACTCACCACCGCCACGCACAGCCGCCCACACTCACCACCGCCACGCACAGCCGCCCACACTCACCTCCGCCACGCACAGCCGCCCGCACTCACCACCGCCACGCACAGCCGCCCGCACTCACCACCGCCACGCACAGCCGCCCGCACTCAGCACAGCCACCCGCACTCACCACCGCCACCCACACTCACCACCGCCACGCACAGCTGCCCGCACTCACCACTGCCACGCACAGCCGCCCGCACTCACCACCGCCACGCACAGCCTCCCGCACTCACCACCGCCACGCACAGCCCCCCGCACTCACCACAGCCACGCACAGCCGCCCGCAGTCACCACCGCCACGCACAGCCGCCCGCACTCACCACCACCACGCACAGCTGCCCGCACTCAGCACAGCCGCCCGCACTCAGCACAGCCGCCCGCACTCAGCACAGCCACGCACAGCTGCCCACACTCACCACCGCCACGCACAGCCGCCCGCACTCACCACTGCCACGCACAGCTGCCAGCACTCACCACCGCCACGCACAGCCGCCCGCACTCAGCACAGCCGCCCGCACTCAGCACAGCCGCCCGCACTCACCGCCACACACAGCCGCCCGCACTCACCACCGCCACGCACAGCTGCCCGCACTCACCACCGCCACGCACAGCCGCCCGCACTCACCACCGCCACGCACAGCCGCCTGCACTCACCACAGCCACGCACAGCCGCCCGCACTCTCCACAGCCACGCACAGCCGCCCGCACTCTCCACAGCCACGCACAGCCGCCCGCACTCAGCACAGCCGCCTGAACTCAGCACAGCCGCCCACAATCAGCACAGCCTGTTGTGAATTCTGTTGTGGGTTCTGCTCTTGGGCTCCCTCCGGTGGTTATAAGTGGTAGTGCTGCTGTTTGTCCTTCACAGCAGTCATCAGGTGCTTCCACTTTGGACGTGACTATTTAGTCTGGCTTCACTCCTTAGTGAGTGCCAGTTGTCCATTGTTTTTCTGGAGGATTCACATCTCTGCTTGGTTTCTCCTGCTGGATTGTCCAAATCATCAAAGATAAGTCCTGGCTTTGTTTTGCAGTCCACATGCGGTGGACTTTATAGTTCAGTGAATTGCTATGTTTTTTCTTGTCCAGCTTTGTCTGTGTAAGGATTTATTCAGCCAAGCTGGAAGCTCTGGAGTCGCAGAGTTACCCTCTATGCCTTTAGTTAGGTGTGGAGATTTTTGTATTCTCTGTGGTGGATTTTTGTAGTATTTTAATACTGACCGCAGTACTCTGTCCTGTCTTTTCTTTCTAGGTAGCGTGGCCTCCTTTGCTAAATTCTGTTTTCAGTCTGCGTTTGTAATTTCCCTCTCCTCTCACAGTCAATATTTGTGGGGGGCTGTCTCTCCTTTGGGAATTTTCTCTGAGGCAAGATAGTTTTCCTGTTTCTTTCTTTAGGGGTAATTAGTCCTCCGGCTGTGACGAGGTGTCGAGGCAGTGACAGGAACATCCCACGGCTACTTATAGTTGCGGTGTTAAGTTCAGGGTCTGCGGTCAGTATAGAGGCCACCTACTGCAGAGCTCGTCCATGCTGCTCCTGGGCCACCAGATCATAACAACAGCCGCCCGCACTCAGCACCGCCACGCACAGCCGCCCGCACTCACCACAGCCACGCACAGCCGCCCGCACTCACCACAGCTGCCCGCACTCAGCACAGCTGCCCGCACTCAGCACAGCCGCCCGCACTCAGCACAGTCGCCCGCACTCAGCACAGCCGCACTCGGGCAGTAGAGCCGGAGAGAGAAAGATGGGAGCAACATATGGCAGAATGGAAACAGGAACAGGCAGAATGGGTGCAGCACATTACAACAGAATGGGGGCACAGGATGGGAGCAGCACATGACAGAATGGGGGCACAGGATGCGAGCAGCACATGACAGAATGATTGCGCACGATGGGAGCAGCACATGACAGGATGGGGGTGCAGGATGGGAGCACATGACAGGATGGGGCGCAGGATGGGAGCAGCACATGACAGAATGGGGGCACAGGATGGGAGCAGCACATGACAGAATGGGGGCACAGGATGGGAGCAGCACATGACAGAATGGGGGCACACACATGACAGGATGGGGGTGTAGGATGGAGCAGCATATGACAGGATGGGGGCGCAGGATGGGAGCACATGACAGGATGGGGATGCAGGATGGAGCAGCACATGACAGGATGGGGGCGCAGGATGGGAGCACATGACAGGATGGGGATGCAGGATGGAGCAGCACATGACAGGATGGGAATGCAGGATGGAGCAGCACATGACAGGATGGGAGAGCAAGATGAGAGCAGCACATACCAGGATGGAGGCCATATACCAATATAAATGCTCGCCACCCGGGCGTAGAACGGGTTCAATAGCTAGTTATACTATATGGAGACTATCTAGAGGGGCATCATACAGTGTGGAGATTACAGTGAAAGGGCCATCATACAGTGTTGGAGCCATCAAAAGTGAAACATTTCTTTGTTGTATTCTCTGCAGCCGAGTCATGGCTGGAAGAAGTCATGTCGGTCTGGGTCAGATGGAAAAGACGGGAAAAATGAACGATTACATCATGAAGAATGTCAGCGGAAAGTCACCATCTGTAACTGTGCTGTGATCTCTTATATGTTCTGTAGGACTGGCATCTACCCAGGGCCGGACTGGGACTAAAATTCAGCCCTGGCATTTGAAGTTACACAGGCCCACTTGTCACATGGTGACTGTATAATACCTTTGTACACTTGTAGGCAGGGCCGGTTTTAGGCAAAGTGGGGCCCTAGGCAAAGTTTAAAATGGGTCCCCAAATGCTAACATATTGCACATCACACAGAAGCCTTTCTGTTGTATTTACGTGCGCTGAGTTCAGGCCGCTAAACAAGTTTGATCGACAATACTGAAGTTGTTCAACGCTTGTTTCCTGGCCTCTTTCCACCAGCTGAGGAATAATGATGAGACAGAACGATCACTAATAGATCACTAACAGATCACCATACAGTATCATGTTTTCAGCAGCACATCTACAGTTTACACTGGCAATGTGCTGCTGACAACAAGGCTTTTAGTTCCAGCAAAAACAATCCGAATATGCAGCATTTTACTTGTTTAGTAAAATACACCCCATAGTCCTCCATATATTATAATGTGCTCCATAGTCCTCCATATAGTATAATACACTCCCTATAGTCCTCCATATATTAAAATACACTGCTCAGTCCTCCACATAGTATAATACACTCCTCATAGTCCTCCATATAGCATAATACAATCCTCATAGTCCTCCATATAGCATAATACAATCCTCATAGTGCTCCATATAGTATAATGCACCGCCACAGTCATCCATGTAGTACAATTCACTTCCCATAGTATAATGCACCCCATAGTTCTTCATATAGTATAACGTATTCCCCATAGTCCTCGATACAGTATAATGCAGCCCACATATAGTATAATGCAGCCACCCCAGAGTATAATGCAGCCACCCCAGAGTATAATGCAGCCACCCCAGAGTATAATGCAGCCACCCCACAGAGTATAATGCAGCCACCCCAGAGTATGTAACCCCCATAGAATATAATACAGCCCACCTCCCCATAATATATAATGTAGCCCCCCATAGAATATAATGCAGCCCCCCATAGTATATAACGCAGCCTCCCCCATAGAATATAATATACCCCCACAATAGTATATAACACAGCCACATAGTACATAACATGGCCTCCCCCATAGAATATAATATACTCCCCATAGTATATAGCAAAGCCCGCATATTATATAGCACAAACCGCATAGTATACAGCACAGCCTGCATACTATAGCACAGCTCGCGTAGTAGATAACACAGCAGTATTCAGCAGACCACACAGTAGTATACAGCACAGCCCACGTAGAAGTATACAGCACAGTCCACACAGTAGTATACAGCACAGCCCACAGAGTAATATATACAGCACAGCCCACAAAGTAATATATACAGCACAGCCCACAAAGTAATATATACAGCACAGCCCACAGAGAACTATATACAGCACAGCCCACAGAGAACTATATACAGCACAGCCCACAGAGAACTATATAAAGCACAGCCAAGAGTACTATATACAGCACAGCCCAGAGTACTATATAAAGCACAGCCCAGAGAGTACTATATACAGCACAGCCCAGAGAGTACTATATACAGCACAGCCCAGAGAGTACTATATACAGCACAGCCCACAGAGTACTATACACAGCACAGCCCACAGAGTACTATATACAGCACAGCCCACAGAGTACTATATACAGCACAGCCCACAGAGTACTATATACAGCACAGCCCACAGAGTACTATATACAGCACAGCCCACAGAGTACTATATACAGCACAGCCCACAGAGAACTATATACAGCACACAGTAGTATACAGCACAGAGCACAGCCCACAGAGAACTATATACAGCCCACAGTAGTATACAGCACAGAGCACAGCCCACAGAGAACTATATACAGCCCACAGTAGTATACAGCACAGAGCACAGCCCACAGAGAACTATATACAGCACAGAGCACAGCCCACAGAGAACTATATACAGCCCACAGTAGCATACAGCACAGAGCACAGCCCACAGATAACTATATACAGCCCACAGTAGTATACAGCACAGAGCACAGCCCACAGAGTACTATATACAGCCCACAGTAGTATACAGCACAGAGCACAGCCCATAGAGTACTATATACAGCCCACAGTAGTATACAGCACAAAGCACAGCCCAGAGAACTATATATAGCACACAGTAGTATACAGCACAGAGCACAGCCCACAGAGTACTATATATAGCACAGAGCACACAGTAGTATACAGCACAGAGCACAGCCCACAGAGAGCTATATACAGCCCACAGTAGTATACAGCACAGAGCACAGCCCACAGAGAGCTATATATAGCCCACAGCAGTATACAGCACAGAGCACAGCCCACAGAGTACTATATACAGCCCACAGTAGTATACAGCACAGAGCACAGCCCACAGAGTACTATATACAGCCCACAGTAGTATACAGCACAGAGCACAGCCCACAGAGTACTATATACAGCCCACAGTAGTATACAGCACAGAGCACAGCCCAGAGAACTATATATAGCACACAGTAGTATACAGCACAGAGCACAGCCCACAGAGTACTATATATAGCACAGAGCACACAGCAGTATACAGCACAGAGCACAGCCCACAGAGAGCTATATACAGCCCACAGTAGTATACAGCACAGAGCACAGCCCACAGAGAGCTATATACAGCCCACAGTAGTATACAGCACAGAGCACAGCCCAGAGAACTATATATAGCACACAGTAGTATACAGCACAGAGCACAGCCCACAGAGTACTATATACAGCCCACAGCAGTATACAGCACAGAGCACAGCCCACAGAGTACTATATACAGCCCACAGCAGTATACAGCACAGAGCACAGCCCACAGAGTACTATATACAGCCCACAGCAGTATACAGCACAGAGCACAGCCCACAGAGTACTATATACAGCCCACAGCAGTATACAGCACAGAGCACAGCCCACAGAGTACTATATACAGCCCACAGCAGTATACAGCACAGAGCACAGCCCACAGAGTACTATATACAGCCCACAGTAGTATACAGCACAGAGCACAGCCCAGAGAACTATATATAGCACACAGTAGTATACAGTACAGAGCACAGCCCACAGAGTACTATATATAGCACAGAGCACACAGTAGTATACAGCACAGAGCACAGCCCACAGAGAACTATATACAGCCCACAGTAGTATACAGCACAGAGTACAGCCCACAGAGAGCTATATACAGCCCACAGCAGTATACAGCACAGAGCACAGCCCACAGAGAGCCATATATAGCACAGAGCACACAGTAGTATACAGCACAGAGCACAGCCCACAGAGTACTATATACAGCCCACAGCAGTATACAGCACAGAGCACAGCCCACAGAGTACTATATACAGCCCACAGCAGTATACAGCACAGAGCACAGCCCACAGAGTACTATATACAGCCCACAGTAGTATACAGCACAGAGCACAGCCCAGAGAACTATATATAGCACACAGTAGTATACAGCACAGAGCACAGCCCACAGAGTACTATATATAGCACAGAGCACACAGTAGTATACAGCACAGAGCACAGCCCAGAGAACTATATACAGCCCACAGTAGTATACAGCACAGAGCACAGCCCACAGAGAGCTATATACAGCCCACAGCAGTATACAGCACAGAGCACAGCCCACAGAGAGCTATATATAGCACAGAGCACACAGTAGTATACAGCACAGAGCACAGCCCACAGAGTATTATATACAGCCCACAGTGGTATACAGCACAGAGCACAGCCCACAGAGAACTATATACAGCCCACAGTAGTATACAGCACAGAGCACAGCCCACAGAGAACTATATACAGCCCACAGCAGTATACAGCACAGCCCACAGAGTACTATATATAGCACAGAGCACAGCTCAGAGAACTGTATATAGCACACAGTAGTATACAGCACAGAGCACAGCCCACAGAGTACTATATATAGCACAGAGCACACAGTAGTATACAGCACAGAGCACAGCCCACAGAGAACTATATACAGCCCACAGTAGTATACAGCACAGCCCACAGAGAGCTATATACAGCCCACAGCAGTATACAGCACAGAGCACAGCCCACAGAGAGCTATATATAGCACAGAGCACACAGTAGTATACAGCACAGAGCACAGCCCACAGAGTACTATATACAGCCCACAGTGGTATACAGCACAGAGCACAGCCCACAGATAACTATATACAGCACAGAGCACAGCCCACAGAGAACTATATACAGCCCACAGCAGTATACAGCACAGAGCACAGCCCACAGATAACTATATACAGCCCACAGCAGTATACAGCACAGAGCACAGCCCACAGAGAGCTATATATAGCACAGAGCACACAGTAGTATACAGCACAGAGCACAGCCCACAGAGTACTATATACAGCCCACAGTGGTATACAGCACAGAGCACAGCCCACAGAGTACTATATACAGCCCACAGTGGTATACAGCACAGAGCACAGCCCACAGATAACTATATACAGCACAGAGCACAGCCCACAGAGAGCTATATACAGCCCACAGCAGTATACAGCACAGAGCACAGCCCCAGAGAACTATATACAGCCCACAGCAGTATACAGCACAGAGCACAGCCCACAGAGTACTATATATAGCACAGAGCACACAGTAGTATACAGCACAGAGCACAGCCCAGAGAACTATATACAGCCCACAGTAGTATACAGCACAGAGCACAGCCCACAGAGAGCTATATACAGCCCACAGCAGTATACAGCACAGAGCACAGCCCACAGAGAGCTATATATAGCACAGAGCACACAGTAGTATACAGCACAGAGCACAGCCCACAGAGAGCTATATACAGCCCACAGCAGTATACAGCACAGAGCACAGCCCACAGAGAACTATATACAGCCCACAGCAGTATACAGCACAGACCACAGCCCAGAGAACTATATACAGCCCACAGTGGTATACAGCACAGAGCACAGCCCAGAGAACTATATACAGCCCACAGCAGTATACAGCACAGAGCACAGCCCACAGAGAACTATATACAGCCCACATCTCTTCTCTTCCTCCCCTCACCTCCTCCGAGAATGGCCCCACAGTCCAGAAAAAAAAAAAACTCTCCTCACCTCTCCTCGTGCCCAGCGTTGCTTCCTGGTTCCTGCTCCTATCTCAGCAGCTGCAGTCTGCCCGGGACACAGCAGGTGCGCGATGATATGACATCATCGCGCACCCGCAGTGTCAGAGGCAGAGCGGGGAATGATGGGAGAGGAGCGTCTGTAGACGCTCTCCTCCATCATTGCATTCAACTGTACCGGCGTCTATACGCCGGTATAGTTGAATGCGACGGCGGGGGCGGCGGATTGAGCGGCCCACCACTGGCACCGGCCCTTCTGGCATTTGCCAGAAGTGCCCTATGGCCAGTCCGGCCCTGCATCTACCACTGACCATATGGCGGTAATATCAATATTGGTCTTTATATAGAGATTATTTTCAGTAACATCTGTCATCTGCTGAGGTTCTCCTCCACTATTAGGTTGCGTCATCGAGTTGTAATCAAGGTTACCTGGTTAGGGGCCCACTCAGAAGCTTCGCCCCCCCTGAACCAAATTCCTAGCTATGCCTCTGGTTGGAATAAAAAGTATTTTGTAAGGTCTCCACCAGATACCTATGGCTGGTGACCAGTCCAGCCAAGGAGAAAATGAGAGATTGCCACAACTGCCTGTGGCTCTCCCCCTTGGATCATAGGAGAGGTACTCACTTGCTTGTTTCCTTAACATCCATAAACTTCAGGGGAGACTCATAGAATGTTAGAGTTGGAAGGGACCTCCTGGATCATCTGGTCCAACCCCCTGCTCAAAGCAGGATTCACTAAATCATCCCAGACAGGTGTCTGTCCAGCCTCTGTTTGAAGACTTCCATTGAAGGAAAACTCACTACCTCTCTTGGCAGCCTGTTCCACGCATTGATCACCCTAACTGTCAAAAAGTTTTTTTCTAATATCTAATCTGTGTCTCCTCCCATTCTGTTTCATCTCATTGCTTCTAGTCTTTCCTTGTGCAAATGAGAATAAAGATTATCCTTCTTCAATGTGACAGCCCTTGAGAAATTTTTAGGCAGCTATTAAAGTCTCCTCTCAGTCTTCTTTTTTGGAAGCTAAACATTACCAAATCCTGTAAACTTTCCTCATAGGACATGGTTTGCAGACCAGTCACCATTCTGGTCGCTCTTCTCTGAACTTGCTCCAGTTTGGTGATGTCTTTTTTAAAATGTGGTGCCCAAAACTGGACACAGTATTCCAGATGAGGTCTGAACAAAGAGGAGTAGAGGGCAAAAATGACTTCACATGATCTAGACTGTATGCTTCTGTTAGTACATCCCAGAATTGTATTTGCCCTTTTTGTTCCTGCATCACACCGTTGACTCATGTTCAGTCTGTGATCTATTAGTATACCCAAGTCTTTTTCACATGTGCTGTTACTTAGCCCTATTCCTCCTATTCTGTATATGCATTTTTCATTTTTATTGCCCAGATGTAGTACTGTGGATTTTTCCCTGTTAAAAATCATTCTGTTAGTTGCTGCCCACTGCTCCAGTTCTTAGCCCTTTTCCTCCCATTCTGTATATGCTTTTTCATTTTTATTGCCCAGATGTAGTACTTTGGATTTTTCCCTGTTAAAAATCATTCTGTTAGCTGCTGCCCACTGCTCCAGTTTATTTATATCTTTTTGAATCCTCTCTCTCTTCTCTAGTATTAGCTATCCCTCCTAGCTTTGTGTCATCAGCAAATTTAATCAGTTTACTCTCAAATCATTGATAAAGATGTTGAACAATACAAAGATGTTGAACAATACAAGGCCCATGACAGAGCCCTGTGGTAGCCCACTGAGACATTCTTCCAACGGGATGTGCAGCCATTTACGACCACTTTTTGGGTCCGATCACTAAGCCAGTTATGAATCCACCTAATAGTTGCCTTGTCCATTCCATACTTAGTCATTTTTTCAATAAGGATTGTGCGAGATACTTTGTCAAATGCTTTGCTGAAGTCAAGATATAATATATCTAGAGCATTTCCCTGATCCACCCAGTCCACCCAGTCAGTGATTCTGCCATAGAAGAAAATTAAGTTACAAACCCATGTTGACTCTGTTTAATCACTTAATTCTTATCCAGGTACTTACATACATGTTGTTTAATAATTTGTTCAAAGATCTTTCCTGGTATAGACGTCAGACTCACCGGCCTATAGTTCCCTGGGTCCACCTTCTTCCCCTTTTTGAAGATAGGAACAACATTTGCTCCTGGGACTTCTCCTGTTCTCCAAGAAACTTCAAAGATTATGGAGAGTGGTTCAAAAATTTATTCTGCAATCTCCTTCAGTACTCTGGGGTGTAATTCATCTGGACCCGGAAACTTGAATTAATTTATGTTAGCTCAGTGTTTGCTCACTAACTTTCTGTTTATAGAAATTTTGGATTCTTCTATTCCCTTAACAGGACAGTGAAAATCAGTTACATTTACTTTCTGAGAGAAAACAGATGCAAAATAGGAATTTAAAAGTTCGGCCTTCTCAACATCCTTTCTTACCATTTCATCATTTTCATTCTGTAAAAATCCTATAGCATCTTTGACTTTTCTTTTACTTTTGACATATCCCCAAAATCCTTTGTTATTGCTTTTGACATCTCTTGAAAGCCTTAAGCCCCCGTCTCCCTAAGCGAGATCGCTAGCGAGATCGCTGCTGAGTCACAAGTTTTGTGACGCAACAGCGACCTCAGTAGCGATCTCGCTATGTGTGACACGTAGCAGCGACCAGGCCCCTGCTGTGAGATCGCTGGTCGTGTCGGAATGGCCTGGACCTTTTTTTGATCATTGAGGTCCCGCTGGGTAGCACACATCGCTGTGTTTGACACCTTACCAACGACCTCGTTGACGACTCAGACACTGAATCGTCATAATAGCTCCCATGTGACATCATTGTACAGGCCGCTACAGGTCGCTGGTGAGATGTCAAACAGTGAGATCGCAGCTGCGATCTTTGGAAGATCTCACTGTTTGACATCTCACCAGCGACCACATAGCGACGCAGCAACGATCCCTGACAGGTCGTATCGTTGTCGGGATCGCTTTAGCGTCGCTAAGTGAGACGGGGCCTTTAGTTCATTGTCAGCTTTAGATAAGCAGGTTCTGCAGACAGCATTATATTCTTCTTTAGATATGCCTCCCTTTTTCCATTTGATAAACATTTATTTCTTCCTTTTTAGCATATGTTTAGGTTCTGTGTTCATCCATCCTGGTTTCCTTAATTGCTTCCCATTCTTCCCTCTTTTTGGAATTGTTAACGATTGTGCTTTGAGAATCTAATTTTTCAAGATTCCCCATCCTTCATCAGATGACAAAGTGTCATACAGCTCTCAGAGAGAGATGTGGACCCACACCAAATCTTTTGCCCAAAGGTCTCTACCACCCATCTGTTAAAGGGCACCTCTCAGGTCCTCCATGACCCCAGAACCTCCAGCAGCTGTATCTACATATATAAATTCCCTGCCTAATAGTCTCTTTATTGTATCAGGAAAGATAAATATCTTTGCACCGTGTTAGCCAGTAGATAGAAAAATATTTAGAATTGAGAGTCCTCAGTGTTGATACCTTTTAATGGCTAACTGAAAAGATGGTAACAATTGCAAGCTTTCAAGACTACTCAGGTCTCTTCATCAGACATAGAATAATGCAAAATCTGAAGAATCACGTATTTATACACAACACAGCACTGAAATAATGCAATAGATAAGACAAGTGACATGTATATACTTGTTTTATCTATTGCATTTTTTCAGTGCTGTGTATAAATATGTGATTCTTCAGATTTTGCATTATGTATTATGCCTGGTGAAGAGACCTGAGTAGTCTTGAAAGCTTGCAATTTGTTACCATCATTTCAGATAGCCATTAAAAGGTATCAACCACTGAGGACTCTCACTTCTAAATATTGTTTTGTTGCATCAAACACATAAACAGACCTACAGAAAAAGTATTTCTAAACCCTGTTTATGGTGCTGATGGCAGAGGTACTGTATCTTTGGTGGTGAAGGACTACTTAAGTGACCATACCAACGTCCTTCCTTACTCTTCAGTGCCCTTTTATGTATTGGCTGTCCAAGCTCCACATTTGGCCCAACCTCTACTTGTACTGGTGGTACTGGAGGTGCTGCCATGCCCAGCCACAAGTGTGACGTCTGAGTGGGTTTTTAGTTCGGCAGGTGCAATCATAACGGATAAGGGCACAGCCTTGTCAACGGAAAAAGCAGACAAGCTGACTCTTCTAAAATTGAATAAGGGCTGGAGTTCCGGTGACTTTGTAAGCCCTACGGATGACAGCAACGTTATGTAAAAGCAGTCCAATTGTTTTGTTTGGGAAGTTGTCTTAACGTCCATTCTTTACCATCCAAACCCATTTTGTTCATGAAATCACCTCCTCCTCTTCCTCCTGCTTCTACAACAAATACCGTATTTTTCCGACTATAAGACGCACTTTTTTTCCTCCAAATTTGGGAGGAAAGTGTGGGTGCGTCTTATAGTACGGATATAGCATGTGGGGAGGGGGGGCAGCAGCGAGTGGGATCGCACTGTTATCCCACTTCAGGATGTCCCCGCTGCCCGGAATCAGCTGCTGTGGAAACCACATGGCCCCGCTGATTAAGTGCAGTGAATATTTATTAGCGGCTCCCCGCCCACCGATCAGCTGAGCGGTGAGCCAGGAGCAGCAAATGAATACTGCACTTAAGCAGCAACACACAGTTTCCCCAGCAGCTGATTCCGGGGAGAATCTGTGTGTCCACTGGAGGAGGCAGCAGCAGCAGGGGCCAGGAGATCGCTGCATACCTGCCTGTGCTGGACGCTGAGCTGTCTGGTGCACAGGGAGGACCTGTGTGATGTCAGAAGTGGGCGGGCTGGAGCATCACATGGCAGCTCAGAGCCCTCCCTCTTCTGACATCATCATAGGTCCTTCAGACTCCCACCTAGAATCTGCAGCTTCCTCTTATGTCCTGCGCTGTGGAAAGGCAACAACAACAGGGAGGGCTCTGTGTGTGTGCAGCCATGGGATGCTCCAGCTTTTACCTCACCACAGTGTGGCTGGCTGCCACAATTAAGAGGTCAGTCTTTACAAAACACAATAAAGCACTCTGCCACTCCTTTGGTGAACTATAACTCCCAGCATGTCATAGGATCTGCAGGACATGCTGGGAGTTATAGTTCTCCCATGGGATTTTAAAGCAGCACTCCAGTGTTATTTTGCAGTGCTGGAGTGGTGCTTTCACTATAAGCCCTGTGCACCCATTCTTAGGGCTCATTTCCACATGCGAGGCACACGTCCGTATCTCGCATGTGGAAACCAAGCTGTGGAGCCGGCACTCCAGAGCGGAGCATGCGGCCGCATAGGAACACATGGAGCTGCACAGCTCCGCTCCAAAGTGCCGGCGCCAGAGCTTGGTTTCCACATGCGAGACACAGACATGTGCCTCGCATGTGGAAATGAGCCCTTATACTCACCCTCCAGCGTCTTCATATCGTACTTCACAGACACCACACTGGTCCCGCAGCTTCCAACATAATAACATACTATTATATATAATAACACCACATATAATAGTATGTTATTTATGTTATTAAATATTTTACCACATTTTTTTTGCTTCAAATATTTTTTTCCCTATTTTCCACCTCTAAAACCTGGGTGCGCCTTATAGTCCGGTGCGTCCTATAGTCCGAAAAATACGGTACTTAGCGGTCATGTATGTATACCACATGTGGCTCATGTTTTGTTCTTTGTGAATGCTTGGCACATTGTCCAATGGTGAAACTTGTACTCCCTATCGATTCCCTTGCTGACACACCCCAACAGAGTAATGAAGACTATTGACCCAGCTAAATTGTCACGTACAATTATCTGTACCAGGATTGCGCCAATCGCACAACTGCTAGACAAATATTATGTATTTTAAGTGGAAAAAAGTAGAGAGCTGCAGCATGTACTTTCACTTATGAGAACACCCTTTCGGCCACCCATCTTCCATCCTAATAAATCTCTCACTACTAAATCCCCAAATAACAAACAACTAATCTTCACAATCTTCAGCTCTTAAAAGAGCTTTTTGGAATAAATAACGTTCACTGTCACCTCCTATCACTTTCTCTATGCTCCTTTCACTGTCCCTACACTAAAACTACACGCTTCCTACACTGTTTCCAGCTGCAATGTGTACAAGATAGAGCCGGCAGACTTTAAATAGTCCCTATGAAGCTGGAAGGCCAGCCAATCACAGTAATGCCACACCAAAGATGGCGCCGGCATTACTGTGATTGGCAAGCCAGCCCAGCATGTTCTTTTTCTGCAAATAAAGCGCCAAACATGCTGGGTCACTCAAATATACCGAGGCGAATACCTAATTACTCGCAAAGTAACGAATAGCCCAAATACCATACTATTGGTGCAAGTAACGAATAGTGCCGAATGTATTCGCTCATCACTAATCTTTTACTAAGAACATACCATGTAAAGTTTTTGGATTTTTTTTACATATATGCATAAGGAGGCACTAGCTATTTTATATAACTGGTCAGATAATAATTTGGTAACATGTTGATGTATTTGTTTTATGCTATATAAATAGCAGGATAAAATTACTAGACAAGAAGTAAAATAACTTTACCCTGTATCCTACAATAACCAGCATGAAATACTTGAATAGTAACGTCACTATTTCACTGTCCTCTGTGTTTTATGATGTTGGACTAAGTTTCTACATAGGGAACAATATCTTTGTACCTGCAGCATGAACACGAACCAATAAAATAGTGAAAAGTTTATGTGCTCGGCTGATTTATCCAGCTTCGAAAAAGAAGGAAAGCTCTGAAAATGTCAGATAAGGTACAAAGGTAAAATAAAAAAATGGAGTTGGCCTTTATTTTTTAATTTACTGAAACATATATTGTGACAACTGTGGGTCAAATTATCCCAGGGGATCGTCATATTCTGGGTTAGATGATTGTCCCCAGAAGAACTTTTACATTCACATGTTCAGTATCTGGTCAGTATTTTACATCACTTATGCTTTAGGCTCTGCCTGCAGTAGGGCAAAGCAAAGTGCAAAGGCACATGTCTCTGCGTAGGCTTAAGATTTTACCCTTCTATGTGGATGACATAGGAGGCATCACCCACATCAATCAGAGCAGGAGGATGGCGATCAGCAAGCAAGGATAGATGCCTCAATAAGGACGCCTATAGGACCAGACCAGCAGGATTTACAGTCGGTATGGAAAGTATTCAGTCCCCTTAAAATTTTTCACTCTTTGTTTCATTGCAGCCATTTGGTAAATTCAAAAAAGTTATTTTTTTCACATTGATGTACACTCTGCACCCATCTTGGCTGAAAAAAAAAATGTAGAAATTTTTGCAAATTTAATAAAAAAGAAAAACTGAAATATCACATGGTCATAAGTATTCAGACCGTTTGCTCAGACACTCATGTTTAAGTCACATGCCGTCCATTTCCTTGTGATCCTCTTTGAGATGGTTCTACTCCTTCATTGGAGGCCAACTTTGTTTAATTAAACTGACAGGAGTTTATTTGGAAAGGCACACACCTGTCTGTATAAGACCTCACTAGGGTTGAGCGAAACGGATCGGACAAATTCAAAAATCGCCGACTTTCGGCAAAGTCGGGCTTCATGAAACCCGACCCGATCCTAGTGTGGGATCAACCATGAGGTCGGCGATCTACGAGCCAAATTGCGTTTCGTATGACGCTTTCAGCAACATTTTTCAGCCAATGAAGGAGGACGCAGAGTGTGGGCAGCGTGATGACATAGGTCTCGGTCCCCACCATCTCAGAGAAGGGCATGACAATGATTGGCTTGCTTTCTGCGGCGTCACAGGGGCTATAAAGGGGCGTGCACGCCGACAGCCATCTTACTTCTGCCGATCTTAGCATAGGGAGAGGTTGCTGCAGCTTCATCAGAAGAAGGGATATAGTTAGGGAGGGAAGATTGACCCTCAAACTGCTTATGCTGTAGCGATTTCCACTGTCCAACACCACCTTTTTTTTGCAGGGACAGTGGAGGCTATATTTTTGTGCATCAGCTCTGTAGCTTATTAGGCTGCCTTATAAGGCTCGCTGATAGCTGCATTGCTGTTTGCACGCTGCTGTGCAAACCAACTGCTTTTTTAAAAGCAAAAATCCTGTTGCTCCTTTCTGCACAGTTATCTTGTTTATTTGTCCACACTTTTGTGTGCAGCAATCCTTTTTATTGCTGCCATACTTGTCCTAAGATCATTGTAGGGAGATTGAAATTGTACTACAGTCCTTTTTTTCATATATCATTTTTTTTTCATATATCTTCCAGCCACTTTCTGCCACTTACATTGTGTTGTTTTATACACTGGGCCTGAGTTTTGGTTCAGTCTCCCCAAAAAAAAGTGAGATTCAAATTCTCACAAAGTGGATATACTTCAGTCCTGTTAGTTTGTCGTATATCAGCCAGCCACTTTCTGCCATGTACATTGTGTTGTGTTATACACTGGGCCTGAGTTTTGGTTCAGTCTCCCCAAAAAAAAGTGAGATTCAAATTCTCACAAAGTGGATATACTTCAGTCCTGTTAGTTTGTCGTATATCAGCCAGCCACTTTCTGCCACGTACAGTGTGTTGTTTTATACACTGGGCCTGAGTTTTGGTTCAGTCTCCCCCAAAAAAAGTGAGATTCAAATTCTCACAAAGTGGATATACTTCAGTCCTGTTTGTTTGTCGTATATCAGCCAGCCACTTTCTGCCACGTACATTGTGTTGTGTTATACACTGGGCCTGAGATTTGGTTCAGTTTCCAAAAAAAGTGAGATTCAAAATTCTCACAAAGTGGATATACTTCAGTCCTGTTAGTTTGTCGTATATCAGGCAGCCACTTTCTGCCACATACATTGTGTTGTTTTATACACTGGGCCTGAGTTTTGGTTCAGTCTCCCCCAAAAAAGTGAGATTCAAATTCTCACAAAGTGGATATACTTCAGTCCTGTTTGTTTGTCGTATATCAGCCAGCCACTTTCTGCCACGTACATTGTGTTGTGTTATACACTCGGCCTGAGTTTTGGTTCAGTCTCCAAAAAAAAAGTGAGATTCAAATTCTCACAAAGTGGATATACTTCAGTCCTGTTAGTTTGTCATATATCAGCCAGCCACTTTCTGCCACGTACATTGTGTTGTTTTATACACTGGGCCTGAGTTTTGGTTCAGTCTCCAAAAAAAAAGTGAGATTCAAATTCTCACAAAGTGGATATACTTCAGTCCTGTTAGTTTGTCATATATCAGCCAGCCACTTTCTGCCACGTACATTGTGTTGTTTTATACACTGGGCCTGAGTTTTGGTTCAGTCTCCAAAAAAAAAGTGAGATTCAAATTCTCACAAAGTGGATATACTTTAGTCCTGTTAGTTTGTCGTATATCAGCCAGCCACTTTCTGCCACGTACATTGTGTTGTGTTATACACTCGGCCTGAGTTTTGGTTCAGTCTCCCAAAAAAAAGTGAGATTCAAATTCTCACAAAGTGGATATACTTCAGTTCTGTTAGTTTGTCATATATCAGCCAGCCACTTTCTGCCACGTACATTGTGTTGTTTTATACACTGGGCCTGAGTTTTGGTTCAGTCTCCAAAAAAAAAGTGAGATTCAAATTCTCACAAAGTGGATATACTTTGGATATACTTTGGATATACTTTGGACAAAGTGGATATACTTTATCCACACAAAGTGGATAAAGAAGCAAGAAGACCATGGAGAAATCACCAACCACACAACTGAAGAACCGATATCAAATCATTGTAGAGGTTGAAGATGGCACACCTAAGGATGAAGCACTACCAGCAAGCAAAAAAGAAAAGGGTACGCAGCAACAAGTGACAGCAAAAAGTACAGCCAAGAAGCAACGAAGAGTGGTGGTGGTGGGAGACTCACTACTGAGAGGCACAGAAGCAGCCATCTGCAGACCGGACATAACCGCAAGAGAAGTATGCTGCCTTCCAGGTGCGATGATCAAGGATGTGACTGATAGGATACCAAAGCTCTTCAGCTCCAAGGATGTCCACCCATTTCTTCTGATACATGTTGGCACCAATGACACCGCAAGGAAGGACCTACCGACAATCTGCAAGGACTTTGAAGACTTGGGGAAGAAAGTAAAGGAACTGGATGCACAGGTAGTTTTTTCTTCTATCCTTCCAGTAGACGGGCATGGCACCAGGAGATGGAACAGGATCCTTGATGCGAACAACTGGCTAAGACGATGGTGCAGACAACAAGGATTCGGATTCCTGGACCACGGTGTGAATTACTTGTACGATGGACTCCTCGCCAGAGATGGACTACACCTCAACAAACCTGGGAAACACACATTCGCCAGAAGACTCGCTACACTCATCAGGAGGGCGTTAAACTAGAAGAAGAGGGGATGGGAAGAAAAACATTAGACTCGAACAAAGAAGACCCAGGAAAACATACTCAGAAGGGAGGTAAGAACATTTCTAAAACAATCCACAGCGAGGAGATTGGAACAAAACAAAATCCTCTAATCTGCATGCTCGCAAATGCCAGAAGCCTGACAAACAAGATGGAAGAACTAGAAGCAGAAATATCTACAGGTAACTTTGACATAGTGGGAATAACCGAGACATGGTTAGATGAAAGCTATGACTGGGCAGTTAACTTACAGGGTTACAGTCTGTTTAGAAAGGATCGTAAAAATCGGAGAGGAGGAGGGGTTTGTCTCTATGTAAAGTCTTGTCTAAAGTCCACTTTAAGGGAGGATATTAGCGAAGGTAATGAGGATGTCGAGTCCATATGGGTCGAAATTCATGGAGGGAAAAATGGTAACAAAATTCTCATTGGGGTCTGTTACAAACCCCCAAATATAACAGAAATCATGGAAAGTTTACTTCTAAAGCAGATAGATGAAGCTGCAACCCATAATGAGGTCCTGGTTATGGGGGACTTTAACTACCCGGATATTAACTGGGAAACAGAAACCTGTGAAACCCATAAAGGCAACAGGTTTCTGCTAATAACCAAGAAAAATTATCTTTCACAATTGGTGCAGAATCCAACCAGAGGAGCAGCACTTTTAGACCTAATACTATCTAATAGACCTGACAGAATAACAAATCTGCAGGTGGTCGGGCATCTAGGAAATAGCGACCACAATATTGTACAGTTTCACCTGTCTTTCACTAGGGGGACTTGTCAGGGAGTCACAAAAACACTGAACTTTAGGAAGGCAAAGTTTGACCAGCTTAGAGATGCCCTTAATCTGGTAGACTGGGACAATATCCTCAGAAATAAGAATACAGATAATAAATGGAAAATGTTTAAGAACATCCTAAATAGGCTCTGTAAGCGGTTTATACCTTGTGGGAATAAAAGGACTAGAAATAGGAAAAACCCAATGTGGCTAAACAAAGAAGTAAGACAGGCAATTAACAGTAAAAAGAAAGCATTTGCACTACTAAAGCAGGATGGCACCATTGAAGCTCTAAAAAACTATAGGGAGAAAAATACTTTATCTAAAAAACTAATTAAAGCTGCCAAAAAGGAAACAGAGAAGCACATTGCTAAGGAGAGTAAAACTAATCCCAAACTGTTCTTCAACTATATCAATAGTAAAAGAATAAAAACTGAAAATGTAGGCCCCTTAAAAAATAGTGAGAAAAGAATGGTTGTAGATGATGAGGAAAAGGCTAACATATTAAACACCTTCTTCTCCACGGTATTCACGGTGGAAAATGAAATGCTAGGTGAAATCCCAAGAAACAATGAAAACCCTATATTAAGGGTCACCAATCTAACCCAAGAAGAGGTGCGAAACCAGCTAAATAAGATTAAAATAGATAAATCTCCGGGTCCGGATGGCATACACCCACGAGTACTAAGAGAACTAAGTAATGTAATAGATAAACCATTATTTCTTATTTTTAGGGACTGTATAGCGACGGGGTCTGTTCCGCAGGACTGGCGCATAGCAAATGTGGTGCCAATATTCAAAAAGGGCTCTAAAAGTGAACCTGGAAATTATAGGCCAGTAAGTCTAACCTCTACTGTTGGTAAAATATTTGAAGGGTTTCTGAAGGATGTTATTCTGGATTATCTCAATGAGAATAACTGTTTAACTCCATATCAGCATGGGTTTATGAGAAATCGCTCATGTCAAACCAATCTAATCAGTTTTTATGAAGAGGTAAGCTATAGGCTAGACCACGGTGTTGTGAATTTACCTTTTGGCTCCCTCTAGTGGCTACTAGTGTTTTTACTCTGGGTATGTCTATCATCCCTTGTATGCTCACCTGGGTCGTTAGGTCAGGGGTGTTGCTATATTAGCTCCCTGGACCTTCAGTTCAATGCCTGGCAATGTTGATATCAGAGCTAATCTGTAGTGCTCTTGTCTACTGATCCTGGTTCCTGCTTGATTAAGCTAAGTCTGCTTTCTTGCTTTTTGCTATTGTTTTTGTTTGCATTTTTGTCCAGCTTGTACATAATCTGTATCCTGTCCTTGCTGGAAGCTCTAGGGAGGCTGGAGTTCTCCCCCCGGGCCGTTAGACGGTTCGGGGGTTCTTGAATCTCCAGTGTGGATTTTTGTAGGGTTTTTGTTGACCATATAAGTTATCTTACTACATTCTTCTATTAGTGAGTGGGCCTCTCTTTGCTAAACCTAGTTCATCTCTGTGTTTGTCATTTCCTCTTACCTCACCGTTATTATTTGTGGGGGGCTTGTATCCAACTTTTGGGGTCTATTCTCTGGAGGCAAGAGAGGTCTTTGTTTTCCTCTTCTAGGGGTAGTTAGTCCTCCGGCTGGCGCGAGACATCTAGCGACCAACGTAGGCATGTTCCCCGGCTACTTCTAGTGTTGGCGTTAGGAGTAGATATATGGTCAACCACTGCCCTATGAGCTGGATTTTTGTACTTCGCAGACTTGCTGATATCTCTGAGACCCTCGCCATTGGGGTCATAACACACGGTGAGTCATTGGACGTGGTATATCTCGATTTTTCCAAAGCGTTTGATACCGTGCCGCACAAGAGGTTGGTACACAAAATGAGAATGCTTGGCCTGGGGGAAAATGTGTGTAAATGGGTTAGTAACTGGCTTAGTGATAGAAAGCAGAGGGTGGTTATAAATGGTATAGTCTCTAACTGGGTCGCTGTGACCAGTGGGGTACCGCAGGGGTCGGTATTGGGACCTGTTCTCTTCAACATATTCATTAATGATCTGGTAGAAGGTTTACACAGTAAAATATTGATATTTGCAGATGATACAAAACTATGTAAAGCAGTTAATACAAGAGAAGATAGTATTCTGCTACAGATGGATCTGGATAAGTTGGAAACTTGGGCTGAAAGGTGGCAGATGAGGTTTAACAATGATAAATGTAAGGTTATACACATGGGAAGAAGGAATCAATATCACCATTACACACTGAACGGGAAACCACTGGGTAAATCTGACAGGGAGAAGGACTTGGGGATCCTAGTTAATGATAAACTTACCTGGAGCAGCCAGTGCCAGGCAGCAGCTGCCAAGGCAAACAGGATCATGGGGTGCATTAAAAGAGGTCTGGATACACATGATGAGAGCATTATACTGCCTCTGTACAAATCCCTAGTTAGACCGCACATGGAGTACTGTGTCCAGTTTTGGGCACCGGTGCTCAGGAAGGATATAATGGAACTAGAGAGAGTACAAAGGAGGGCAACAAAGTTAATAAAGGGGATGGGAGAACTACAATACCCAGATAGATTAGCGAAATTAGGATTATTTAGTCTAGAAAAAAGACGACTGAGGGGCGATCTAATAACCATGTATAAGTATATAAGGGGACAATACAAATATCTCGCTGAGGATCTGTTTATACCAAGGAAGGTGACGGGCACAAGGGGGCATTCTTTGCGTCTGGAGGAGAGAAGGTTTTTCCACCAACATAGAAGAGGATTCTTTACTGTTAGGGCAGTGAGAATCTGGAATTGCTTGCCTGAGGAGGTGGTGATGGCGAACTCAGTCGAGGGGTTCAAGAGAGGCCTGGATGTCTTCCTGGAGCAGAACAATATTGTATCATACAATTATTAGGTTCTGTAGAAGGATGTAGATCTGGGGATTTATTATGATGGAATATAGGAATATAGGCTGAACTGGATGGACAAATGTCTTTTTTCGGCCTTACTAACTATGTTACTATGTTACTTCAGTCCTGTTAGTTTGTCGTATATCAGCCAGACACTTTCTGCCATGTACATTGTGTTGTGTTATACACTGGGCCTGAGTTTTGGTTCAGTCTCCAAAAAAAAAGTGAGATTCAAATTCTCACAAAGTGGATATAATTCAGTCCTGTTAGTTTGTCATATATCAGCCAGCCACTTTCTGCCACGTACATTGTGTTGTTTTATACACTGGGCCTGAGTTTTGGTTCAGTCTCCAAACAAAAAGTGAGATTCAAATTCTCACAAAGTGGATATACTTCAGTCCTGTTAGTTTGTCGTATATCAGCCAGCCACATTCTGCCACGAACACTGTGTTGTTTTATGCACAGTGCCTGAGTTTTGGTTCAGTCTCCAAAAAAAAGGGAGATTTAAATTCTCAACAAGTTTATATACACCTTCTACCTTGCTTTACAGTACCATATAACTGTTGTTATTTTGGTTAAATTTTCCAAAAAATGAGGAAGTCTGGTGGAAGAGCCCGTGGGCGATGGTTGCCAGCTGGTACTGATGGGGGTGGTGGTAGTGCATCTGGTGGGAGTGGCAAAAGCACAATAGCACCTAAGGCTGGAGGTGTTGAGCCAGCGTCATCGTCTGGCTACACAAGGCCTCGAAGGCTCCCTTATCTGGGAGTAGGAAAACAGCTTTTAAAGCCGGAGCAGCAGGAAAAAGTTTTGGCTTTCCTTGCTGACTCAGCCTCTAGCTCTTTCGCCTCCTCTTCAGAAAGTTCCAAATATAAAAGCAGCGAGTCGTCAGTGGATGCTCCCAGTCAGGAACAAGACGTTTCCTTGTGTCCTTCACCCAAACCAAAAGTGAAGGATGCGTCAGGCGACACTACAGGTTACTCCATGGAGCTCTTTACACATACCGTGCCTGGGTTAGAAAGGGAAATTGTTAACTGCCCATTACAAGACGAATCAGACATGGAGTGCACTGATGCACAGCCACAGCTAGATTATTATGCTGTTCCATTGACTCAGATCACTACATTGCCCTCGCAGTGTACTCATCAGAATCTGACCCTGATGAGACTATGGTACCCCGTCCCGAACGCTATAGCACCTTACACGGTGGCACAGAGGAAGGTGCACATGACATTGAAGAGGAGGTGATAGATGACCCAGTTGTTGACCCAGATTGGCAGCTATTGGGGGAAGAGGGTGCCGCTGCCAGTAGCTCAGAAGCAGAGGATTATCCGCAGCAGCCATCTACTTCGCAACAGCTGTCATCTGGCAGGCCCGTATCAGGCCAAAAACGTGTGTCAAAACAAAAACAGTTCTAGGACAGCGTGGCCCTCCGGTGAAAGTTGCACAGCGTGCAATGCCTGAAAAGGTATTCCATAGTAGGAAGAGAGTAGTGTGGCAATTTTTTAACCAAGATCCGAATGATCAGTCAAAAGTTATCTGTAAGAAATGCTCAAAGACCTGTAGCAGAGGGAAGAATCTTCAAAATTTAAATACAACGTGCATGCTTAGTAGTGTTGAGCGATACCGTCCGATACTTGAAAGTATCGGTATCGGAAAGTATCGGCCGATACCGGCAAAGTATCGGATCTAATCCGATACCGATACCCGATACCAATACAAGTCAATGGGACTCATGTATCGGACGGTATTCCTGATGGTTCCCAGGGTCTGAAGGAGAGGAAACTCTCCTTCAGGCCCTGGGAACCATATTAATGTGTAAAATAAAGAATTAAAATAAAAAATATTCCTATACTCACCTCTCCGACGCAGCCTGCACCTTACCGAGGGAACCGGCAGCGTTGTTTGCTTAAAATTCGCGCTTTAACTTCCTTACGTGAAGTCCCGGCTTGTGATTGGTCGCGCGCCGCCCATGTGGCTGCGACGCGACCAATCACAGCAAGCCGTGACGTAATTTTAGGTCCTTCAGTATTTTAAAATTACGTTCCGGCGTTGTGATTGGTCGCGTCGCGGTCACATGGGCGACGCGACCAATCACAAGCCGTGACGTCACGGGAGGCAGGAGACGCGCGCATTTTAAAATGCGCGCGTGTCCAGCCTCCCGTGACGTCACGGCTTGTGATTGGTCGCGTCGCCCATGTGACCGCGACGCAACCAATCACAACGCCGGAACGTAATTTTAAAATCCTGAAGGACCTGAAATTACGTCACGGCTTGCTGTGATTGGTTGCGTCGCGGTCACATGGGCGACGCGACCAATCAGAAGCCGTGACATCACGGAAGGAAGGAAAAGCGCGCATTTTAAGCAAAGAACGCTGCCGGTTCCCTCGGTAAGGTGCAGGCTGCGTCGGAGAGGTGAGTATAGCAATATTTTTTATTTTAATTCTTTCTTTTACACATTAATGTTGTTTCGATACCGATACCCGATACCACAAAAGTATCGGATCTCGGTATCGGAATTCCGATACAGCAAATATCGGCCGATACCCGATACTTGCGGTATCGGAATGCTCAACACTAATGCTTAGACATTTAACCAGCATGCACTTGCAAGCCTGGACTAACTACCAAACGTCACGTACCGTTGGTGCACCTGCTCAGAATGAAGGTAGTCAGCAACGCTACATTGATTCCCTCACTGTAATACCACCGGTTGGGACACCACCAGCAGCAAATGTGGAGGTATCGTCGCAAGGCCAAAGCAGTCAGGGAATCACAAGGTTATTGGTAGGAAACACTGTATGTAGGCCAACATCAATAATATCACCACCAACCCTCTCTCAATCCGCCATGTCCACCACCAACACCACTAGTTCCACCATATGCAGCTCTCCAGTCCAGCTCACCCTACAAGAGACTCTCGTTAGGAAAAGAAAGTACTCATCCTCTCATCCGCGTACACAGGGTTTGAACGCCCACATTGCTATACTAATCTCGTTAGAGGTGATGCCCTACCGGTTAGTTGAAAGTGAAGCTTTCAAAGACCTCATGGCCTATGCAGTACCACGCTGTGACCTCCCCCATCGGCACTTCTTTGCGAGAAAAGCCATCCCAGCCCTCCACCAGCATGTCAAAGACCGCATTGTCCATGCACTGAGGCAATCAGTCAGTGGAAAGGTGCACCTCACAACAGATGCATGGACCAGTAGGCATGGCCAGGGACGTTACG
The DNA here is from genome assembly GCF_051348905.1 of Ranitomeya variabilis. Lineage (NCBI taxonomy): Eukaryota > Metazoa > Chordata > Amphibia > Anura > Dendrobatidae > Ranitomeya > Ranitomeya variabilis. Next base: position 741,188,881 of record NC_135232.1, on the reverse strand, counting down.
TGTCCATCACGGCGCACTGGGTTAATGTGGTGGATGCAGGGTCCACAGGGGACAGCCATAGTGGGACAGTTCTGCCTAGCCCACAGTCTAGGAAACAGTTGGCTGTAGGCGTTCGCCACCCCTCCTCCTCCTGCTCCTCCTCCAGAAGCGAAAGCTCGTCCACAGAGCGCAGTCGCATGATCACTCCATCCGCAGCTGCCAGTGTTGCATACAAGGTGTCCCATTATGGAACAGCTAGTGGTAAGCATCAGCAGGCTATGTTACAAATGAAGTGTTTGGGCGACAACAGACACACTGCGGAAGTACTGGCCGAGTACTTGCAGTAACAAACTCAGTCATGGCTGGGCAGTGTACATCTTGAGGCAGGCAAGGTAGTCAGTGATAACGGAAGGAATTTTATGGCTGCCATAGCCCTTTCAGAACTGAAACACATACCTTGCCTGGCTCACACCTTGAACCTGGTGGTGCAGTGCTTCCTCAAAAATTATCCGGAGTTACCAGCCCTGCTCCTGAACGTGCAAAGACTTTGCTGGCACATCCACCGGTTGCCTGTACACTCCAGCCGTATGCTGAACCATCAGCGATAGCTGAATCTTCCCCAGCAACGCCTAATAATCAACGTTGCAACAAGGTGGAACTCCACACTGCACATGGTTCAGAGGCTGTGCGAATAGAGGCGTGCTGTAATTAATTTGTGGGAGGATACACATACACGGGCAGGCACTTGGATGGCAGACATGGAGTTGTCTGGTGTGAAGTAGTCGAAGCTACAAGACCTGTGTCAAGTCCTTCAGTGTTTTGAGAAATGCACATGGCTGGTAAGTGCAGATAACGCCATCATAAGCATGAGCATCCCACTAATGCGTCTGCTGATGCAAAGTTTGACGCACATTAAGGAGCAGCCGAGGAGGAGGGAAGCCTTGATGACAGTCAGCCATTGTCTGCTCAGGGAACTCTCCTGGACGAGGTGGCAGACGAAGAGGAGGAGGAGGAGGATGATGGGGATGAATATTTATGGGAGGAGGATGCTTCTCAGGGGGCAATAGAAACTGGTGGCGTTGCAAGGTCAGGTACAGGGGTTTTGCGGGACACAAGTGATGTTGATTTGCAAGAAAGTGCTCCTCAACCCAGCACAAGCTGTCAATTGACACCTGGAACATTGGCCCACATGGCTGAGTATGCCTTGCGTATCCTTAAAAGGGACCCCCGCTTTATCAAAATGATGACCGATGAAGATTACTGGTTGGCCTGCCTCCTGGATCCACGATATAAAGGAAAATTACAAAATATCATGCCCCATGAGAACCTTGAGCAAATATTGGCTACCAAACAAGCAACTCTTGTAGACCGTTTGGTTCAGGCATTCCCAGTACACAGCGACGGTGATGGTTCTCACACGAGCCGTAGGGGGCAACATGGCAGAGGTGTTAGAGGTGCACAAATCCAAAGTGGCATTGGGCAGAGGGGTTTTATGACCAGGTTGTGGAGTGATTTCGCAATGACCGCTGACACGACAGGTACTGCTGCATCGATTCAAAGTGACAGGAGGCAGCATTTGTCCAGTATGGTTACGAACTACTTTTCCTCCCTTATCGATGTTCTCACTCACAGGTCATTCCCCTTTGATTACTGGGCATCTAAAATAGACACAATAGGCAGAATATGCATTACAGGAGCTCGCTTGCCCTGCTGCTAGTGTGCTATCAGAAAGAGTCTTCAGTGCTGCTGGTTCAATACTGACCGAAAAAAGGACACGTCTGGCTACCCGAAATGTTGATGATCTAACATTCATTAAAATGAACCAATCAAGGATTTCAAATTATTTTGCCCCACCTTCCCCTGCTGACACGTAGCTTGCCTGAAAAATGTCTTCCTTTCGGCCTCCTCTTACTGACTTCTCCAATTCCTCCATTTGCAGCTGCTGAATTTCCACCATAGGCCATTTTTATACCTCCCTAAATGGGCTGACTGACAGGGCCGTGGTCACCACCTGGCGCAAGCACCCATGTGAGTGTCGTTTGCCTGGACAGGTGGGTGGGCCCACTCTTGGGTGACGGCACTGGCACAGGGTCCCTCATAGTACAATGAAGTGTCTCTGACGGTGGTGGTGCACAACCAACGACAGACACACCGTCGTAATATGAGGGGCCCTGTGCCAGTACCGCCGCCCAAGAGAGTGTTCCCCCCAGCTCAAACAGTGCTCTACCACTTGCAATACTTACCTCTCCCTGCTCCACCACTGTGTAGTCTGTGCTGTTAAATCCTTCAATGGCACTGCCAATACAAATTTGTTGAAATGATAGATGATAGTTAAAATATACAGGGGTCCTGGACTCCATTTAGACCAGTTAATACTTTGCGCCTACTACCACTGTCTGCTACTCAGCAGAGGAGCCCATCCTTGTACCTAGCTATGCCACCTGTTTATTTATGAACAATTTTTTGGCAGATAGTTAGCCCACTTTATTATTTGGGCCTACTAACTGTGTCTGCCACTCACTACAGTTTTCCTCCACTGAACAAAGCAATGCCGCCTGTTTTGTCCTGTTACCAATTTTGAACTGCATTTAGCCTACTTTATTATTTGGGCCTACTAACTGTGTCTGCTGTTATGATCCGGTGGTAGGATCACAAAACTGACCTGATAGGTAAACCTGAATTGTAGGACAAGCTCCGGGATTGTGGGAACTATACCGACCGCAATCCTGATCCTATCCACTGTTGTGAAATTGGATTTTGGGCTCCCCCGGTGGCCACTGGTGGAATTGAACTGGTGTGCATCATCCCCTCTGTTCACCTGTTTCCATCAGGATGTGGGAGTCGCTATTTAACCTTGCTCCTCTGTCACTTCCATGCCGGTCAACATTGTAATCAGAAGCCTTTCTGTGCATGTTCCTGCTTCTAGACAACTCCCAGCTAAGTTGGACTTTAGTCCTCGTTTGTTTTTGCATTTTGTTCCAGTTCACAGCTGTAGTTTCGTTTCTGTGTCTGGAAAGCTCTTGTGATCTGAAATTGCCACTCTGATGTTATGAGTTAATACTAGAGTCCTAAAGTAATTTCAGGATGGTATTTTGATAGGGTTTTCAGCTGACCATGAAAGTGCCCTTTCTGTCTTCCTGCTATCTAGTAAGCGGACCTCAATTTTGCTAAACCTATTTTCATACTACGTTTGTCATTTCTTCTAAAATCACCGCCAATATATGTGGGGGCCTCTGTCTGCCTATCGGGGAAATTTCTCTAGAGGTGAGCCAGGACTATATTTTCCTCTGCCAGGATTAGTTAGTCCTCCGGCCGGCGCTGGGCGTCTAGGGATAAAAACGCAGGCTACGCTACCCGGCTACTGTTAGTTGTGCGGCAGGTTTAGTTCATGGTCAGTTTAGTTTCCATCCTTCCTAGAGCTAGTACTCATGTTTGCTGGGCTATGTTCTCTTGCCATTGAGAACCATAACAGTTTGACCGGCCGCAAAGGGTTAAATTAATTGACAGAGAAAGGAGAGAAAAGAGAAGTCTGCTGAAGATTTTTTTTTTTTTCCCTTCCCTTCAGTTCTGAGTGTGCTTGTAATTGAATCTCTTGCAAGTCTGCCTATATTGCAGCCTTTCTCTCTCTCTCTCTCCTTCTAATCCTGGAATGGCTCTGTGTTCACCTGTTTAAAATGGATATTCAGAGTTTAGCTGCAGGTTTGAATAATCTCACCACGAAAGTTCAAAATTTACAAGATTTTGTTGTTCATGTTCCTATATCTGAACCTAGAATTCCTTTGCCTGAATTTTTCTCGGGGAATAGATCTTGCTTTCAAAATTTCAAAAATTATTGCAAGTTGTTTTTGTCCCTGAAATCTCGCTCTGCTGGAGATCCTGCTCAGCAGGTCAGGATTGTGATTTCCTTGCTCCGGGGCGACCCTCAGGATTGGGCTTTTGCATTGGCTCCAGGGGATCCGGCGTTGCTCAATGTGGATGCGTTTTTTCTGGCCTTGGGGTTGCTTTATGAGGAACCTCAGTTAGAGCTTCAGGCGGAAAAGGCCTTGATGTCCCTATCTCAGGGGCAAGACGAAGCTGAAATATACTGCCAGAAATTCCGTAAATGGGCTGTGCTTACTCAGTGGAATGAGTGCGCCCTGGCGGCGAATTTCAGAGAGGGTCTCTCTGATGCCATTAAGGATGTTATGGTGGGGTTCCCTGTGCCTGCGGGTCTGAATGAGTCCATGACAATGGCTATCCAGATCGATAGGCGTCTGCGGGAGCGCAAACCTGTGCACCATTTGGCGGTGTCTACTGAGAAGACGCCAGAGAATATGCAATGTGATAGAATTCTGTCCAGAAGTGAACGGCAGAATTTAAGACGAAAAAATGGGTTGTGCTTCTATTGCGGTGATTCAACTCATGTTATATCAGCATGCTCTAAGCGTACTAAGAAGCTTGATAAGTCTGTTTCAATTGGCACTTTACAGTCTAAGTTTATTCTATCTGTGACCCTGATTTGTTCTTTATCATCTATTACCGCGGATGCCTATGTCGACTCTGGCGCCGCTTTGAGTCTTATGGATTGGTCCTTTGCCAAACGCTGTGGGTATGATTTGGAGCCTCTTGAAACTCCTATACCCCTGAAGGGGATTGACTCCACCCCATTGGCTAGTAATAAACCACAATACTGGACACAAGTAACTATGCGGATTAATCCGGATCATCAGGAGATTATTCGCTTTCTTGTGCTGTATAACCTACATGATGTGTTGGTGCTTGGATTGCCATGGCTGCAATCTCATAACCCAGTCCTTGACTGGAAAGCTATGTCTGTGTTAAGCTGGGGATGTAAGGGGACGCATGGGGACGTACCTGTGGTTTCCATTTCATCATCTATTCCCTCTGAGATTCCTGAATTCTTGACTGAATATCGTGACGTTTTTGAAGAACCTAAGCTTGGTTCATTACCTCCGCACCGGGAGTGCGATTGTGCCATAGATTTGATTCCGGGTAGTAAATACCCTAAGGGTCGTTTATTTAATCTGTCTGTGCCTGAACATGTTGCTATGCGAGAATATATAAAGGAGTCCCTGAAAAAGGGACATATTCGTCCTTCGTCATCTCCCTTAGGAGCCGGTTTTTTCTTTGTGGCTAAGAAAGATGGCTCTTTGAGACCGTGTATTGATTATCGGCTTTTGAATAAAATCACGGTTAAATATCAATATCCGTTGCCACTGCTGACTGATTTGTTTGCTCGCATAAAGGGGGCCAAGTGGTTCTCTAAGATAGATCTCCGTGGGGCGTATAATTTGGTGCGAATTAAGCAGGGGGATGAGTGGAAGACCGCATTTAATACGCCCGAGGGCCACTTTGAGTATTTGGTGATGCCTTTTGGTCTTTCAAATGCCCCTTCAGTCTTTCAGTCCTTTATGCATGACATTTTCCGTGATTATTTGGATAAATTTATGATTGTGTATCTGGATGATATTTTGATTTTTTCGGATGACTGGGACTCTCATGTCCAGCAGGTCAGGAGGGTTTTTCAGGTTTTGCGGTCTAATTCCTTGTGTGTGAAGGGTTCTAAGTGCGTTTTTGTGGTTCAAAAGATTTCCTTTTTGGGATATATTTTTTCCCCCTCTTCCATCGAGATGGATCCTGTTAAGGTTCAGGCTATTTGTGATTGGACGCAACCCTCTTCTCTTAAGAGTCTTCAGAAATTTTTGGGCTTTGCTAACTTTTATCGTCGATTTATTGCTGGTTTTTCTGATGTTGTTAAACCATTGACTGATTTGACTAAGAAGGGTGCTGATGTTGCTGATTGGTCCCCTGCTGCTGTGGAGGCCTTTCGGGAGCTTAAGCGCCGCTTTTCTTCCGCCCCTGTGTTGCGTCAGCCTGATGTTGCTCTTCCTTTTCAGGTTGAGGTCGACGCTTCTGAAATCGGAGCTGGGGCAGTTTTGTCGCAGAGAAGTTCCGATTGTTCCGTGATGAGACCTTGTGCCTTTTTCTCGCGTAAATTTTCGCCCGCCGAGCGGAATTATGATGTTGGGAATCGGGAGCTTTTGGCCATGAAGTGGGCTTTTGAGGAGTGGCGTCATTGGCTTGAGGGGGCTAGACATCAGGTGGTGGTATTGACTGACCACAAAAATCTAATTTATCTTGAGTCCGCCAGACGCCTGAATCCTAGACAGGCGCGCTGGTCGTTGTTTTTCTCTCGGTTTAATTTTGTGGTGTCCTACCTGCCGGGTTCTAAGAATGTTAAGGCGGATGCCCTTTCTAGGAGTTTTGAGCCTAACTCCCCTGGTAACTCTGAACCTACAGGTATCCTTAAGGATGGAGTGATATTGTCTGCCGTTTCTCCAGACCTGCGGCGGGCCTTGCAGGAGTTTCAGGCGGATAGACCTGATCGTTGCCCACCTGGTAGACTGTTTGTTCCTGATGATTGGACCAGTAAAGTCATTTCTGAGGTTCATTCTTCTGCGTTGACAGGTCATCCTGGAATCTTTGGTACCAGGGATTTGGTGGCAAGGTCCTTCTGGTGGCCTTCCCTGTCTCGAGATGTGCGAGGCTTTGTGCAGTCTTGTGACGTTTGTGCTCGGGCCAAGCCTTGTTGTTCTCGGGCTAGTGGATTGTTGTTGCCCTTGCCTATCCCGAAGAGGCCCTGGACGCACATCTCGATGGATTTTATTTCGGATCTTCCTGTTTCTCAGAAGATGTCTGTCATCTGGGTGGTGTGTGACCGTTTCTCTAAGATGGTCCATTTGGTTCCCCTGCCTAAGTTGCCTTCTTCTTCCGAGTTGGTTCCTCTGTTTTTTTCAGAATGTGGTCCGTTTGCATGGTATTCCGGAGAGTATCGTTTCTGACAGAGGAACCCAATTCGTGTCTAGATTTTGGCGAGCATTCTGTGCTAGGATGGGCATGGATTTGTCTTTCTCGTCTGCTTTCCATCCTCAGACAAATGGCCAGACCGAGCGGACGAATCAGACCTTGGAGACATATTTGAGGTGTTTTGTGTCTGCAGATCAGGATGATTGGGTTGCTTTTTTGCCTTTAGCGGAGTTTGCCCTCAATAATCGGGCCAGCTCTGCCACCTTGGTGTCTCCTTTTTTCTGTAATTCGGGGTTTCATCCTCGATTTTCTTCTGGTCAGGTGGAATCTTCGGATTGTCCTGGAGTGGATGCTGTGGTGGAGAGGTTGCATCAGATTTGGGGGCAGGTAGTGGACAATTTGAAGTTGTCCCAGGAGAAGACTCAGCTTTTTGCCAACCGCCGGCGTCGGGTTGGTCCTCGGCTTTGTGTTGGGGACTTGGTGTGGTTGTCTTCTCGTTTTGTCCCTATTAGGGTTTCTTCTCCTAAGTTTAAGCCTCGGTTCATCGGCCCGTACAAGATATTGGAGATTCTTAACCCTGTGTCCTTCCGTTTGGACCTCCCTGCATCTTTTTCTATTCATAATGTTTTTCATCGGTCATTGTTGCGCAGGTATGAGGTACCGGTTGTGCCTTCCGTTGAGCCTCCTGCTCCGGTGTTGGTTGAGGGCGAGTTGGAGTACGTTGTGGAAAAAATCTTGGACTCCCGTGTTTCCAGACGGAAACTCCAGTATCTGGTCAAATGGAAGGGATACGGTCAGGAGGATAATTCTTGGGTGACTGCCTCTGATGTTCATGCCTCCGATCTGGTCCGTGCCTTTCATAGGGCTCATCCTGATCGCCCTGGTGGTTCTGGTGAGGGTTCGGTGCCCCCTCCTTGAGGGGGGGGTACTGTTGTGAAATTGGATTTTGGGCTCCCCCGGTGGCCACTGGTGGAATTGAACTGGTGTGCATCATCCCCTCTGTTCACCTGTTTCCATCAGGATGTGGGAGTCGCTATTTAACCTTGCTCCTCTGTCACTTCCATGCCGGTCAACATTGTAATCAGAAGCCTTTCTGTGCATGTTCCTGCTTCTAGACAACTCCCAGCTAAGTTGGACTTTAGTCCTCGTTTGTTTTTGCATTTTGTTCCAGTTCACAGCTGTAGTTTCGTTTCTGTGTCTGGAAAGCTCTTGTGATCTGAAATTGCCACTCTGATGTTATGAGTTAATACTAGAGTCCTAAAGTAATTTCAGGATGGTATTTTGATAGGGTTTTCAGCTGACCATGAAAGAGCCCTTTCTGTCTTCCTGCTATCTAGTAAGCGGACCTCAATTTTGCTAAACCTATTTTCATACTACGTTTGTCATTTCTTCTAAAATCACCGCCAATATATGTGGGGGCCTCTGTCTGCCTATCGGGGAAATTTCTCTAGAGGTGAGCCAGGACTATATTTTCCTCTGCCAGGATTAGTTAGTCCTCCGGCCGGCGCTGGGCGTCTAGGGATAAAAACGCAGGCTACGCTACCCAGCTACTGTTAGTTGTGCGGCAGGTTTAGTTCATGGTCAGTTTAGTTTCCATCCTTCCTAGAGCTAGTACTCATGTTTGCTGGGCTATGTTCTCTTGCCATTGAGAACCATAACAATCCACACACACTAAAGGCAGCCGTGGAGCGTTACCTAAAAACCTCTTCACAGCCTAAGAAACTGGCTACCCCTAGAGAGAAAGCAAGGCCTCACTTGCCTCAGAGAAATAACCCCAAAGTTTAGACAGCCCCCCACAAATAATAACGGTGAGTTAAGGGGAAAATACAAACGTAGGAATGAAAAACAGGTTTAAGCAAATGAGGCCCGCTAACACTAGATAGACAGAAGAAAGCAAGGGATCTGTGCGGTCGGTACAAAAACTATCAAAAACTATCCACGCAGAAAGTACAAGAACCCCCACACCGACTCACGATGTGAGGGGCGCACTCTGCACCCCAGAGCTACCAGCAAACGAAAAATCACATATAAGCAAGCTGGACTGAACACATCATATACTGAGAAACATATTCAAGGAAACAATGAGCAAAAAGAACTAGCAAGACTTAGCTTCTCAGAAAGAGACAGGTCACCAGGGAGATCCAGGAGACGTCAGAACCAGACAGCAGGCAACAAGTGAAGGTCCAGGTGGAGTTAAATAGGAACCAGCATAGCAGGAAATGAGGCAGCTGAGCCCAGCTCCAGACCCGCAGTATCGCTAAAGCCACCAGAGGGAGCCCAGACGGAATTCACAACAGTACCCCCCCTTGAGGAGGGGTCACCGAACCCTCACCAGAGCCCCCAGGCCGATCAGGACGAGCCGAATGAAAGGCACGAACCAAATCGGCCGCATGGACATCAGAGGCGACAACCCAGGAATTATCCTCCTGACCATAGCCCTTCCACTTCACCAAGTACTGAAGCTTTCGTCTCGAAACACGAGAATCCAAGATCTTCTCCACCACATACTCCAATTCTCCCTCGACCAAAACCGGAGCAGGAGGATCAACAGAAGGAACCACAGGCACCACATATCTCCGCAACAATGACCTATGGAACACATTGTGATTGGCAAATGATGCTGAGAGGTCCAAACGAAATGACACAGGGTTGAGGATTTCCAAAATCTTATAAGGACCGATGAAACGAGGCTTGAACTTAGGAGAGGAAACTTTCATCGGAACATAACGAGAAGACAACCATACCAAATCCCCCACACGAAGTCGGGGACCCACACAGCGCCGGCGGTTAGCAAAGCGCTGAGCCTTCTCTTGTGACGTCAAATTGTCCACCACGTGGTTCTGAATCTGCTGCAACCTATCCACCACAGAATCCACCCCAGGACAGTCAGAAGACTCAACCTGACCTGAGGAAAAATGAGGATGAAAACCAGAATTGAAAAAAAAAGGCGAAACCAAAGTAGCAGAACTAGCCCGATTATTGAGGGCGAACTCAGCCAATGGCAAAAAAGTCACCCAATCATCCTGATCAGCAAAAACAAAACATCTCAGATAAGTCTCCAAGGTCTGATTAGTTCGTTCGGTTTGGCCATTCGTCTGAGGATGGAAGGCCGATGAAAAAGATAATTCAATGCCCATCTTAGCACAAAAGGACCGCCAAAATCTGGACACAAACTGGGATCCTCTGTCAGACACAATATTCTCAGGAATACCATGCAAACGAACCACATTCTGAAAAAACAGTGGAACCAAATCGGAGGAGGAAGGCAGCTTAGGCAAGGGCACCAAATGGACCATTTTAGAAAAACGATCACAAACCACCCAGATAACAGACATCTTCTGAGAGACTGGAAGATCCGAAATAAAATCCATGGAAATATGCGTCCAGGGCCTCTTCGGGATAGGCAAAGGCAAAAGCAATCCACTGGCACGAGAACAGCAAGGCTTGGCCCGAGCACAAATCCCACAGGACTGCACAAAGGAACGCACATCCCGCGACAAGGAAGGCCACCAAAAGGACCTAGCCACCAAATCCCTGGTACCAAAAATCCCAGGGTGACCCGCCAACACTGAAGAATGAACCTCGGAAATGACTCTACTGGTCCATTTATCCGGGACAAACAGTCTCTCCGGTGGACAACGATCAGGTCTATTGGCCTGAAATTCCTGCAGTACCCGTTGTAAATCAGGGGAGATGGCAGACAAAATCACCCCTTCTTTGAGGACACCAGCCGGTTCAGAAACTCCTGGAGAGTCAGGCACAAAGCTCCTAGAAAGAGCATCAGCCTTCACGTTCTTCGAACCCGGAAGGTATGAAACCACGAAATCAAAACGGGAGAAAAACAGCGACCATCGAGCCTCTCTAGGATTTAGCCGCTTAGCAGACTCGAGATAAGTCAAATTCTTGTGATCCGTCAAGACCACCACACGATGTTTGGCTCCCTCAAGCCAATGTCGCCACTCCTCAAATGCCCACTTCATTGCCAATAACTCCCGATTACCAACATCATAATTCCGCTCGGCAGGCGAAAACTTTCTTGAAAAGAAAGCACATGGCCTCATCACAGAGCCATCAGAACTTCTCTGTGACAAGACAGCCCCTGCTCCAATCTCAGAAGCATCAACCTCGACCTGGAAGGGCAGAGAGACATCCGGCTGACGCAAGATAGGAGCCGAAGAGAACCGACGTTTGAGCTCATGAAAGGCCTCCACGGCCGCAGGAGACCAATTCGTCACATCAGAACCCTTCTTGGTCAAATCCGTCAAAGGCTTAACCACACTGGAAAAATTAGTGATGAAGCGACGGTAATAATTAGCAAAACCCAAGAACTTCTGAAGACTCTTTACCGATGTAGGTTGAGTCCAGTCATAAATAGCCTGGACCTTGACTGGATCCATCTCAATGGTAGAAGGAGAAAAAATAAAGCCCAAAAAGGAAACCTTCTGGACTCCGAAGAGACATTTAGAGCCCTTCACAAACAAGGCATTGGCTCGCAGGACCTGAAATACCATCCTGACCTGCTTCACATGAGATTCCCAATCATCAGAAAAGACCAAAATATCATCCAGGTACACAATCATAAACCTATCCAGATACTCTCGGAAGATGTCGTGCATGAAGGACTGGAACACAGAAGGGGCATTAGAAAGCCCAAAAGGCATCACCAAGTACTCAAAATGGCCTTCGGGCGTATTAAATGCTGTTTTCCATTCATCGCCCTGCTTTATACGCACCAGATTATACGCTCCACGAAGATCTATCTTGGTGAACCAACTGGCCCCCCTAGTCCGAGCAAACAGATCGGACAACAGTGGCAAAGGATACTGAAATTTGACCGTGATGTTATTTAGAAGGCGATAATCTATACAGGGTCTCAGAGAACCATCCTTCTTGGCCACAAAAAAGAACCCCGCACCCAAAGGGGACGAGGACGGGCGAATATGCCCCTTCTCCAAAGACTCCTTGATATAACTCCGCATAGCGGCATGTTCTGGTACAGACAAATTAAAAAGTCGTCCCTTAGGGAACTTACTACCAGGAATCAAATTTATGGCGCAATCACAATCCCTATGAGGGGGTAGGGCACTGGACTTGGGCTCATCAAATACATCCTGGTAGTCCGACAAAAATTCAGGGACTTCAGAAGGAGTAGAAGAAGCAATTGACACCAAAGGAGCATCACCATGAATTCCCTGGCAACCCCAACTTGACACAGACATTGCTTTCCAATCCAGGACTGGATTATGAGCCTGCAGCCATGGCAGACCCAACACGACAACATCATGCAAATTATGTAACACAAGAAAGCGAATCACCTCCTGATGTGCAGGAGTCACGCACATGGTCACTTGAGCCCAGTACTGAGGTTTATTCTTGGCCAATGGCGTGGCATCAATTCCCTTTAGTGGAATAGGGAATTGCAAAGGCTCCAAGATAAAACCACAGCGCCTGGCAAAAGACAAATCCATCAAATTCAGGGCAGCACCAGAATCCACAAAAGCCATAACTGAGTAGGATGACAGAGAGCAAATCAAAGTAACAGACAAAATGAATTTAGGCTGTACAGTACCAATGGTGACAGACTTAGCGAAGTTTTTTGTGCGCTTAGAACAATCTGAGATAACATGAGCAGAATCACCACAGTAAAAGCACAACTCATTCTGACGTCTGTGATTTTGCCGTTCAATTCTGGTCAGAATCCTGTCACATTGCATAGACTCAGGCTTCTGCTCAGAAAATACCGCCAGATGGTGCACTGGTTTGCGCTCCCGCAAACGCCGATCAATCTGAATGGCCAAAGACATTGACTCATTCAGACCCGCAGGCGTGGGGAATCCCACCATAACATCCTTAATGGCTTCAGAAAGACCCTTTCTGAAAATCGCTGCCAGGGCACACTCATTCCATTGAGTGAGCACAGACCATTTCCTAAACTTCTGACAGTAAACCTCTGCTTCATCCAGACCCTGGGAGAGAGCCAGCAAAACCTTTTCTGCTTGGTCTACCAGATTAGGCTCCTCATAAAGCACTCCAAGCGCCAGAAAAAACGCATCCACATTTTGCAATGCAGGATCTCCTGGCGCCAGATAGAATGCCCAATCTTTTTTTTTTTTTTTTTTACTGAATCATGTTTATTAAAAAATTTTCAGGTTACACAGATAAACACAACAATTCCGCAAACAGAGCAGAGTAGATTATTAATACAATAAGAAAACAGACATACCAACGCAAGGGAGGGGGGGAAAGGAAGTAGGTACACATAGGTATACAACTGTAGATTATTTAGATCAAAGGTCTAAACATAAACTAACCTACTGAAATACAGGTTCCTGAAAGTCAAAGCGACATATAAACTAGACAGCTAGGCACAGTGCAAGATTTTCACGTGCCGGGAGTATCAGATCCCGGATCACAGTAGGACAAGCGTCTTCACGCTGGGATAAAGGAAAACCGGCTATCAAGCCACGGCTCCCAGATCTGAGACTTTTTTGTTTTTGATGACGCAGATAACACCAGTGCCCGTTCGTATTGGCAATGAAGGTTCATCCTATCAATCACAGATTGTATGGTCGGTGCGCTAGTCACTCTCCATTTGGAAGCCACTGCCAGTCTAGCGGCTATAAACAAATGTGAGAACACACCTCTCAGCCCATGTGGGATCTCATGCAAACCAATATGCAATAAAACCATACTAGGTCGCAGGGCCACCCGAATCCCAGTCACCTCCGCTATCACGTCCTCTAAACTAACCCAAAGATTTTGTAATTTCGGACATGACCACCACATATGGCTAAGCGTCCCCAACATACCGCAGCCTCTCCAGCACAATGGGGAGCATTGAGGGCCAAAATGGGCAACTTTAACTGGGTAATAGTACCAGCGTAAGTGGACTTTTTTTAATTGTTCCAGATGGTTTACACATGAGGATACTCTCCGAACCTCTAACACCGCTTCCCGCCACCCATCAGGCGCTAGGGTGACCTGCAAGTCATCCTCCCACTGGCTCATGAATTGCAACTTAACCTCTGGGTCAGGATCATTCAGGGCTCTATACAAAATAGATACATTGCGAGTACTAGGACCAGGCACCAAGAAAAGACCATTTACTGTACGAACTAGGTTGGTATTAAAAAAGGGCGTCAGTTGAGTAGTGTGCATAAGATGTCTTAATTGTAAAAACTGATAAAATCTATGCCGAATATCAGGGTGTTTCGCAACTAGGCGATCAAACGGTTTAATCATTGTGTCATCAAGCAGCTGATGAAGTGATTTTACACCAGCTAGTACCCATGGCTGTAAATCTATATATGGAATATGTAATTCTAGCGCCTTCAGTGACACTTCAGTTAACGGAATTTTAATAAGAGACGGGACCGTCTGTCTCCAAAAATGCAGTGCAGTAGACATGGTCGGTAGGGGGAGACTACCTGTCCGCGGACCCAAAGCTTCCACCTCCAGCATGAATCGGGTGGAGCCTCTAGTTGCATAGAAATTTTCAATTTGCAACTGGAGCGCCCCCACACCGCCGCAGGGCCGAGGGATACCCGGAGCCGGGCCTCTGAGTCTCAGTTCTGGGGTTGTCACGGTGGCTAGACCCAGTCCGTGGCCCTGTCTGTCAGTGGGGGACGTCCGGTGCAATAAGTGGTGTTGTAACGGTGCAGTTGTGGGGTGCAGGTCGCGGTAAATAATGAGGACACCAGGTTGCAGTCTCTTTACCTCTTTACTGAAGGTTTTGGAGACCTCAGTCCAGAGCGCTGTTAACTGGGTTGTCAGAGACCGGCCGGTCCAAAGGCACATCAGGAGTTCTCTTTACAGGTGGGAATCAGTGTCTACCTTCTAGCGCTATGTGTTGTAGTTCTTCCCTGCTGAGCTCCCGGGATAGTCCTCACAACTGTTTCTGTCTGTCTCTGATGTTCGCTTTCTCCGTCCCCCAGATGATATGGTAGGACGCACCCGTATGACGGGGTAGGCCTGGAGTTCTTCCGGGACCCTAGAGTCGCCCCTCTCCCACAGCTGCCTCCGTTGTCTGCTTAGGTGTTAAGTGAGACAGCCAACCTGTAATTAGCTGTCCGGCCGTGGTTTGCAGTAGTACTTAAAGTCTCTTACTTGCTCGGCGTTCCGGCCACCGACTGTTTGCGCCTCAGAAGGATGTTGCCTCGGTCTAACAGCACGACTCCTTCTGGTTCTAATTCCTCTTTACTGTATTCCCGTTGTTCACTGGTTTGTTCTGCTCTGAGGAGTCTGCCAGGATCCCATCCCTGACAGGTCCTCTCACTAGCTCTTCCCAGCTACTTCTCTTTGTCTTCCTGTCCAACCCCCAGTTTTACCAGAGTTGTGAGGAGTGGCCTACTAGATAGGACCACCCCCCCTGGTGGCCGGAGTGTGAAGTGTGGTGTGAGTGTACCTGGTCAGAGAAACTCCTTAGTGCAATCAGACGTACCATAGCTCCCCATAGTGGCGGAGCCACAGTACTGCAACAACCAGGACTCTGGGGTGCTGCACTCCCCCCCGGTTAAATCCAGTACTCCGGGACTGGGAAAACAAGAACAATAATACATGTTAACAGGAAACACACAAATTTTTGAAATAGCATAACAATTGAACATAACTATGCTTCCCTTTACGGGAGGTGAGGATTCTTGAACGTTGCAAAAGTTAGGTCATGCACAGTTTATGACTCTCAGTTCAGTGGTTGAAACAGCGGGGACCCCGGGTAAACAAAGGGGTCCCCCTTATGAAAGTTTTTGAGCAATTCACCGTCCATTACTCTAGTGTCCATTTAAAAACCTGTAACAAAAAGATATGCATACAAACATTTTCAATTAAATAGCAGCCCTTATCAATACCTCCAAGTTTTGTAGCGGAGGGGAGTTTGATTTTGAGTGCTGCGTGTGGACCTTCGCAGCGCAGGGGTTGCTATTGGCCTAACAGGGCCCGCTATGCTTGCTACCGCTGGTGTAGTGCACTGTCTTCTAACTACACTTCTAGTGAGTCTGGGTAGCACTGGCAGGTTGGGGCTCTCAGAGCTGCGGTTATCAACAGTGGGTACAGCAGATTCACTGATAGCAGAGGGAGGATTTGCCGGCTCAATGGTTGGCATGGCTTCATCAGGTAAGGCTTGTTGAGGTAGCGGGGCCAGATGATCTGGTACCACCATCGTTTCTGGCGGGTCCGGCTGTTGAAACATTATGACAGGTACCACGACGGCTTGGTTTATCTGAGTCCAGGACTGGGGAAAGTCACCAAGGACAGTATGGAACATCTTCTCCTTTTCCACCGGCGGGGAGATTTCTGGGGCCGTGCCCCTCTCTTTTAACTTATCGGGGCAGACCTTAAGGTGATCCCTGGATACCGCTGTCGAGGTCTCCCCTCTGTCCTTGCTGATGAGACAGACCTTTGTGTTGTCGAAGTCGGATGGCAGGATGGTATACGGTTCTGCTTCCCATTGGTCATCGAGCTTGTGTAATCTCCTCTTTCGTTTAAGTACTTGCTCACCAGGTGACAGGGGAATTGCAGGAGTGTGTTGGTTGTAGTCCCTTTCTTGCTTCTGCCTAGCCTGGGCGAGACTTCTCTCTACACACTCCTGTACTTCGCGGTACCTTCGCTGCCTTTCTGCATCCCAATCTGCATCCGGCGAGGTATCTTCGGGTACTAGGACCCCCATGTCCAGATCAACGGGTAACCGACTAGACCTTCCTCGCATCAGGTACGCTGGAGTACAGTTGGTGGAACTTACTGGGATGTGGTTGTACATATCCACCAAGTCAGGCAACTTTGTCGGCCACAGGTTCCGTTCCTCCACAGGCAAGGTCTTCAATAAATCGATTACTACCTGGTTCATCTTCTCGCACATCCCGTTGGTTTGAGGGTGGTACGGTGTAGTTCTGATCTTCTTACACCCGTACAACTGGCAGAATTCTTGGAACACTTCCGCTTCGAATGCAGGCCCCTGATCGGTCAGTACTTTCTCTGGGTAGCCATGGGGCCTACAAAAGTGCTGCTGGAAGGCCCTAGCAGCAGTCCTAGCTGTTAGATCCTTGACAGGCACAACCACCAAAAACCTGGAGTAGTGGTCCACGATGGTAAGGGCGTAGATATAGCCCGACCGGCTAGGTGTCAGCTTCACATGATCCAGCGCGACCAGTTCGAGCGGCCGTTTGGTGATGATAGGCCGCAGGGGAGCCCGTTGACTGTCACGGTCCTTCCTGCGCAGACTACATGGACCACACTCCCGACACCACTTCTCAATGGTTCTCTTCATGCCAATCCAGTAGAACCTCCCTCGGAGCAGCTTCTCCAGCTTCCTCCATCCGAAGTGTCCGGCTCCATCATGGTAGGCTCCCAGAACCATGGGCGCATCTCGCCTTGGCACCGCTATCTGCCACACCAATTCATGAGTACGTGGGTCGATGCTCCTCCTGCACAACTTGCCATCATGGATAAACAATTTGCTTCTCCCCTTCCACAGCTGTTGGGTTTCTTGTGGATCATCTGGGCCAGGGTGCAACCCAGCCTGCGTCAAGAGTTCCTTCACCTGACGGACCGCGGGGTCACTATCCTGGGTTTCTGCCCATCCGTGGTGGGGCAGGGGATTCAGCGTTGCATCCGGTTGGTTCTTGTGCCTGTTCTTCACATGGTGAGAGTTCTGAGTGGCTTTGGGGCGATGGAAGGCAGGCAGCTCCACCTCTTCAAGTGCCTCTGGGTCTTCTCCCACTTCTGGTAAATTGGGCATTCGGGACAGAGCATCGGCATTGGCATTCTGGTGTCCTGCCCGATATTTGATGGTGAAATCATAGTTGGACAGCCGGGCCATCCACCGCTGTTCCAAAGCCCCGAGTTTGGCAGTATCCAGATGCGTTAGCGGATTGTTGTCCGTGAAGACGGTGAATTTCGCGGAGGCCAGGTAGTGCTTAAACCTCTCTGTCACTGCCCAGACAAGGGCAAGGAATTCCAGTTTGAAGGAACTGTAGTTGTCAGGGTTCCTTTCCGTGGGACGGAGTTTCCTGCTGGCGTAAGCGATCACTCTTTCTTTGCCTTTCTGGACTTGAGACAGCACGGCTCCTAGTCCCACATTACTGGCATCTGTGTACAGCACAAACGGTTGGTCGTATTCGGGGTAAGCCAGTACCTCTTCTCCCGTCAGCGCCGACTTCAAGCAGGTGAAGGATTCCTCCAGCTCCCCGTTCCAGTCAAAGGGGGTGTTCTTCCCCTTGGTCTTCTTTGGTTGGCCCACCAACAGGTTTTGCAAGGGTGCGGCCTTCTTGGTGAAGTCTTTAATGAACCTCCGGTAATAGCCTACCAGCCCGAGGAACTGCCGGACTTCGTGGAGGTCACTGGGCTTTGGCCAGTCCTTGATCACTGTGACCTTGTCGGGGTCTGGGGCCACTCCTTCAGCGCTCACCACATGGCCCAGGTACTGCACTTTAGGTTTCAGCAGATGACACTTGGACGGTTTCACTTTTAGGCCGAAGTTGGACAAGGCTTCAAACACCTCGGCCAGGTGCTTCAGATGGTCTTCGTAGGTTTTAGAGAAGACTATGACATCATCCAGATATAGCAGCACGGTTTCAAAGTTCAGGTGTCCCAGGCAGCACTCCATCATCCTCTGGAACGTTCCGGGAGCATTGCACAATCCGAAGGGCATGTAGTTGAACTCACAGAGACACATTGGCGTCGTGAAGGCCGTCTTCTCTTTGTCCGCCTCCGCTACAGGAACCTGCCAGTACCCACTGGTGAGATCTAAGGTAGAGAAGTAGTTAGCAGATTTTAAGGCAGCCAGAGACTCCTCTATCCTGGGCAGTGGGTATGCGTCCTTATGTGTAATGCGATTCAACTGCCTGTAATCAACACACATCCTCATTGTACCATCTTTCTTTTTAACAAGGACTAACGGAGCTGCCCAGGGGCTACAGCTGTCTCTCACCACCCCAGCCTCCTTCATTTCCCGTAACATGTCCTTGGCACACTGGTAATGAGCTGGGGGTACAGGGCGATATCTCTCTTTTATGGGTCGGTGATCTCCCGTGGGGATGTGATGTTGGATCCCTTTCACCTGCCCAAAATCTGAGGGGTGTTTGCTGAATACCTGCTCGTACTCGTGTACCACCCTGTAAGACCCCTGTATTTGATGAGATGGGGTAGAGTCAGTGCCCACATGCAATTCCCGACACCAATCTTTCGAGTGCTCTGCAGAACCTTTGTTCTCCGCCACGTTTGACGGGACCAAGGGTTCAGGTGTCTGTATTACACTATTATTGACAGTGAACAGTTTGGCGAGCGTGGTATACTTGGTTAGGTGGACCTCTTCCTCCCCACAATTGAGGACACGTACGGGCACTCTCCCCTGTCGGACGTCGACCACCCCCCGGGCTGTCAGAACAGTAGGCCTATTGTCTGAATATACGGGTTCTACCAAGGCCTGGTAGTCCTTACCCCTGAGGCCTATGGCTGCTCGACACCATATTAACATTTCACTCTTGGGGGGTATCGCGATGGGGTTTGAATCACTCACAGTGACACGACCAATCTCACCACCAGTCAGCTCTACCTGCTGTCTATGCATCAGAGCTCTGATTTCCTTCTGCAGGGCACGTTGCTCACTGTGGCCAGCGGTTTCTGCCACCTGTTGCAACAAAACAATCACTTCTGCAAGACAATTTTCTATAACATTAGTACCAAGAGTCATCATGGGATTACATCCTCGACGATCAATATCTACAATCACAATCCCTTGGGCTTTCAATTCCACCCGCCCCACTTTGATGGTGACCTCCTTATACCCCACTTGTGGCAACGGCTGACCATTACTGGCGATTATGGTGAAATCATCGTCAGGGCCACGAGTAATATCAGCGTCCTCCCAATACCGTTTGTAGAGCACGTAAGGTATAGTCGTCACCTGAGAACCGGTGTCCAGCAAAGCATTCAAGGGGATTCCATCAATCACTACAGGGAGAACTGGTCGTCCTCCAATATACTTGGTTCTCCAATGCTGCGGGCCTGACCGTCCTACTCCTGGGGGTTGGCCCTTTGCCCCAGGGGTTGCTCGTTTAAAGGACAGTACCTTGCAAGATGGCCCACCTGGTGACAGCGGCGGCAGATGGGTCGTCCATCCTGGTGGAAGCGATCGTCGGGCCGGCTCCTGGTCGGCGGAGTCCTCCTCTGTCGCATCCAAGGGACATCCTCCGGGCTGGAAGCCAACTGGATCTTCTCTTTGGGGGCCTCCTGTAGGGACTGCACCGTCCGGGCCAGGGCAGCAACGCTCTTGGTTAGCTCTTGCATCTGGAGACGGAGTCCTGCAGGGGAGTCGTCCTCGAAGCTCTGGGCGTCGGCCTCCGCGGCAACTGGGGTATCCGATGCCACCTCCTGGTGGTATGTGAGAGCGGGGTGCCTGGGTGGTACTGCGCGGCTGGGCTGTCGCTCCTGCAATGCCTGGATAGCTTTATCTTTAAACTGCGCAAAAGTCAAGTCTGGATTTTGCATGGCCAGGAAGTGCAATTGGCCCCGCTGGTGACTGCACAGGAGCCCCTCAATGAACCGCTCCTTCAGGATTTTATCCTCATCCTGCATGCTGCCGGGGTCACTCTGCTTAATGGCCCGCATCGCTTCCTGGAGATTAAGGGCATAGTCCCGTAAGCTATCCTGTGGCCTTTGTTTGCATCCATAAAAAGTCAGTTTAATTTCTGTAGCAGTGCGAGTATCAAAGGTGGCTTTAAGCTTGGCAAAAATCTGTTGTGCAGTTTCTTTATCCTCAGCGGGCCAGGATTTCAATTCTCTCAGAGCCGCCCCAAAGAGTTGGCCGGTTATCATATGGACCTTCTGAGGCTCGGTTAGGGGATAGAACTCGAGCAGGCTGCAGAGCCCCTCTTTAAAGTCAGTGAACGTATGCGACTCCCCAGAGTATCGCGTAAGCCAAGCCGCTCCGGGCAGGTACGGCATAGAGAAGGGCATTATGGCTTTTGTGTTAGCGGCAGCGTCCGGCTGGTTGGGAGGAACAGCGGGTTCTGCGGCTACCGGTGGTGGTATTAGGGCCGCGGCTCCGTCCGCTGCGGGGACCGGAGCTGCCCCTGCATCCGCGGCTGCGACCGCCACCTCCTCTCCTCCCGACTCAGACATGGCTGTCCCTTCCTCCCACGAACCTGCTGGAGGTCGGAGTTCCTCTTCCGGGATTGGCGCCTTACCGCGCTTTCCGTTCCGCGCTTCTTTTGGCTGATTCCGCCCACGTAGCTAAGGCTCCTCCCTCCGTGCGCGGCAATGGCGAATTTTGGCGGTAAATGGCAATACACAGTCTTTTCAATAAAGTACAATTCAAGCGCAATAAATCACAGTTCCAAGGCACACATGACCTGATTCTTCAGGCTTAAGTAGATCCTGTTCGTGACGCCAAGTTGGAGCGCCCCCACACCGCCGCAGGGCCGAGGGATACCCGGAGCCGGGCCTCTGAGTCTCAGTTCTGGGGTTGTCACGTTGGCTAGACCCGGTCCGTGGCCCTGTCTGTCAGTGGGGGACGTCCGGTGCAATAAGTGGTGTTGTAACGGTGCAGTTGTGGGGTGCAGGTCGCGGTAAATAATGAGGACACCAGGTTGCAGTCTCTTTACCTCTTTACTGAAGGTTTTGGAGACCTCAGTCCTGAGCACTGTTAACTGGGTTGTCAGAGACCGGCCGGTCCAAAGGCACATCAGGAGTTCTCTTTACAGGTGGGAATCAGTGTCTACCTTCTAGCGCTATGTGTTGTAGTTCTTCCCTGCTGAGCTCCCGGGATAGTCCTCACAACTGTTTCTGTCTGTCTCTGATGTTCGCTTTCTCTGTCCCCTAGATGATATGGTAGGATGCACCCGTATGACGGGGTAGGCCTGGAGTTCTTCCGGGACCCTAGAGTCGCCCCTCTCCCACAGCTGCCTCCGTTGTCTGCTTAGGTGTTAAGTGAGACAGCCAACCTGTAATTAGCTGTCCGGCCGTGGTTTGCAGTAGTACTTAAAGTCTCTTACTTGCTCGGCGTTCCGGCCACCGACTGTTTGCGCCTCAGAAGGATGTTGCCTCCGTCTAACAGCACGACTCCTTCTGGTTCTAATTCCTCTTTACTGTATTCCCGTTGTTCACTGGTTTGTTCTGCTCTGAGGAGTCTGCCAGGATCCCATCCCTGACAGGTCCTCTCACTAGCTCTTCCCAGCTACTTCTCTCTGTCTTCCTGTCCAACCCCCAGTTTTACCAGAGTTGTGAGGAGTGGCCTACTAGATAGGACCACCCCCCCTGGTGGCCGGAGTGTGAAGTGTGGTGTGAGTGTACCTGGTCAGAGAAACTCCTTAGTGCAATCAGACGTACCATAGCTCCCCATAGTGGCGGAGCCACAGTACTGCAACAACCAGGACTCTGGGGTGCTGCACAACCATCTATGATCCTTATCAAGCTGCCACCAGTCCCGCAACCCTGCCACCACCGAGGCCTTATAGTACGCCATCAAATTTGGTAATCCCATTCCTCCCAACTCATAAGGGTAGTACATAAGGGATTTAGCCACTCTAGGAGTTTTGTGGGCCCATATGTATCTATTTGTTAAGCGTTGAAAGTTTGTTATAATTTTGCTTGGAACCCTCAAAGGGAGACATCTAAAATAATATAATATCTTGGGGAGAATTTTCATTTTGAAAATGTTGATTCTGGCCACCCAGGATGTCATAAACATATGCAAGGTGTCTAACTCAGACTTAATCTCTCTGAATAGAGCAGAATAATTCACCTCTATAATATGTTGAGAACATGTAAGCTTTATACCAAGGAAAGGGATACCCTGATCAGTCCAACGAAAGGGAAACTTATTCTCTAATTCAGGTCTGACGACCAAAGGGACCGCGACAGGGAATACCAAAGATTTGGATGCGTTCAGATTGTAATAGGATACTGACGCAAAATCCTCTAGTTCAGCCATGACTGCCGAGAACGACCGCTCCAGATCCACACAAGTTATGATAACGTCATCCACGTATAGACCAATCTTATGAGCAGCCGGGCCCACCATCAGGCCTGAAATATCCGAGTTAAAACGGATTTTCTCCGCCAATGGCTCCATGCATAATGCAAATATAATGGGGGATAATGGACATCCCTGCCGCGTCCCATTGGTGATCAGAAAGGGGGCAGATACTACTCCAGAGGCGAGAACTCTGGCAGATGGAGTGGAATATATGGCCGAGATCGCCGATAGGATGGGGCCCTCCAAACCGAACTTCCGAAGAACACTTCCCAAATATCCCCAAGGTACCCTATCAAAAGCCTTCTCAGCATCCAAAGACAGAAAGGCACTGGGAAGGCCCGACAGTTCCGCCACCCTGATGAGATTCAACATTCGGCGGGTACCATCCTTAGTTTCCCGGCCAGCCACAAAACCGACCTGGTCAGGAGAGACAAGAGAGGGGATTATCAAATGAAGGCGGGAGGCTAACAATTTGGTATATATCTTTAAATCACAATTCAATAAAGCAATGGGCCTAAAATTTCCAAGACTATCAGGGGTCTTACCTGGCTTAGGGAGAGTGGTAATAATAGCTTCCAGATTGGAGGCAGCAACTTTGCCTCATTCCCTCCAACTAGAAAACAACCTCAATAGATATGGGGCCAGAAGATCCTGAAAAGTGCGATAATATTCATTTGATAGTCCATCCGGACCAGGTGCGGTGTGCAGCTTACTACTTTTAATGGTTTTTTTAATCTCCTCCTCTGTAAATGGGGCATTTAACAAGAGTAATTGTTCTTGGGATACGCATGGTAAATTAAATGACTGTAGATATGAGTCGATTGATACCTGGGTGGGTTGACGGGTCTGCTGGTCAGAATGTAAGTTATATAAATGGGAGTAATACTTTGCAAATGTCTCTGCGATTTCAATCGGATTCCTAACCAAACACCCATTCTGCCCTAGCAAACCATCTAATCTGGATTTAGCCTCTCGCTTGCGTACCCTACGGGCCAGTATAGCTCCCGCCCTATCTCCAGTGGCATAAAAATGAGTTTTAAATTTACGTAAATTATGGGCATAGGTAGAAAGCAAATTCTCCCGCAATTTAAAGCGAACCCCGTATATCTCATCCGATACCGCCTGAGAGGGTGAGGTTTTATTCAGTGATTCCAATTGATCAAGTCTAGTTAAGAGGTCATCCCGTAACCCTCTATTGCGCTTCAGTATGGAGGCTTGTTGTATGAGATATCCCCGAATAACCACTTTATGTGCAGCCCATAGCGTTTCATCTGAAACTTCCCCATTATTGTTAATGTGGAAATAGTGGGTCAGCTCATTAGAAATACCACACGTCACCCTCTCATTTAGTAAGAGAGAAGGGTTCAGGCGCCATCTAAAGGCAGGATGCACATGATGTTTTAATGCTAACTGTAACACAATGGGAGCATGGTCAGACCAGGTAATTAGTCCTATGTTGGAGGAGATGCATCTTGAAAGAACCGTAGTATCTACCAAAATATGGTCTATCCGAGAGTATGTACGGTGTCGGAAAGAATAGAAGGTATAATCTTTTTCACTCGCATGGGAGTACCTCCAGAAATCATGTAGATGATATTCTTTGGTTAAGCCTTTCAACTCTCCCCTAGGCCGAACGCCACCTCGTGAGCAGTCTAAATCTCTATCCATGGGGAGACTAAAGTCTCCGCAATATAACTTTTCACCCTGTGCCAAACCATCCACTCTTTGTAATACCTTGCGGATAAATGACTGTTGCGAATTATTTGGGGCATATAGGACTGTGATGGTGTGCAACTCGCCATTCAATGTGCATATGAGGATCAGAAATCTGCCCGCAGGATCCGCCACCCTCCGAATATATTTAAAGGCTAAAGTATTTTTAAAGATGATGCACACCCCAGGTTTTTTAGTGTTATTATTAGCGAAGTAGATATTAGAGAATTGTGGGTGACAAAGCCTAAAATTATCAGCTTCTATCAGATGTGTCTCCTGCAGGCAGATGATCTCCGCACCTGATTTTTTCACTTCTTTCCATAGGATGGACCTCTTACAGGGGGAGTTCAACCCCCTAACATTCAGAGACAAAATGGTAACACTCATAATTGAACATTCTAAACCTTGCTATCACACATACATCTTCATGAACCCACATCACTTGCATCAGTGTACCTGTGTTAGCCACATAAAAGATCACAGGAACCACATTAAAAAGACCCATCTCGGAGGTGTACCTAAAAAAAGAAAGACAAGGGAAACAAAACACAAAGAAAACTAGAAGAACTTCTAAACACAAAGTCATGTAGCCACTAGGCCAAAGGCCAGGCTGGTCAGGCGATAAACACCTAAAAGGTCAGTCCTAGACCGTAGGTGGATGCCAGCTCAGGGCAATTCCAAGAGTCACTCCCAAACAGGTAAAAATAACCAGGAGTTATCTTGGACGGGGTGCTGGAGCAGAGAAAAAAAGGTGGAGAGAAAAAAAAAACAACAAGAATAGGGAAACAGAATATAAGATCCGCAGCACCCTCACAGCATAGTCCTGCATCCGGACAGCAACTCATTCTCCTCTTCAAGTTTGAAACCAGTCCTGAGCAATTTTCTTTCCTGTCGGATTCTGACGGGGAGTGAAGGAAATCTTCCATTCAGTTAGCATGATCTCAGCCTGCTTGGGAGATTGGCAGACTACACCACGACCTTCATAGGAAATTATCAGCTTGACAGGGTTGAATCCCCATTTGTATCGGATATGAACATCACGTAGTGCTTTACAGACATGATCAAATTCTCGCCTCCTTGCCAGTGTGGGCGCTGATAAGTCAGAGAACACTTGTAAGCCATGGTATTCAGCAGGGAGCTCAGGGGTTTTCCTCATCTTCTGCATGAAGGCGTCTTTGGTAGAATAGAAATGTACGCGCGCCAAAGTGTCTCTGGGCAAGGCTGGGTTCACATGCCGTGGCTTAGGGAGTCTATGTATCCTATCAATTAGGAAATCCCTGGGGAGCAAGGAAGGGAGCACAGATTGCATGAACTTAATTAAAAAGTCAGCTAGATCTTTGTCTGGAATGTCCTCTGGTATACCCCTGACACGTACATTATTTCTCCGTGATCTATCTTCCAAGTCATGCATCTTATCTTGTACCATATCCATATCCTCCCTCAAAGCTTTGTTTTCATCCACTAGAGCATTTATAGCTGTGGCATATTCGGCCATCTTGCTCTCAACATGTGCAGTCCTCTCCCCCAAGGATGAGACTTCCCCCCTAATCTCTTGCAACATAGACTGCATGTCTTCCTTTAGAGAAGCACGGATGGAGGCTAAAAATTCCTTCATGTCTCCTTTAGTAATAGGAGACAAGTTGCTAAGAGTCTCAGATGTCTCCCTCCCTCCAGAGCCACCAGATGAGTGGGAGAAAGCCGAGGGGGAAGCTGCTGCCATTTTACCTGCCGCATGTGCAGACTGTCTTCTGGGGAAGAAATCTGGGAGCCTCGGTGGGGAACTGCGTTTCTGCGATCTCCCTCGGGTCATCATGTGCCCAAGATCTTCCAGGAGCCGTTACAGTGCACAGAGAGGAGAAGAGATAATAAAAAGTGCTGATATTAGCCGATTTAAGTCCGGAGAAGCAGGAGCCTGTGAGTTATGCTGCTTCTCTAGTCTGCATGCAGGCCACGCCCCCAGAATGCCCAATCTTGAGGGTCACCACGCAACAAAGAAATAATAATTTTAACTTGCTGAACCGGATCACCAGAGGAACGAGGTCTCAGAGAAAGGAACAATTTGCAATTATTTTTAAAGTTCAAAAACCTAGATCTGTCTCCGGAGAACAGCTCAGGAATAGGTATCTTAGGCTCTGACATAGGACTGTGAACTACATAATCTTGAATGCCTTGTACCCTAGCAGTGAGATGATCCACACTAGAAGACAGACTCTGAAGGTCCATAGCTGCAGCTGAATACTGAACCACCCAGAAATTAAGGGGAGGAGAGAGGCTAGACACACTGCAGAGAAAAAAAAAAAAAAATGAACTCAGGATTTCTCTTATCCCTCTTTTGCGATGCATTAACTCTTTATTGGCCTGCTGTACTGTTATGATCCGGTGGTAGGATCACAAAACTGACCTGATAGGTAAACCTGAATTGTAGGACAAGCTCCGGGATTGTGGGAACTATACCGACCGCAATCCTGATCCTATCCACACACACTAAAGGCAGCCGTGGAGCGTTACCTAAAAACCTAGATGCCTCTTCACAGCCTAAGAAACTGGCTACCCCTAGAGAGAAAGCAAGGCCTCACTTGCCTCAGAGAAATAACCCCAAAGTTTAGACAGCCCCCCACAAATAATAACGGTGAGTTAAGGGGAAAATACAAACGTAGGAATGAAAAACAGGTTTAAGCAAATGAGGCCCGCTAACACTAGATAGACAGAAGAAAGCAAGGGATCTGTGCGGTCGGTACAAAAACTATCAAAAACTATCCACGCAGAAAGTACAAGAACCCCCACACCGACTCACGATGTGAGGGGCGCACTCTGCACCCCAGAGCTACCAGCAAGCGAAAAATCACATATAAGCAAGCTGGACTGAACACATCATATACTGAGAAACATATTCAAGGAAACAATGAGCAAAAAGAACTAGCAAGACTTAGCTTCTCAGAAAGAGACAGGTCACCAGGGAGATCCAGGAGAGGTCAGAACCAATACTGAATACAACGACAGCAGGCAACAAGTGAAGGTCCAGGTGGAGTTAAATAGGAACCAGCATAGCAGGAAATGAGGCAGCTGAGCCCAGCTCCAGACCCGCAGTATCGCTAAAGGCCACCAGAGGGAGCCCATACGGAATTCACAACAGTCTGCCACTCATTACAGTTTTCCTCCACTGAACAAAGCAATGCCGCCTGTTTAGTCCTGTTACCACATTTGAACTGCATTTAGCCTACTTTATTATTTGGGCCTACTAACTGTGTCTGCCACTCATTACAGTTTTCCTCCACTGAACAAAGCAATGCCGCCTGTTTTGTCCTGTAACCACAATTGAACTGCATTGAGCCTACTTTATTATTTGGGCCTACTAACTGTGTCTGCCACTCATTACAGTTTTCCTCCACTGAACAAAGTAAGGCCGCCTGTTTAGTCCTGTTAAGGCTAGTTTCACATTTGTGTCTAAATCCGCAGCGTTTAAAACGCATCCGCAAGTGGTGGAAAAAACGCATGTAAACGCGTACAAACGCGGCGTTTTTTTGACGCATGCGTTGACGCATGCGGTTAAAAAACGCCACGTTTGTACGTGTTTACATGCGTTTTTTTCCTGCATTTGCGTTTTTTGGGTGCATGATGAGAAATTTCACAAGAGAAAAATCAAGATAACCAGACACCGCCAATGGGACTACAGAGGGCGTGTATTATGGGATCTCTATATATAGACCCTAGGGCTACTGAAATTTTAACAGTTTGCTACTGTATCCTGTCATGATGGATCTTCGCATGGAGAGCTTTTGTTTCAACCTGGATTTCAGCTTCAAACTGTTTCTTGCCTGTGCTTTCGCTTAGGAGCAAGACAGAAATTGCCAAAGATGGAGAAGGAGACAACGTAGGCGTTTTTGGAGGCACCCCATTATCGAACTACGTGAGAGCCGTGGAGCCTACCACACGCTGTATGCCGAGCTTAATGCCAACCCGGAGAAATTCCAGGAATACACACGAATGTCGCAAGACTCTTTCCTGGATTTGCTGTCCAAGGAGCCATACGGCGACAGGACACCCAGCTCCGTAAAGCGATTCCACCCGAGGAACGTCTGCTGGTTACATTAAGGTACGTTCCAAATCTAAACCAATGATAGTCCAAATCTACTGTTTTCTGACATGTATTTTTGGGGTATTTTCCTTTCTTTCTTTAGCGTAACCACACCATAAAAAGAATAGATTGTAATGGTTTTTGTGTTTGTTTTTCTTACAGATTTCTGGCCACCGGAGAGAGTTTATCATCCCTCTACTTCCAATACCGGCTTGGAATATCCACCCTGTCCGGAATAGTTGCAGACACCTGCCGGGCTTTGTGGAATGTACTCCAGGATGAGTTTATACCCCTACCCACCTTGGACATGTGGCTAGAAATTGTGGAGAAATTCTGGAGTGTGTGTGATTTCCCCAACTGTTTAGGAGCGGTGGATGGAAAGCACATTCACATTATCAAACCAGCCAGAACAGGATTGGAGTACTTCAATTACAAAAAATATTTTTCTGTTGTGCTCATGGCAATAGCCGATGCGAACTGTTGCTTCATCGCCGTGGACATTGGAGCTTTTGGCCGTGGCAACGATTGACAGACTTTCAAGAACTCGGATATGGGCCGCCGTGTGTATGGAAAAAAATTTCCACCGCCACAACCTCTTCCCAACACTCAAGGACCACCGATGCCATTTGTTATGGTTGGGGATGAGGCCTTTCAGATGTGTGAAAACCTACTGAAGCCCTATTCCAGTCGGGACTTGAACCACACTAGAAGGATCTTTAACTACAGACTGACCAGGGCCCGAAGAACTGTAGCGTGTACCTTTGGCATTCTGGTCGCTAAATGGCGCATTCTTGCATCAGCCATAAATCTAAAAGTGGAAACAGTCGACGAGGTGGTCAAAGCCTGTGTGGTGCTGCATAATTATATAATGGTTAAGGAGCAACCCAACATTGAACTGGATGAACCAGTTGCACACCCACTGCCCGATTTCCAGCATCACCCGCTGCGGTCAACTGCAGCAGTTGGCCTCATGCGGGACCAATTTGCGGCCTTTTTTGATTCAGATATTGGACGTGTCTCATGGCAGGACAATGTAGTGTAAAAGTCCAGTTGTAATTCGATATGTATCAGTTATTTTCTACAATGATAATAATTAGGGTTGAGCAAAACGGATCGGTCATTTTCAGAAATCGCCGACTTTTAGGCAAAGTCGGGTTTCATGAAACCCGAACCGATCCTAGTGTGGGATCGGCCATGCGGTACACGATCAGAGTGCCAAAGTCGCATTTCGTATGACGCTGTTACCGCCGTTTTTCATCCAATGAAGGAGGACGCAGAGTGTGGGCAGCGTGATGACATAGGTCTCTGTCCCCACCATCTTAGACAAGGGCATGGCAGTGATTGGCTTGCTGTCTGCGGTGTCACAGGGGCTATAAAGGGGCGTGCACGCCGACTGCCATCTTACTTCTGCCGATCTGAGCATAGGGAGAGTTTGCTGCAGTTAGTCAGAAGCAGGGACAGAGTTAGGAAGGAAATATAAACCCCCAAACCGCTTGTGCTGGAGCGATTTTCACTGTCCCACACCACCTTTTTGTGCAGGGACAGTGGAGGTCGTATTTTAGTGCAGCAGCTGCATAGCTGTGTGCACGGTGCTGTGCAAACCAACTGCTTTTTTCAAAGCAAAAATCCTGTTGCTCCTTTCTGCACAGTTACCTGTCTTGTTTATTTGTCCACACTTTTTTGTTCTGAAGTCCTTTTTATTGCTGCCATACTTGTCCTGAGATCATTGTAGGGACTAGGGAGCGTGTTATTGCAGTAATTTTTTTTTTTTTATATATAATAATTACGGCCACTTTCTGCCACGTTCATAGTATTGTGTTATACCACTGTGCCAGAGTTGTGGTTCAGTTTCTCCCCCCAAAAGTGAGATAGTAATTCTCACAGTTTATATTCTGCTGTACTGCTAGTGTGTCGTATATCAGGCAGCCACTTTCTGCCACGTTCATAGTGTTGTGTTATACCACTGGGCCAGAGTTGTGGTTCAGTGTCTCCCCCCAAAAGTGAGATAGTAACTCTCACAGTTTATATTCTGCAGTACTGCTAGTGTGTCATATATCAGGCAGCCACTTTCTGCCACGTTCATAGTGTTGTGTTATACCACTGGGCCAGAGTTGTGGTTCAGTGTCTCCCCCCAAAAGTGAGATAGTATTTCTCACACAGTGTATATTCAGCTGTACTGCTAGTGTGTCATATATCAGGCAGCCACTTTCTGCCACGTTCATAGTGTTGTGTTATACCACTGGGCCAGAGTTGTGGTTCAGTGTCTCCCCCCAAAAGTGAGATAGTATTTCTCACACAGTGTATATTCAGCTGTACTGCTAGTGCGTCGTATATCAGGCAGCAGGGCCGGCGTTAGGGGCAGGCAGACCAGGCAGCTGCCTGGGGCCCCCACTCCCCCAGGGGCCCCCAGCTAGCGGCAAATCACGCAGCCGCTATGGGGCCCCGGGCCCCTGTGAGGCAGGGGGCCCGCCTGCCGCCAGCGCTGACTCCCCCGCCGCATTGAACTGTACCGGCATCTGCCGGTACAGTTCAAAGCAATGATGGAGGAGAGAGCGTCACCTGACGCCCCCTCTCCCATCATTCCCCGCTCTGCCTCTGACACAGCGGGTGCGCGCGCACTCACTGTGTCCCAGGCAGAGCAGCTGCAGCCGCCGACACAGGAGCAGCGCGGGCACGTGTGGAGAGGTGAGGAGCTTGTGTTTTTTTTTTTTCTTTTTACTGGACGGGGAGAGGAGAGGGGAGGAGGGGAGAGGAGAGGAGAGGGGGGGATGTGAGCTGTGGTGTACACCACTGGGGGCTGTGCTGTATACTACTGGGGGCTCTGCTGTATACCCCTGGGGGCACTGCTGTACACCACTGGGGGCTGTGCTGTATACTACTGGGGGCTCTGCTGTATACCCCTGGGGGCTCTGCTGTATACCCCTGGGGGCTCTGCTGTATACCACTGGGGGCTGTGCTGTATACCCCTGGGGGCTCTGCTGTATACCCCTGGGGGCTCTGCTGTATACCCCTGGGGCTCTGCTGTATACCCCTGGGGGCTCTGCTGTATACCCCTGGGGGCTCTGCTGTATATTACTGGGGGCTCTGCTGTATATTACTGGGGGCTGTGCTGTATACTACTGGGGGCTCTGCTGTATACCCCTGGGGGCTCTGCTGTATACCCCTGGGGGCTCTGCTGTATACCCCTGGGGGCTCTGCTGTATATTACTGGGGGCTCTGCTGTATATTACTGGGGGCTGTGCTGTATACTACTGGGGGCTCTGCTGTATACCCCTGGGGGCTCTGCTGTATACCCCTGGGGGCTCTGCTGTATATTACTGGGGGCTCTGCTGTATATTACTGGGGGCTGTGCTGTATACTACTGGGGGCTCTGCTGTATACCCCTGGGGGCTCTGCTGTATACCCCTGGGGGCTCTGCTGTATACCCCTGGGGGCTCTGCTGTATACCCCTGGGGGCTCTGCTGTATATTACTGGGGGCTCTGCTGTATATTACTGGGGGCTGTGCTGTATACTACTGGGGGCTCTGCTGTATACCCCTGGGGGCTCTGCTGTATACCCCTGGGGGCTCTGCTGTATACCCCTGTGGGCTCTGCTGTATACCCCTGTGGGCTCTGCTGTATACCCCTGTGGGCTCTGCTGTATATCCCTGTGGGCTCTGCTGTATACTACTGTGGGCTCTGCTGTATACTATATGGAGGACTATGGCGTGTGCATTTTAATATATGGAGGACTATGAAGAGTGTATTATACTATATGGAGGACTGTGGAGCACATTATATTATATGGAGGACTATGGGGTGTATTTTACTAAACAAGTAAAATGCTGCATATTCATTGGGTGATTGGATTGTTTATGCCGGAATAAAAATCATTGTTCTCAGCAGCACATCACCCTATGTAAACTGTAGATGTGCTGCTGATAACATGATACTGTATGGTGATCTGTTAGTGATCTATTAGTGATGGTTCTGTCCCATCATTCTTTCTCAGATGGTGGAAAGAGGCCGGGAAACAAGCGTCCAACGACTTCAGTATTGTCGATCACACTCGTTTAGCGGCCTGAGATCAGCGCAGGTAAATACAACCGAAAGGCTTCTGTGTGATGTGCAATATGTTAGCATTTGGGGCCCCATTTTAAACTTTGCCTAGGGCCCCACTTTGCCTAAAACCGGCCCTGTCAGGCAGCCACTTTCTGCCACGTTCATAGTGTTGTGTTATACCACTGGGCCAGAGTTGTGGTTCAGTGTCTCCCCCCAAAAGTGAGATAGTATTTCTCACACAGTGTATATTCAGCTGTACTGCTAGTGCGTCGTATATCAGGCAGCCACTTTCTGCCACGTTCATAGTGTTGTGTTATACCACAGGGCCAGAGTTAGGGTTCAGTGTCTCCCCCCAAAAAATGGAGATTCAAATTCTCACACAGTGTATATTCAGCTGTACTGCTAGTGCGTTGTATATCAGGCAGCCACTTTCTGCCACGTTCATAGTGTTGTGTTATACCACAGGGCCAGAGTTAGGGTTCAGTGTCTTCCCCCCAAAAA
The DNA here is from genome assembly GCF_051348905.1 of Ranitomeya variabilis. Classification (NCBI taxonomy): domain Eukaryota; kingdom Metazoa; phylum Chordata; class Amphibia; order Anura; family Dendrobatidae; genus Ranitomeya; species Ranitomeya variabilis. The sequence continues at coordinate 741,155,795 of NC_135232.1, read as the reverse complement.
TGGAGATTCAAATTCTCACAGTGTATATTCAGGTGTACTGCTAGTGCGTCGTATATCAGGCAGCCACTTTCTGCCACGTTCATAGTGTTGTGTTATACCACAGGGCCAGAGTTAGGGTTCAGTGTCTCCCCCAAAAAAATGGAGATTCAAATTCTCACACAGTGTATATTCAGCTGTACTGCTAGTGTGTCGTATATCAGGCAGCCACTTTCTGCCACGTTCATAGTGTTGTGTTATACCACAGGGCCAGAGTTGGGGTTCAGTGTCTCCCCACAAAAGCAAGTCATCTTTCAGGCAAGCTACGTGTCAGCAGGGGAAGGTGGGGAAAAAGAATGTGAAATCCATGATTGGTTAATTTAAATGAAGGTTAGCTAATCAACATTTTTGGTAGCCAGACGTGTCCTTTTTTCGGTCAGTATTGAACCAGCAGCACTGAACACTCTTTCTGAAAGCACACTGACAGCAGGGCAATCGAGGTCCTGTAATCCATATTCTGGCAATTCAGGCCAGGTGTCTAGTTTAGATGCCCAGTAATCAAAGGGGAATGACCTGTGAGGGAGAACATCGATAAGGGCGGAAAAGTAGTTTGTAACCATACTGGACAAATGCTGTCTCCTGTCACTTTGAATCGATGCAGCTGTCCCTGTCGTGTCAGCGGTCATTGCGAAATCATTCCACAACCTTGTCATAAAACCCCTCTGTCCAACGCCACTTCGGATTTCTGCACCTCTAGCACCTCTGCCATGTTGCCCCCTGCAGCTCGTGTGAGAACCATCACCGCCGCTGTGTGCTGGGAATGCCTGAACCAAACGGTCTACAAGAGTTGTTTGTTTGGTAGCCAATATTTGACCTAGGTTCTCATGTGGCATGATATTTTGCAGTTTTCCTTTATATCTTGTATCCATGAGGCAGGCCAACCAGTTGTCGTCATCGGTCATCATTTTAACAATGCGGGGGTCCCTTTTTAGGATACGCAAGGCATACTCAGCCATGTGGGCCAATGTTCCAGGTGTCAATTAACTGTTTCTGCTGGGTTGAGGACCACTTTCTTGCAAATCAACATCACAAGTGTCCCGCAATAAACCTGTACCAGACCTTGCAATGCCACCAGTTTCTATTGCCACCTGAGAATCATCCTCCTCCCATACATATTCATCCCCATCATCCTCCTCCTCATCCTCTTCGTCCGCCAATTCGTCCTGGACAGTTCACTGAGCAGACAATGGCTGACTGTCATCAAGGCTTCCCTCCTCCTCGGCTGCAGACGCCTGCTCCTTAATGTGCGTCAAACTTTGCATCAGCAGATGCATAAGTGGGATGTTAATGCTTATGATGGCGTCGACCACTGCACACCAGACAACTCCATGTCGGCCATCCAAGTGCCTGCCCGTGTATCCTCCCACAAATTAATTACAGCACGCCTCTGTTCGCACAGCCTCTGAATCATGTGCAGTGTGGAGTTCCACCTTGTTGCAACGTCGATTATTAGGCGGTGCTGGGGAAGATTCAGCGATCGCTGATGGTTCAGCATACGGCTGGAGTGTATGGGCATTCGGCAGATGTGCGAGCAAAGTCTTCGCACCTTCAGGAGCAGGGCTGGTAACTTTGGATAATTTTTGAGGAAGCCCTGCACCACCAGGTTAAAGGTGTGAGCCAGGCAAGGTATGTGTTTCAGTTCTGAAAGGGCTATGGCAGCCATAAAATTCCTTCCGTTATCACTGAATACCTTGCCTGCCTCAAGATGTACACTGCCCAGCCATGACTGAGTTTGTTGCTGCAAGTACTCCACCAGTACTTCCGCGGTGTGTCTGTTGTCGCCCAAACACTTCATTTGAAACACAGCCTGCTGACGCTTACCGCTAGCTGTTCAATAATGGGCCACCCCGTGTGCAACACTGGCAGCTGCGGATGGAGTGGTAGGGCGACTGCGCTCTGTGCAGGAGCTTTCGCTTCTGGAGGAGGAGGAGGAGGAGTGGCGAACGCCTTATGCCTACTGTTTCCTTAGACTGTGGGACAGGCTGAACTGTCCCACTATGGCTGCCCCCTGTGGACCCTGCATCCTACACATTAACCCAGTGCGCCGTGGACACGTAACGTCCCCGGCCATGCCTACTGGTCCATGCATCTGTTGGGAGGTGCACCTTTACACTGACTAATTGCCTCAAGGCATGGACAATGCGGTCTTTGACATGCTGGTGGAGGGCTGAGATGGCTTTTCTCGCAAAGAAGTGGCGACTGGGTAGGTCATAGCGTGGTACTGCGTGGGCCATCAGGTCTTTGAAAGCTTCGCTTTCAACCAAACGGTAGGGCATCATCTGTAATGAGATTATTATAGCAATGTGGGCGATCAAATCCTGTGTACGCGGATGAGAGGATGAGTACTTTCTTTTCCTAACGAGAGTCTCTTGTAGGGTGAGCTGGACTGGAGAGCTGCATATGGTGGAACTAGCGGTGGTGGTGGTGGACATGGCGGATTGAGAGAGAGTTTGTTATGGTATTCTTGTTGTTGGCCTACATACAGTCTTTCCTACCAATAACCTTGTGATTCCCTGACTGCTTTGGCCTTACGACGATACCTCCACATTTGCTGCTGGTGGTGTCCTAACTGGTGGGCTTACAGTGAGGGAAGCAATGTAGCATTGCTGACTACCTTCATTCCGAGCAGGTGCACCAACGGTACGGGACGTTTGGTAGTTAGTCCATGCTTGCAAGTGCATGCTGGTTGAATGTCTAAGCATGCACGTTGTATTTAAATTTTGAAGATTCTTCTCTCTGCTAAAGGTCTTTGAGCATTTCTTACAGATAACTTTTGACTGATCATTCTGATCTTGGTTAAAAAATTGCTACACTACACTCTTCCTACTATCGAAAACCTTTTCAGGCATTGTGCGCTGTGCTACTTTCACCGAATGGCCACGCTCTCCTAAAACTGTTTTTGTTTTTCGCAAACATTTTTGGCCTGATACGGGCCTGCCAGATGACAGCTGTTGCAATGTAGATGGCTGCTGCGGATCATCCTCCTCCGCTTCTGAGCTAGTGGCAGCGGCACCCTCTTCTCCCAATGGCTGCCAATCTGGGTCAACAACTGTGTCATCTATCACCTGCTCCTCAATGTCATGTGCACCTTCCTCAGTGTCACCGTGTAAGGTGCTATAGTGTTCGGGACAGGGCACCATAGTCTCATCAGGGTCACATTCTGGCTCAGTAAACTGCGAGGGCAATGTAGTGATCAGAGTCAATGGAACTGCATCACAATCTAGCTGTGGCTGTGCATCAGTGCACTCCATGTCCGATTCTTCTTGTAATTGGCAGTGTACAATTTCCCTTTCTAACCCAGGCACGGTATGTGTAAAGAGCTCCATGGAGTAACCTGTAGTGTCGCCTGATGCATCCTTCACTTTTGGTTTGGGAGAAGGACACAAGGAAACGTCTTTTTCCTGACCGGGAGAATCCACTGACGACTGGCTGCTCTTACATTTAGAACTTTGGGAAGAGGAGGCGAAAGAGCTAGAGGGTGAGTCAGCAAGGAAAGACAACACTTTTTCCTGCTTCTCCGGCTTTAAAAGCTGTTTTCCTACTCCCAGGTAAGGGAGCCTTCGAGGCCTTGTGTAGCCAGACGATGACGCAGGCTGAACACCTTCAGCCTTAGGTGCTACTGTGCTTTTGCCACTACCACGAGATGCAGCACCACCAGCACCATCAGTACCAGCTGGCAACCCCCGCCCACGGCCTCTTCCACCAGACTTCCTCATTTTTTGGGGGGAGACACTGAACCACAACTCATATTACACCGTCGTAATATGAGGGGCCCTGTTCCAGTACCGCCGCCCACGAGAGAGTGTTCCCCCCCAGCTTGAACAGTGCTCTACCACTTGCAATACTACCTCTGCCAGCTCCACCACTGTGTAGTCTGTGCGGTTAAAACCTTAAATGGCACTGCCAATACGAATTATTTGAAATGATAGATGATAGTTAAAATATACAGGGGCCCTGGCCTACATTTAATACTTTGCGCCTACTACCACTGTCTTTATTATTTGGGCGTAATAACGGTATCTGCTGCTGCTTCTTTTTTTTCCTTCACTGAACAAAGCTGAACTTCAACTGTTGTCCCGTTTCAAATATTAAACTGCATTTGGCCTACTTGTTGGGTTGGGGCCTACTAACGGTGTCTGCTGCTCCTTGGTGTTCTACTGGTTTATTTTTCTTGCGCTTCAATCTTCAGGCTTTCGTTTAAATATTTTTTAGATTAAACTGCATTTGGCCTACTTGTTGGGTTGGGCCTAGTAACATTGTCTGCTGCCGCCTCTTGTTTTCCTCTACTAAACAAAGCAGAGCTTGAAGCTTCAGGCTTTCGGCCTGTAACAACAATATGAAACTACATTTGGCCTAGTTCTTGGTTTGGGCCTAGTAACGTTGTCTGCTGCTGCCTCTTGTTTTCCTCTACTACACAAAGCTGAGCTTCAATCTTCAGGCTTTCGGCCTATATTTAGAATATGAAACTGCATTTGGCCTACTTGTTTGGTTGGGCCTACTAACGGTGTCTGCCGCTGATTGTTGTTCTCCTCCACTGAACAAACCAATGCCGCCTGTTTACTCCTGTTACCAATTTTTAACAGCTTTTAGCCTACTTTTTTTATTTTGGGCCTATATCTGTGTTTCCTCCTCATTCCTGCCCATTGCCCAGCCACTGCTAGATGAGTCTGATGATACATTGACACAGACCACTACATTCCCCTTGCACTCTACACAGCCTGAATCTGACCCTGCTGAAACTCAGGTTCCCCTTCCCACATACCATACCACCTTACATGGGGACAAAGAGGAAGGTGCAGATGAAAGTGCAGGTTCCTTCAACAGGTGGGGGGGCATACTCATTGGCGACGTCACTGGCACAGGGCCCCTCATAGTACGCAAAAGTGTCTCTGCCGGTGGGAGGCGCCCCCACCGTCAATCACAACGCCGTACTTTGAGGGGCCCTGTGCCAGTGGCAATGCGAACGAGTGTGCCCCCCCTGCTTACTCAGGATCACAGCACTTGCAAAGTTGAAATACTTACCTCTCCCTGCTCCACCGCCATGACGTAGTCCGTAGTTTCCTGGGCCCACGAAAAACTTGAGCCAGCCCTACTCCCCCCACAACTGTTGCCAAATGACCCCCAAATTTTCAATGGCTAACTATTATTATAAGGTAAATTAAGATTGACAAGCTTAAGTAACAAGAATTGATGTTTTTGGCATTAAAATGGGCTCTGTTGGTGTTTTCCTGTCCTCCACTCACTGCCGACTTTGATTCTCCATTGACTTGCATTGGGTTTCATGTTTCGGTCGGATCCCCGACTTTTCACAATAATCGGCCGGTTTCACCGCGAAACCCGACTCGATCCTGAAAAAGTAAAAGTCGCTCAACCCTAATAATAATATTTCTCATTAACAAACTTTATAATATTTCTCAATAATAAACTTTAGTTTTGGTTGAGTTGACCGTGTCTCCTATCTTTTTCCTCTCCAAACCCAGGCTGTCCTAAAACTGGCAGCATGTGATCTGTATTTAATATCAGTTTTTGTAATCCAAAACCAGGAGTGGGTGATAAAATCAGATGTGCTAGTTATAATGTTAATATCCTAATTTACCTCTAATTGTTCCACTCCTTGTTTTGGCTTACAAATACTGTTATACAACACTGGCCACATACTGCTAGTAATGGCAGCCATGTTGCTTTATTGGTAAGCTTGTTGACGTCATTGCGTCATGATTCTCTTCTCCTGTATCCATTGGACACAGGCTGAAGAGACAATCACTGTCACACTATCTATAGTCATCAAGTCAGGTGTCAGAAATAATGAATTCATGATAAACATATATAGGCTCATGAATTCACTATTTCTGACACCTGTGCATGTGAGCATAGATATGTAGTGTGACCACCATTGTAACTCAAGTTGTGTGTAATATAAGAAGAGAAAATGGTGGTTATACAAGGCAGTTCTCTACTCAACAGGTCAGGTGTCATAACTAATGAGTTTTTTGACACCTGACCTGTTCAGTAGAGGTCTGCACTGTATTTCCACCATTTTCTCTTCAGACTGGCACACTAAGCACAGACCAAAAGAGATTATGGAGATACATGTAATATTTTTTGGGCCACCTCATATCTGTATACTAAAGACACATAAAGCTGCAGTCTTTTTATTTTTAACTAGAGGAGATATGATGTGGGCCAAAAAATTTGTGTGTGGCGAAGTTTCATGGCGCACGGTGTGTGTTGCCGACGGCAGAAGACACAATAAACCAAACATAATTGTGGCAAATTAAACTTTTTTTATTTTGTTAACAACTGGAAAAAAATTATTTTTTACTGCGCCGGCTTGGGGTAGAGTGATGTAAACGGGGGGTGTGAAGTACTGGGGCCTGGCTAACCGTGGACAACGCAGAGGTGGCAGAAGGGGCAATGAAAATAGAAGGTCTGGAAGTTCGGGGATGGGGCTTAACACATGAGAGGCTTCAGACGCACTGGAAGGGTGAGACAAACCTGACATTACAGACACATTCGGAGGTGAAGGGGGAGGAATGCTAAGAGTCCTCGGTTTTTGTTTTTTTTGTGTTTTCTTTTTTGTTTGCCTGGTTGTGGGAGGTCTTGGTGGGCTCATATGGCATGGCGTGGTGGTGGGTGACCCGTCAGGGTCCGGCTGCACTGTGTCAGAGTCCATAGTGCTCGTAGATCGTGCAGCCATGCCAGAGTCCATAGTGCTCGTAGAGCGTGCAGCCATGCCACAGTCCTGCTGCATCGTGGAGGTGGCGGTACGGAAGGCCATGCCAGGGTCCTGCTGCATCGTGGAGGTGGCGGTACGGAAGGCCATGCCAGGGTCCTGCTGCATCATGGTGTCAGTGGAGGAGGTCCAAGCAGGAGCAGCGGATGTCATGGTGGTGGCGGTGGGATGTCCAACTGCACTCGGCATGGTGGTGGTACTGTAGTGGTGTCCGGCTGTGGAAGGAATTGAGGTGGCCGTGCAGTGGGATGCAGCAGAGGTCGACATCAAGCGTGACAGTGAAGGCACAGGTGGATATGCCCCCACTGTCTGCTGAAAATACCGACTCTGCTGCATAGCCTGCACGTAAGCAGCATTGCAGGCCTGCATGACACTCAGCTGGAGATCAGGAGTAAGGTGTTCCGACATTCCCTGCTCAATTTGATTAAAAAAATGATGTGCTGGCCTCTGGAGATCGGCTTTCACTTGATCAAGGCTTTTGCTGACCTCCTGGATACGTGCATTTAAGAGGTTATGCGAAGCATCCATTCGGTCACCCAAAGCCTTGATCGTATCGTGTAAAACCGAGCTCAAGTGCAAAAACTCGGGCATGAGTGACCTGTCCAAAGCCCTCTGCCGCTGCCGGGATGAGCCCAAAAAAAAGGGGGCAGTGGAAGAGGACTGCGAAAGGGGAAGACCTGATGGACCAGCTCCCTGGTCTCCAGTTAGTGTGGAAGGCCCACTTGCTGCTGCGCTGCTGGATGGCTGGGACGGGTCCGTGGCTGTCGGATGAAGGACCGCTCCAGAACCTGGGCTGACAGTTGTGCTGTATGTGCTGTGAAAAAAGGAAAAAGAAAATTAATATCAAAAATTTACCAGACGCAAAATCCTGTGGAATATAAAAATACAGATTATGGCAATACAATACAACCTAATGCACGTGATAAATACTTACGTTCTCTGGGCAAGGACCGGTCTTAAGAATGACAGTACTCGATGGTATTTGTAGCATCTGATCCTTGCTCCTGAACCACTGGGAACACGGCTCTCTTGACGCAGGTCCTTGTTGAAGCGGTCCTTCATTGAACGCCAACGTGTTTTGACTTTGGATACTGTTAAAAAAAAAATTGTGGTCAGAAAAAGGACTTTTGGCCCTGCTCACACAACTGTGTGTAATAAGAGAAACTCCTGAGAGTTTCTTTCATCACACACAGTCGAGTGAGCACGACCAAGGTCTCTGCTGCTTCACACTGCAGTGCAATACTTACCAGATGCAGCTCGGACCAGTGTCGGAGCGCTGTCCCAGCCATCCCACATCGCTTGAGCCACCTCATTCCATAACCGCCGGATCGTGATGTTGTTCGAGTGCAGTGGATCCCGGGTGTCCCACAACGGGACTCGCTCCTGGACCAGGGTGATAAGGAGGTCATTTTCGATTAGGTCATCCTCCCGTTGTGAAACCTAAAAATTAAAGAAAGTCATTAAAGTTTGCTCAATTTACATAAGGAAAAGAAAGAAAAAAGATGCTGAGAAATGGCATGAATAGGAAAGTCAACATACAAAAGGATTCCAGAAGAAAAAAGTAAAGAAATACGAGCGGAAAGAAAGGAAGATTCAAGAATAATACACTGAGGACAGTCAGCCTTGTATATGTACCCGCTGCCGCCTTTCCACCGGACCTTGACTCCGCTGCTCCTGCCCTGTCTCAGCCGCAGTAGAAGAGCTCTAAAAAACAGAAAAAATCAAATTGTCACATGTGTCGATGTGACAGTGAATACTTACCAATCTGACGAGGCAAGTACTCACCTCACTGAGGACATGCTCCACTTCCGACTGTCCTGGCCGAAACTCCTCACCAGATGAAGAATCCGAAGAAGACATTCTGATGCATGTAGAAAGAAAGAAATGGCTGAAATTAGGACATGTAGAGACAGAAAATAGAAAATAAAGGCATTGGCTAGGATATACTCACATTGTTCAGGGTCTTTTCCTCCAAGATGTAGCCTGTCTGTGTCTCATCTGCTTCAGAGTCTGGTGAGAAGTGACCTGCAACTGTCCACACCCTCCCTTTTATCACCTTGATGGTGGGGGGTGGCTTATCAGTGTCTAGACATGTTTTTCTCAGTTGAAACGCATGAATTCAAAAACGCAACCAAACGCATGTGCAAAAAAACGCATGCGTTTACATTGACAGCAATGCTTTTTTTGTCGCAATCCTTGCGCAATCGACCGCATGCGTTTCCTGGCGGCAAATAGACGCCTCCAGAAATTACTACATGTTGCATTTCCGCGCCAAACCACAAACGACGACATGACGCATGCGTCGTCAAACGCGGCGAAACGCGAACAAAAAAAACCGCATGCGTTTTTAATGTTAAATATAGGAAAACATGACGCATGCGTTTATATGCGGTACAAACGCTGCGGCAACAAACGCAAATGTGAAACCAGCCTAAGGGTACTGTCACACAGTGCCATTTTCATCGCTACGACGGTACGATTCGTGACGTTCTAGCGATATCCATACGATATCGCAGTGTCTGACACGCAGCAGCGATCAGGGACCCTGCTGAGAATCGTACGTCGTAGCAGATCGTATGGAACTTTCTTTCATCGCTTGATCACCCGCTGACATCGCTGGATCGTTGTGTGTGACAGCGATCCAGCGATGTGTTCGCTTGTAACCAGGGTAAACATCGGGTAACTAAGCGCAGGGCCGCGCTTAGTAACCCGATGTTTACCCTGGTTACCAGCGTAAACGTAAAAAAAACAAACAGTACATACTCACATTCCGGTGTCTGTCCTCCGGCATCTCAGCTTCTCTGCACTGTGAGCGCCGGCCAGCCGGAAAGCGAGCACAGCGGTGACGCGGTGACGTCACCGCTGTGCTTTCCGGCTATGGTGCTTACACAGTGGAGAGAAGCAGAACGCCGGGGGACAGACACCGGAATGTGAGTATGTACTGTTTGTTTTTTTTACGTTTACGCTGGTAACCAGGGTAAACATCGGGTTACTAAGCGCGGCCCTGCGCTTAGTAACCCGATGTTTACCCTGGTTACCCAGGGACTTCGGCATCGCTCCAGCGCCGTGATTGCACAGTGTGACCGCAGTCTACGACGCTGGAGCGATAATCATACGACGCTGCGACGTCACGAATCGTGCCGTCGTAGCGATCAAAATTGCACTGTGAGACAGTACCCTAACACATTTGAACTGCATTTAGTAACATAGTAACATAGTTAGTAAGGCCGAAAAAAGACATTTGTCCATCCAGTTCAGCCTATATTCCTATATTCCATCATAATAAATCCCCTGATCTACATCCTTCTACAGAACCTAATAATTGTATGATACAATATTGTTCTGCTCCAGGAAGACATCCAGGCCTCTCTTGAACCCCTCGACTGAGTTCGCCATCACCACCTCCTCAGGCAAGCAATTCCAGATTCTCACTGCCATAACAGTAAAGAATCCTCTTCTATGTTGGTGGAAAAACCTTGTCTCCTCCAGACGCAAAGAATGCCCCCTTGTGCCCGTCACCTTCCTTGGTATAAACAGATCCTCAGCGAGATATTTGTATTGTCCCCTTATATACTTATACATGGTTATTAGATCGCCCCTCAGTCGTCTTTTTTCTAGACTAAATAATCCTAATTTCGCTAATCTATCTGGGTATTGTAGTTCTCCCATCCCCTTTATTAACTTTGTTGCCCTCCTTTGTACTCTCTCTAGTTCCATTCTACTTCCTGAGCACCGGTGCCCAAAACTGGACACAGTACTCCATGTGCGGTCTAACTAGGGATTTGTACAGAGGCAGTATAATGCTCTCATCATGTGTATCCAGACCTCTTTTAATGCACCCCATGATCCTGTTTGCCTTGGCAGCTGCTGCCTGGCACTGGCTGCTCCAGGAAAGTTTATCATTAACTAGGATCCCCAAGTCCTTCTCCCTGTCAGATTTACCCAGTGGTTTCCCGTTCAGTGTGTAATGGTGATATTGATTCCTTCTTCCCATGTGTATAACCTTACATTTATCATTGTTAAACCTCATCTGCCACCTTTCAGCCCAAGTTTCCAACTTATCCAGATCCATCTGTAGCAGAATACTATCTTCTCTTGTATTAACTGCTTTACATAGTTTTGTATTCATCTGCAAATATCAATATTTTACTGTGTAAACCTTCTACCAGATCATTAATGAATATGTTGAAGAGAACAGGTCCCAATACCGACCCCTGCGGTACCCCACTGGTCACAGCGACCCAGTTAGAGACTATACCATTTATAACCACCCTCTGCTTTCTATCACTAAGCCAGTTACTAACCCATTTACACACATTTTCCCCCAGACCAAGCATTCTCATTTTGTGTACCAACCTCTTGTGCGGCACGGTATCAAACGCTTTGAAAAAATCGAGATATACCACGTCCAATGACTCACCGTGGTCCAGCCTATAGCTTACCTCTTCATAAAAACTGATTAGATTGGTTTGACATGAGCGATTTCTCATAAACCCATGCTGATATGGAGTTAAACAGTTATTCTCATTGAGATAATCCAGAATAACATCCTTCAGAAACCCTTCAAATATTTTACCAACAGTAGAGGTTAGACTTACTGGCCTATAATTTCCAGGTTCACTTTTAGAGCCCTTTTTGAATATTGGCACCACATTTGCTATGCGCCAGTCCTGCGGAACAGACCCCGTCGCTATAGAGTCCCTAAAAATAAGAAATAATGGTTTATCTATTACATTACTTAATTCTCTTAGTACTCGTGGGTGTATGCCATCCGGACCCGGAGATTTATCTATTTTAATCTTATTTAGCCGGTTTCGCACCTCTTCTTGGGTTAGATTGGTGACCCTTAATATAGGGTTTTCATTGTTTCTTGGGATTTCACCTAGCATTTCATTTTCCACCGTGAATACCGTGGAGAAGAAGGTGTTTAATATGTTAGCCTTTTCCTCGTCATCTACAACCATTCTTTCCTCACTATTTTTTAAGGGGCCTACATTTTCAGTTTTTATTCTTTTACTATTGATGTAGTTGAAGAACAGTTTGGGATTAGTTTTACTCTCCTTAGCAATGTGCTTCTCTGTTTCCTTTTTGGCAGCTTTAATTAGTTTTTTAGATAAAGTATTTTTCTCCCTATAGTTTTTTAGAGCTTCAATGGTGCCATACTGCTTTAGTAGTGCAAATGCTTTCTTTTTACTGTTAATTGCCTGTCTTACTTCTTTGTTTAGCCACATTGGGTTTTTCCTATTTCTAGTCCTTTTATTCCCACAAGGTATAAACCGCTTACAGTGCCTATTTAGGATGTTCTTAAACATTTTCCATTTATTATCTGTATTCTTATTTCTGAGGATATTGTCCCAGTCTACCAGATTAAGGGCATCTCTAAGCTGGTCAAACTTTGCCTTCCTAAAGTTCAGTGTTTTTGTGACTCCCTGACAAGTCCCCCTAGTGAAAGACAGGTGAAACTGTACAATATTGTGGTCGCTATTTCCTAGATGCCCGACCACCTGCAGATTTGTTATTCTGTCAGGTCTATTAGATAGTATTAGGTCTAAAAGTGCTGCTCCTCTGGTTGGATTCTGCACCAATTGTGAAAGATAATTTTTCTTGGTTATTAGCCTACTTTATTATTTGGGCCTACTAACTGTGTCTACCACTCATTACAGTTTTCCTCCACTGAACAAAGCAATGCCGCCTGTGTAGTCCTGTTACCACATTGGATCTGCATTTAGCCTACTTTATTATTTGGGCCTACTAACTGTGTCTGCCACTCATTACAGTTTTCCTCCACTGAACAAAGCAATGCCGCCTGTTTAGTCCTGTTACCACATTTGAACTGCATTTAGCCCACTTTATTATTTGGACCTACTGTGTTTCCTCCTCAACCTGCCCATTGCCCAGCCACTGCTAGATGAGTCTGCTGGTACATTGACCCAGACCACTACATTCCCCTTGCACTCTACACAGCCAGAATCTGACCCTGCTGAAAGTCAGGTTCCCCTTCCCGCATACTATACCACCTTACACGGGGACAAAGAGGAAGGTGCAGATGAAAGTGCAGGTTCCTTCATCAGGTGGGGGGGCATACTCGTTGGCGATGTCACTGGCACAGGGCCCCTCATAGTACGCAAAAGTGTCTCTGCCAGTGGGAGGCGCCACCCGCCGTCAAATACACGGCCGTACTATGAGTGGCCCTGTGCCAGTGACGTCGCCAACGAGTATGCCCCCCAACCTAATGAAGGAACCTGCACTTTCATCTGTACCTTCCTATGAACGAGTGGGCCCCCCCTGCTTGCTCAGAATCACAGCACTTGCAAAGTTGAAATACTTACCTCTCCCTGCTCCACCGCCGTGACGTATTCCGCATTTCCTGGGCCCACGAAAATCTTGAGCCAGCCCTACCCCCCCACAACTTTATCCAAATGACCCCCAGTTTTCAATGCCTAACTATTATTATAAAGTAAATTAAGATTGACAAGCTTAAGTAATAAGAATTGATGTTTTTGGCATTAAAATGGGCACTGTAGGTGTTTTCCTGTCCTCCACTCACTGCCGACTTTGATTCCCCATTGACTTGCATTGGGTTTCGTGTTTCAGTCGGCCCCCGACTTTTCGCAATAATCGGACGATTTCACCCGACCCGACTTTTGACAAAGTCGGGTTATGCGAAACCCGACTCGATCCGAAAAAAGTAAAAGTCGCTCAACTCTAGACCTCAGAGCTCACAGTGCATGTCAGACCAAATGAGAATCATGAGGTCATAGGAACTGGCCAAGGAGCTCAGAGACAGAATTGTGGCAAGACACAGATCTGGCCAAGGTTACAACAGAATTTCTGCAGTACTCAAGGTTCCTAAGAGCACAGTGGCCTCCATAATCCTTAAATGGAAGAAGTTTGGGACCACCGGAAGTCTTCCTAGACGTGGCCATCCAGCCAAACTGAGTAATCGTGGGAGGAGAGCCTTGGTGAGAGAGGTAAAGAAGCAGAGGTGTATCTAGGGTTTCTGGCACCCGGGGCAAGAATTCAGTTTGCCCCCCCCCCCCCCCCCAGAACATATGCGATTTTCACACTTAGTCATGTACCCACAAGCTCCTCTCCCTAATGCTCTCAATGTTCAGTGAAAAATTGAGAGAAGCAGAAGAGAAGCTCGTTGTCACAGGACCATAAGTGTGAAAGTCGCATGTGAGTGAAGCGTCCATGTGACGACTACTGAAACCTGCAGAGCTGAATCCTGACATCGCAGCTTCTGAATTCTCACAACGCATGCACTGCACACTTTAAGGGTATGTGTCCACATTCAGGAAACGCTGCGTTTTTGACGCTGCGTTTTTCCGCAGCGTCAAAAACGCAGCGTCCAGATGTTACAGCATAGTGGAGGGGATTTCGTGAAATCCCGACTCCACTATGCTTTAAAAAATGCATGCGTTTTTGCCGCGAAAACGCACATGCGGTGCGTTTTTTCAAAACGCAGCATGTTGCTACAATGAGCAAAACACGCAGGCACACCGCAGGTGACCTGCCAGTGACCTCAGGTGCAGTTTTGGTCAGGATTTTACTTGCATAAAATCCTGACCAAAGCCTGAAGCAAGCCTGAACGTGGACACACACCCTTAGGGTATGTTTCCACTGTCAGGATGGCCGGCGGTATCGCCGCAGCGGCGAAGCCGCTCGGCGCTAAGCCCCGCCCCCTTTCTGGGACGCGATTATGCCGGATGTGTTAACTCTTCACATCCGGGATGATCGCTCTCTCCCATAGCTCCCTGTGATATGCCTTGCGGGGACGCTGCGTCCCCGCAAGGTGTACGGACATGCTGCGATCTGAAAAGACGCGCAGCATGTCCGTAGTCGCAGGGCCGCCGCGTGCGGGTTTCCACGCATAGTGGAGACGGGATTTCATAAAATCCCCTCCACTATGCTGGAACATCTGGACGCTGCTTGTTTGACGCTGCAGCTCTGCGCAGCGTCAAACAAGCAGCGTTTCCTGACCGTGGAAACATACCCTTAGGATTCTCCCTTGCCAGTGGACAGTCATGTCAGCATAAGCATGTGATTTGCATACTTCTGACCACATTCCGACCAGACGTGCCCGGCCTCACTCAGTTCATTTTCATTGACTGAGGCCACATATGTCTAGTCTGCATGTGACTGCATGTATGTAGATCGCAGCATGAGAGAATCCTGACAGCGTGCAGTGCGCACTGTGAGAACTCAGGAGTCTGCAGTCACAAAGAATGACTGCAGACTCATCACAAACCTGGACATCCCCTTTAATGCTCCTAACATAAATAAAAACATGAGAGTTAAGGTACCGTCACACTCAGCGACGCTGCAGCGATATAGACAACGATCCGATCGCTGCAGCGTCGCTGTTTAGGTCGCTGTAGAGATGTCAAACACATCAGCTCCACAACGATGCAGGAGCGATCCTGTGACGTAGCGGTGACTCACTTATCGTTCTCACAGGTCGTTAGCTTCATGTTTAACATTGCTGACATCGTTGCTTTTGCTGACAAACACGACGATACACGCCGATCTGACGACCAAATAAAGTTCTGGACTTTAAGCTACGACCAGCAATATCACAGCGGGATCCAGATCGCTGCTGCGTGTCAAACACAACGATATCGCTATCCAGGACGCTGCAACGTCACGGATCGTTGTCGTTCTCGTTGTAAAGTTGTTTAGTGTGAAGGTACCTTTAGTCAGTATCACAAATAACATTTACATCGAGGTACCTTATAGAGGACGTCGTCTCTGGAGACCTCCTTTTCTTCATCTTGGCCAGACCCCATGATGAGTTTTCTCATCCACAGCCGTCTCTGCAGACTTCCATCTTCTCCGCTCTTTTGCAGAAAATCTCCACATGACGCCCTTAAAGATACAAGTGTCATTATAATGCTCCTGAATAAAAAAATTGCCCCTCGCTATATTGTCTGCATAAAATATGACCCCCACACTGTCCCTCTTATGGTACATGCTCTTTACACTGACCTCCCCTTTCCATAACGGCCCCCATTTTTACACTGTCCTCTCATACTGTGTCCCCCATATAGGGCCCAGTATTTATACTGTACTCTCATCACACTCCCCCTCCTTGGTATACTGTCCCCTCCTGGATGTGCCCCTACACTGTCCCTCCATGGTACGCATGCACACATCCCATCACCCTCACTCCCCGTAATCTGTCCACATACATTTTTCACATCGCTATTCATACTGTGTCTGCATACATTCCCCCGTTTGCTCCCCAAACTGTCTGCACCCATCCCCCATACTGTTTCCTCATACATGCCCCCCATACTGTTTTCTCATACGTGCCCCCCATCACTCCCTTTGCTCTTCATTTTGTGCCCTCAGATCTACCCCACACATTCAATCCCCCATCTCCACTCCAATTCTCCCCACACACAATAAATCCCCCCTCAATAGTACAGCACACAGCCTGCACACACACTATACACATATATACTGACATTACAGCACACAGCCTGCACACACCATACACACTGTACATACACATATAAACTAACAGTACAACACACAACCTGCACACACTATATATATACTGACAGTACAGCACACAGCCTGCACACACTATACACACTGTATATATACTGACAGTACAACACACAGCCTGCACACACTGTATATATACTGACATTACAGCACACAGCCTGCACACACTATACACACTGTATATACACATATAAACTAACAGTACAACACACAACCTGCACACACCATACACACTGTATACAGGTCCTTCTCAAAAAATTAGCATATAGTGTTAAATTTCATTATTTACCATAATGTAATGATTACAATTAAACTTTCATATATTAGAGATTCATTATCCACCAACTGAAATTTGTCAGGTCTTTTATTGTTTTAATACTGATGATTTTGGCATACAACTCCTGATAACCCAAAAAACCTGTCTCAATAAATTAGCATATTTCACCCGACCAATCAAATAAAAGTGTTTTTTAATACCAAACAAAAAAAACATCAAATAATAATGTTCAGTTATGCACTCAATACTTGGTCGGGAATCCTTTGGCAGAAATGACTGCTTCAATGCGGCGTGGCATGGAGGCAATCAGCCTGTGACACTGCTGAGATGTTATGGAGGCCCAGGATGCTTCAATAGCGGCCTTAAGCTCATCCAGAGTGTTGGGTCTTGCATCTCTCAACTTTCTCTTCACAATATCCCACAGATTCTCTATGGGGTTCAGGTCAGGAGAGTTGGCAGGCCAATTGAGCACAGTAATACCATGGTCAGTAAACCATTTACCAGTGGTTTTGGCACTGTGAGCAGGTGCCAGGTCGTGCTGAAAAATGAAATCTTCATCTCCATAAAGCTTTTCTGCCGATTGAAGCATGAAGTGCTCCAAAATCTCCTGATAGCTAGCTGCATTGACCCTGCCCTTGATGAAACACAGTGGACCAACACCAGCAGCTGACATGGCACCCCACACCATCACTGACTGTGGGTACTTGACACTGGACTTCAGGCATTTTGGCATTTCCTTCTCCCCAGTCTTCCTCCAGACTCTGGCACCTTGATTTCCGAATGACATGCAAAATTTGCTTTCATCAGAAAAAAGTACTTGGGACCACTTAGCAACAGTCCAGTGCTGCTTCTCTGTAGCCCAGGTCAGGCGCTTCTGCCGCTGTTTATGGTTCAAAAGTGGCTTTACCTGGGGAATGCGGAACCTGTAGCCCATTTCCTGCACACGCCTGTGCACGGTGGCTCTGGATGTTTCCACACCAGACTCAGTCCACTGCTTCCTCAGGTTCCCCAAGGTCTGGAATCGGTCCTTCTCCACAATCTTCCTCAGGGTCCGGTCACCTCTTCTCGTTGTACAGCGTTTTCTGCCACATTTTTGCCTTCCAACAGACTTACCATTGAGGTGCCTTGATACAGCACTCTGGGAACAGCCTATTTGTTGAGAAATTTCTTTCTGGGTCTTACCCTCTTGCTTGAGGGTGTCAATGATGGCCTTCTTGACATCTGTCAGGTCGCTAGTCTTACCCATGATGGGGGTTTTGAGTAATGAACCAGGCAGGGAGTTTTTAAAAGCCTCAGGTATCTTTTGCATGTGTTTAGAGTTAATTAGTTGATTCAGAAGATTAGGGTAATAGGTCGTTTAGAGAACCTTTTCTTGATATGCTAATTTATTGAGACAGGTTTTTTGGGTTATCAGGAGTTGTATGCCAAAATCATCAGTATTAAAACAATAAAAGACCTGACAAATTTCAGTTGGTGGATAATGAATCTCTAATATATGAAAGTTTAATTGTAATCATTACATTATGGTAAATAATGAAATTTAACACTATATGCTAATTTTTTGAGAAGGACCTGTATATACTGACAGTACAGCACACACCGTGCACACACACAATACACACTGTATACAAACATATAGAGGACAGGAAATGGGGGGTCATGCAGTCAGGAATCAATCTTGTCAGTCTTGCATGCCTCCCCACCTCCCCCCACCCCGTCCCGACTGCTGAGCTGCTGGGAGCATTACAGGAGGGAGGGGGCTCCTGTCTGTGAATAGCAGCCATGCAGGGGAAAGTGCTGTAAGGTTTCCATCCTCTCCGCAGGAATATAACTGCCCAGTAGTGTGTATCAATCTCCACTCAGTAGCTTTTCCCATCACCCCTCCCCTCTCCTCTCCTCAGTAGCTTCTCCAATAACCAACTCTCCTCACCTCAGTACTGTCTGTGTCTAATAATTCCCCCCACATACCTGGCTCCGCCCACCTCTTCCCTTTCTTGCTTGTTGCCATGGAGTCTGTGCACCGCTCTGCACACACAGGGAAACTTCTCTTTTCCCTGGAGCTGAAGAGGAGGTCCAGGAAGCGGTGAGGAGGAGCTCACAGCCAATCAGACACGCACCGTGCAGGGCAGAGTTTGTACATCCTGCACTGTGGGTGGCTGTAAGCAAAGAAAGATGACTTACGCTGCCCCGGGAGCCTGGTGAGGAGTCTGCTCTGCCGCGCAGGTGAGTGACGTCAGCAGCGTGATCACATGACCTGATCACGCTGCTGGCATCGCTCTGACCCGGCAGTCAGAGCTTCAATTGTACTCGCATCTTAGATGCAGTACAATTGAACACTGGGAGCCGGCGCGCCACAGCTTCTCTGTGTCGGCTGTCAGCTTGACAGTCGGCACAGAGAACAGCCGACTCCCTGTGCGGGGGGCGGCAGAATGCAGCCGCCGGGGGAGACACTGCGGACCGCCGCTTTAGGCGGCCCGACCGCCCCTCTGCCGGCTGCGCCCGGGGCACATGCCCCGGCTGCCCCCCCCTAGATACGCCACTGTAAAAAAGAACCCCAAGATCACTGTGGCTGAGCTGCAGAGATGCAGTAGGGAGATGGGAGAAAGTTCCACAAAGTCAACTATCACTGCAGCCCTCCACCAGTCTGGCCTTTATGGCAAAGTGGCCTGACGGAAGCCTCTCTTCAGTGCAAGACATATGAAAACCCACATAGATTTTTCTAAAAAAAAAACATGAAGGACTCCCAGACTATGAGAAATAAAATTCTCTGGTCTGATGAGACGAAGATAGACCTTTTTGGTGATAATTCTAGGCAGTATGTGTGGAGAAAACCAGGCACTGCTCATTACCTAAGAATGGGTGTAGTGTCAAGGATTTTCTGCCGCGAATATGACAGTAGCCACACTGTTGTCAGAAGAATGAATACTTAAAGAGTGTATTTGCGCTGATAAATCCTTATTTTTAGTAGAGAAATGCCCAATAAATATTGTAACCAATGGTGGTATAGTATGATGGTAATAGCAAGTAGGGGATTGAAAACCATAAATATTTCACCAATTCTGCATACACAGTTTTGCACAGTAAAGTACCTAAAGGCATTCAGTCTTAAAAATATTCAGTCTTAAAAATATTACCAGCAAGGAAACATTGCTAACATTGCTAAACAGGCTATTACCATATGAGGCGGTGCATTATCCCAGCACTAGAGGACCTTGTGTCTGTCCTGGTATTTTGCCGATGTAGGCAGTCGGATGATGAGATGTCGGAGAGCTGTCCAGGCCGGAGACAGCTACTCTATGTGGTACCTCCTGTAGTCGGTGGCGGTCCCGTCACTGTTCTACAGTGCTGTGCTCTGATGCTGTGATCGGTGTGGCTGGTGCAGGAGCTACTGGCGGACACTGTTCCTAGGTGCTGTGCACCGATAGTGAAGTTGATGCAGCTGGAACAGTACCTTTGTGACCTTGTAGACCACATGATGTTCTCGTGACTAGGATCAGGTACGGATTGTAGTAAGGACCATTAGACCAATGCGTTTCGGAAACACGGTTTCCTTCCTCAGGGATGGTCCCCCTACTGATTGAGAGCCCTTAAATATCTAACCTGAAGGTCAGGTGATGTAAATTCAATAAAAACCAAAAAGTTCAACCTTGCTGTTGAGTCCTCTAGGAATTAAAGTATCCAACATAAAAATCCACTTGCTTTCTACACGAGATATGGATTTAATAAAATTGCCTTTTCTCTAATGTGGATGTGGAGCACCCGCTAGGACCATGGGGTACTCGGTAACGGGCCGGTTCTGTTCTTAAAGAGGTGGTCACGGTGGCAGTGACCAGGTCCGTGGCCCTGAGCGTCCAGTAAAAGGGGTTAATGAAAATGGGAATAAAGTCTATTGTAGGAATGTTCGTGATGCCACCTGTGGTATTCGGCCAGGGGTGGCTGACGCTGCATAAAGGGGTCGTCTGGGGCTGATGGTTTTGCAGCTTAGATGGTATAGCTCCCCACAGGTAGAGCTTGGTCCCCAGGACTCCCGGTGTAGCTGGTAAAAGGGATGATTGATGGTGGGGTGCAGGACTGAGGATGCAGGAAATAATTGAAGGACATAGGGATAGTTTCCTTTACCTTTTACTGGTAGAATTCCAGTACAGTCCAGGTTACAGGTAACAGGTGGTGATGGTGGGGCAGGGCAGCCTGGAAACAGCTTGGGATCCACTTAGCGAGGTGGGTTCGGAGGCCTTTCCACTGCGCTGTATATCTTACCCTTGCTGCCTGAAGATCTGCAGAAGTCCTCTCAGTGTCTGTATTCTCAACCTGTATGGCTGACAGCTTAAACCATTCATGGGCACTGTCCTCTCTCTGGCAGACCCAGGCTCCTCACTTGCTGTGGTACCTGCACGTGTTAGATGGGACAGGAGACTTGCAACCTCCTGCCCTCCCGGTTCAGTGGCTGTGTCTGCAACTCCCACAACACCACGGACCCCGGTGTCCGGTCTCCTGGCATTTTCCTCTGGGGTGAGCCCACTCGCAGCTCCAGATCCCAGGCTCCTCTCCTTTTGCCACCTCTCCTGTCACTATCCCTAGCAGACTGTCTAACTCCTCCCCAGGCCAGAATTTTATAGGGAAGTTCCCCTGAAACCGGGTTTAGACTCCTTCTGGTCTGGAGTCAGGACGGTGTTGCATGTCAGTATTACCTGATTAAGGGATCCCTCTTTGTTTCCAGGCATGACATCACCTCCCCCATGAGAAAGGCAATACCATTGTGGCATCCGGACTCTTGGGGTGCCACAGATGTACAATTTCAAGACCAATAACCACCATGTTTTGTACCACCTCCCATGGTTTTCTACAAAGTGTTTGGATAAGGGGTGGCCTGTGAACATTTTCTTTATATTTCTAATGTGCTTATTTATCCTCACATGAAGTGGACGTTTAGTACGTCCCACATAGACTTTGTTGCATGGGCATCTGATAGTATGTATAACCCCCACAGTAGAGCAAGTAATAAAATCTTTGATCTTGTATTCTGTACCAGCCTTGCTAATACTTGATTGTTTTTTAGTCTGAACCAGTTGGCACATTTTGCACTTGAGGCAAGGAAAAAACCTTTAATGGAATCCCGAAAAAATGTAGAAGGTTTTTCGGGGGGGTTACTTTGAACTGTGGGTGTAACCATATTTCCTAGGTTAGAGGCCTTCATATACACAAATCTGGGATATGTTGGGATTTGCTCCCCTAGGATTTTATCATCGTTTAATATTCCCCAGTGTTTCCATACTATTTTTGAAAGGATGTTAGAGTTCTCATTGTAGTGTGTAATAATAGGGATAAAATCGTGCAAATCTTTGGATTTGTTTGTTCAGTTTCGATGAATCCTCATGAATTGGCTTTTAGGTATATTTAACAGCCAGCTGTGAAGGGGACAGCTGTCAAGTGCAATAAAGCTGTTTGTATCTGTGGGTTTATTAAAGGTGCGTGTCTGAATAGTTAAATCCTCTATAAAAATATTTAAATCCAAGAAATTAATACTATCAGTGCTAAGAGTAGATGTAACATTTAAAAAGCAATAATTTGTATTAATATCAATTAATAACTCATTAAGAGTATATGGCCCCCCCTGACCAAATAAAAACAATATCGTCTATGAAGCGTTGCCAGAGGACCAGGTTCGCCAGTAGTCGACCCCCAGGGTAAATGGCATCCTCTTCCAATCTCCCCACGTATAAATTAGCATAACTGGGTGCGAACCTGGTCCCCATAGCTGCACCCCATTGCTAGGTATAGTAGTTCACCTCAAATTTAAAATAGTTATGCGCTAAAATAAAATGCATACATTCACTTAAAAAAACTATTTGTTCACTGGGAAGTGGTGATAATTTGTCTAAAAAGTATGTTGCTGCTTAGCACACTCTTTCGCGTTCAATTACGGTATAGAGGGAGGTAATATCTAAAGTGCCGAGGATATAGTGGTCATGCCAAGGTATATTTTGTATATCCCTAAAAGCCAATTCATGAGATTTCCACATAGAGGCTGTATTATTAACAAAAAAAAATTTGGAAAAAGGGTACAACAGGGAAATTGTGGCAGCATGTAAAGAGGAGGTTGCATTAAAACCCTGTCAGGAATACTTCAATGGAACCAACAAATTCAAAGATTTATCCCTATTATTACACAATACAATGGGAACTATAACATCCTTTCAAAAATAGTAAGGAAACATTGGGGAATATTAAAAGATGATAAAATCCTAGTGGAACAAATCCCAACATATCCTAGATTTGTGTATAAGAAGGCCTCTAACCTAGAAAATATGGTTGCACCCAGAGTTCAAAGTAACCCCCCAAAAAAACCTTCTACATTCTTTCGGAATTCAAGGCTATTGAAGAGAATGCATATGCCAGGATGAAGTTCCATTGGACAAGGAAGTCATCTATCCCCTGTGTGGACCTTCTCTGGGGTTGAGAGAACAGAACTGCTACACTTTCCTGTTCCTCCTGGTATCAAAAAGGTCTATATCCGGATGACCCAACATTTGTACTATTTGGCCGAATATGACATGGTTTAGCTCCCACTCTCCCTGTCTGAGCTGATTGCTTTTGTGTTTTCTCTCCGCCTTAAGTGAAGAGCTGTTGAGGACAGGATATGGGTTTCTCCTATACGGAAGATGTGATCCGTCACTTTCATTAAAAGTTTGGATCGGGTCCCCCCATAGTGGTTGACATAGGTCACTGTCACCTGATTGCTGGAGAGGATCCTGACATCATGACCGTAGAGGGACGTAAGGAGCCTTCTTATTGCTGACTCAACTGATATCAAAGACATATAATATAGAGCCAGGGAAAATATTCAAATGTGTAACATGTAATCCCTTTAAAAGACAAAATTTTAATGAAAAAATATTTTTGTTTAAAAATACCCTCCCAGTGCAAACAAATAACAAATATAGTATAAGTCTTACAACAATAACCTAGCAATTCCCTATACTTGCCTGCTGTCCCTTCCTGGCAGTGGAGGTTGGCACCCTATTAGATACGATTGGCGCCCCCACTCCACGACGGCTGTCCCCGACTAGCCCTGGTTCAACCAAAATCAATTGTCCACAGTTCCCATAGAAGCACATAAATTTGGGTTATTTAAACCAGCCCTATATAAATCTAGACAGGTCTGTCTCTTCATCGTGACACCTCGCATCTGTGGAGTAGCTGGTTCCGTATCATGCCTCCTGATGAACAGCATGGAAGGGGAAACGCGTCGAGGCTGGAAAACTAAGTTTGGGATAACACCCAGCTATGTTTTTTTCAATCGTTCATCAATGTCCACTAACTGTATATTTATGTGCTTCTATGTGAACTATTGTGGACAGTTGATTTTGGTTGAACCAGGCTGTTTGATCAGTTGTATGGCCCCTCTGACTTTGTGTACAAGTCCTGTTGAGCTGTGAAGAGACCATAATCTATATCTAGTTTGTATGGGTCTCACAGGATATGTTTATCAGTCCAAATTGACTATCTTTGAGAGACTAGTACTTTGTATTTGTTATATGAGGGTGTCAACTTTCACAATAACCTGCTTCTTTTAATTAATAAGTACTATCCCCTAATTTCTTTATATTGCTTATAGTTTTTCCACCTATAGCAAAATAGAATTTATCAGGGCTAGTCGGGGACAGCCGTCGTGGAGTGGGGGCGCCAATCGTATCTAATAGGATGCCAACCTCCACTGCCAGGAAGGGACAGCAGGCAAGTATAGGGAATTGCTAGGTTATTGTTGTAAGAGTTATACTATATTTGTTATTTGTTTGCACTGGGAGGGTATTTTTAAGCAAAAATATTTTTTCATTCAAATTTTTACTTTTAAAAGGATTACATGTTACACACACTGCTGACTCAACTGCCATGAACTCCTTTAGGTTAGATGAACCACCTATCTCACCCCCACCCAAACCCCCTGGACCGCTACATTGCCAAGATGGCTGCCCCAACCTTTGGGGCTTGCGTCAGTGGTAACCACCCAAGATACGTCATCAATCACCCAGGGAACCACCCTGGACAGATTAGCAAAATCCAGCCACCAATGAAGGGATTGCATTGAAGACTGGGATAGAAATATCTTTCCTCCTAGGTATTCCTGTCATTGTCTGGTGAGTTTCTGGGATTAGGTGAATTTAGGGTTAACTTGGATGGCCTCACTCTGGGATTCTGGGAGGCTTTTTATAGCCTCATTGTGGGGTCATTCCCTGTCGCTTATACTCACACCCCTGGCCGAGATTGTTTCACCCTGTTGTGCTTTGTGCTTGTGCTACGTTACGTCTGTCTGGTTCTGATTTGTCTGTTATGAGTTTTGCCTGCCTTTTTGTACTGTGCTGCCCTCTCTGTGTATGACCCCTTGGCTACCTCCTGACTACCCTCTGCCTGCTTCTCTTGTACTGCGCTGCCCTCTCTGTGTATGACCCCTTGGCCACGTCCTGACTATCCATTCTGTCTAATCCCTTGGTAACTTTGTCCCATAGTTATCTTTCTAGGAGTTTTCCTTCAGCTCCTAGCTCTCTGGAGCTTAAGCCACGCCCCCAGCTGTCTTGAGCTTCAGGTCCTGTTTGTCTGAAGCACACATCTTCAATGCTGCTGCCCCGCTCCACAGGTATCTTTGGGCACAGTTTGTTTTACTCAGGACACGTGCACGGGCTCAGTGAGCAAGTGCAGTGCGGTGTTCCTGACAATTCCTTAAGGGAAGTGTCATTAAGCAAAACATCCCACTGCAAGGCTTTAGTATGGAATTGGGCCCACAAGACTGCCGGAATACAATACAAGATGTCAGTGAACCTAGAAGATTCATTGCACTTCTAAGGGACATGGTCGGACATTTCAAGGTTCTCTGTTGTGAACTCTATTTTTGGGCTCCCTCTAGTGGTCACAAGCGGTACTGTGTAGTGTTGTCTTTCTGCAGGTTGCAGCATCAGCTGGTTCGTTATCCTTGGTTGGTTTCCTATTTAGCCCACCTGGATACTCAGTTCCTTGCCTGCTATCAATGTATTCAGTGCTCTTCAGATTCCTTGTGTCTACCTTGCTCCCAGTCTCTCCAAGACAAGCTAAGTTTTTGTTTGATCATTTTTTGATTATCAGCGTTCATTATGTTTTTAGTCCAGCTCGCTAAAATGTGATTTCCTCGCTTGCTGGTTGCTCTAGGGGACTGAGTTTCTCCCCCCACACCGTTAGTTGGTGTGGGGGTTCTTGAAATCTCAGAGTGGATATTTTGTAAGGGTTTTTTACTGACCGCATAGATTCCCTTTTCTATTTTCTGCTATCTAGTATTAGTGGGCCTCATTTGCTGAATCTGCTTTCACCCCTGTGTATGTGCCTTCCTCTTACCTCACCGTTATTATCTGTTGGGGACTTCTATATCTTTGGGGATTATTTCTCTGGAGGCAAGAGAGGTCTTTCTTTCTCTCTAGGGGTAGTTAGTTCCTCAGGCTGGCTCGAGACGTCTAGGATTTTTAGGCACGTTCACCGGCTACTTCTAGTGTGTTTGGATAGGTTCAGATTTGCGGTCAGTCCAGTTTGCCACCTCCCTAGAGCTTGTCCTATGTTTGTTACTTAGCTGGAGTAATTTGTGATCCTCAACCACTAAGGATCATAACAGTATAGCAGGCCCAAAAGTGTTTAATGCATCGCAGAAGTGGGATAAAAAGAAGACCTGAGTACATTTTTTTTTTCCTCCCGCTTTTCCTTTGCTGCAGTCTGTTTAGCTTCTTTCATCCCCTTGAACTCTGGGTGGTTTTGAGCTCAGCTGCAGACATGAATGTTCAGACTCTGACTTCTAGTGTGGATCATCTTACTGCACGGGTGCAAAGTATTCAGGATTTTGTTATTCATAGCCATATGTCAGAACCAAAGATACCCATTCCTGAGTTGTTTTCTGGAGATAGATCTAGGTTTCTAAATTTTAAGAATTATTGTAAGTTATTTCTATCTCTGAGACCTCGTTCCTCTGGTGATTCCGCTCAGCAAGTTAAAATTGTTATCTCCTTGTTGCGTGGCGACCCTCAAGATTGGGCTTTCTCTCTGGCGCCAGGAGATCCTGCATTGCTTAATGTAGATGCATTTTTTCTGGCTCTTGGACTGCTTTATGAGGAGCCTAATCTTGAGAATCAGGCAGAAAAAGCGTTGCTGGCTATCTCTCAAGGTCAGGATGAAGCAGAGGTGTATTGTCAAAAATTTCGGAAATGGTCGGTGCTTACTCAATGGAATGAGTGTGCCCTGGCTGCAAATTATAGAGAAGGTCTTTCTGAGGCCGTTAAGAATGTTATGGTGGGGTTTCCCACCCCTACAAGTCTGAGTGATTCTATGGCTTTAGCCATTCAGGTTGATCGGCGTTTGCGGGAGCGCAAATCTGCTCATCCTTTGGCGGTATTTTCTGGACAGAGACCTGAGCCTATGCAATGTGACTGAACTCTGACCAGAATTGAGCGACAAAGTCATAGACGTCAAAATGGGTTGTGCTTTTACTGTGGTGATTCTACTCATGTTATCTCAGCATGCTCTAAACGCTTAAAAAAAATCGCTAAACCTGTCACCATTGGTACTATACAGCCTAAATTTATTTTGTCTGTTACTTTGATTTGTTCTTTGTCGTCCTACCCGGTTATGGCTTTTGTGGATTCGGGTGCTGCCCTGAATCTGATGGATTTGTCGTTTGCCAGGCGCTGTGGTTTTGTCCTGGAGCCTTTGGAATTTCCTATTCCTCTGAGGGGAATTGATGCTACGCCATTGGCTGAGAATAAGCCTCAGTATTGGACGCAAATGACCATGTGCATGACTCCCGTACATCAGGAGGTGATTCGCTTTCTTGTTCTGCATAATTTGCATGATGTTGTCGTTTTGGGTCTGCCATGGCTGCAAGCTCATAATCCAGTTTTAGATTGGAAAGCTATGTCTGTGTCGAGTTGGGGTTGTCAGGGAATTCATGGCGATACTCCGTTGGTGTCTATTGCTTCTTCCACTCCTTCTGAGGTCCCTGAGTTTTTGTCTGACTTCCAGGATGTATTTGATGAGCCCAGGTCCAGTGCCCTGCCCCCTCATAGGTATTGTGACTGTGCTATAAATTTAATTCCTGGTAGTAAATTCCCTAAGGGACGACTTTTTAATTTGTCTATACCAGAGCATGCCGCGATGCGGAGTTATATAAAGGAGTCTTTGGAGAAGGGACATATTCGCCCATCCTCTTCCCCTCTTGGTGCAGGATTTTTTTTTGTGGCCAAGAAGGACGGTTCTTTGAGACCTTGTATAGATTATCGTCTTCTGAATAAAATTACAGTCAAATTTCAGTATCCTTTGCCACTATTGTCTGATTTGTTTGCTCGGATTAAAGGTGCCAGTTGGTTCACCAAGATAGATCTCCGTGGTACGTATAACCTTGTGCGCATTAAGCAGGGAGATGAATGGAAAACAGCATTTAATACGCCCAAAGGCCATTTTGAGTACTTAGTGATGCCTTTTGGACTCTCTAATGCTCCTTCTGTGTTTCAGTCCTTCATGCATGACATCTTCCGAGAATATCTGGATAAATTTATGATTGTTTATCTGGATGACATTTTGATCTTTTCTGATGATTGGGAGTCCCATGTGAAGCAAGTCAGGATGGTGTTTCAGGTCCTGCGTGCTAATGCTTTAT
The DNA here is from genome assembly GCF_051348905.1 of Ranitomeya variabilis. NCBI lineage: Eukaryota > Metazoa > Chordata > Amphibia > Anura > Dendrobatidae > Ranitomeya > Ranitomeya variabilis. The sequence goes on along the minus strand of NC_135232.1, from coordinate 741,127,574 downwards.
TTGTGAAGGGCTCAAAATGCCTCTTCGGAGTACAGAAGGTCTCCTTTTTGGGTTTTATTTTTTCTCCTTCTACTGTGGAGATGGACCCAGTCAAGGTCCAGGCTATTCATGACTGGACTCAGCCCACGTCTGTTAAGAGTCTTCAGAAGTTCTTGGGTTTTGCTAAATTTTACCGTCGTTTCATCGCTAATTTTTCTAGCGTGGTTAAACCTTTGACGGATTTGACCAAGAAGGGTTCTGATGTGACTAATTGGTCTCCTGCGGCCGTGGAGGCCTTTCGGGAGCTGAAGCACCGGTTTTCTTCAGCTCCAGTCTTATGTCAGCCAGATGTCTCTCTCCTCTTCCAGGTCGAGGTTGATGCTTCTGAGATTGGAGCAGGGGCTGTTTTGTCGCAGAGAAGCTCTGAGGGCTCTGTGATGAAGCCATGTGCTTTCTTTTCAAGAAAGTTTTCGCCTGCCAAGTGGAATTATGATGTTGGTAATCGGGAGTTGTTGGCTATGAAGTGGGCATTTGAGGAGTGGCGACATTGGCTCGAAGGAGCTAAACATCGTGTGGTGGTCTTGACGGATCACAAAAATCTGATTTATCTTGAATCTGCCAAGCGCCTGAATCCTAGACAGGCTCGTTGGTCGTTGTTTTTCTCCCGTTTCAACTTCGTGGTCTCATACCTGCCCGGTTCGAAGAACGTGAAGGCTGATGCTCTTTCTAGGAGTTTTGTGCCTGACTCTCCGGGAGTTTCAGAGCCGGCTGGTATCCTCAGAGAGGGAGTGATTTTGTCTGCCATTTCCCCAGATTTGCGACGAGTGCTGCAGAGATTTCAGGCGGATAGACCTGACCGTTGCCCACCAGAGAGACTGTTTGTCCCAGATAGATGGACCAGCAGAGTTATTTCCGAGGTTCATTCTTCGGTGTTGGCAGGCCAACCTGGGACTTTTGGTACCAGAGATTTGGTGGCTAGGTCTTTCTGGTGGCCTTCCTTGTCACGGGATGTGCGTTCCTTTGTGCAGTCCTGTGGGATTTGTGCTCGGGCTAAGCCTTGCTGTTCTCGTGCCAGCGGTTTGCTTTTGCCTTTGCCTGTCCCGAAGAGGCCTTGGACGCACATTTCCATGGATTTTATTTCAGATCTTCCAGTCTCTCAGAGAATGTCTGTCATCTGGGTGGTGTGTGATCGTTTTTCCAAAATGGTCCATTTGGTGCCCTTGCCTAAGTTGCCTTCCTCCTCCGATTTGGTTCCTCTATTTTTTCAGAATGTGGTTCGCTTGCACGGCATCCCTGAAAATATTGTGTCTGACAGAGGATCCCAGTTTGTGTCCAGATTTTGGCGGATCTTTTGTGCTAAGATGGGCATTGATTTGTCTTTTTCGTCGGCCTTCCATCCTCAGACGAATGGCCAAACCGAGCGAACTAATCAGACCTTGGAAACTTATTTAAGATGTTTTGTTTCTGCTGATCAGGATGATTGGGTGACTTTTTTGCCATTGGCCGAGTTTGCCCTTAATAATCGGGCTAGTTCTGCTACTTTGGTTTCGCCTTTTTTCTGCAATTCTGGTTTTCATCCTCATTTTTCCTCGGGTCAGGTTGAGCCTTCTGACTGTCCTGGGGTTGATTCTGTGGTGGATAGGTTGCAGCAGATTTGGAACCATGTGGTGGACAATTTGAAGTTGTCACAGGAGAAGGCTCAGCGCTTTGCAAACCGCCGTCGCGGTGTGGGTCCCCGACTTCGTGTTGGGGATTTGGTATGGGTGTCTTCTCGGTATGTTCCTATGAAGGTCTCCTCTCCTAAATTCAAGCCTCGCTTCATCGGTCCTTATAAGATTTTGGAAATCCTTAACCCGGTGTCATTTCATTTGGACCTCCCAGCGTCGTTTGCCATTCATAACGTGTTCCATAGGTCTTTGTTGCGGAGGTATGTGGTGCCTGTGGTTCCTTCTGTGGAGCCCCCTGCCCCGGTGCTGGTTGAGGGCGAATTGGAGTACGTGGTGGAGAAGATCTTGGATTCTCGTATTTCTAGACGGAGGCTTCAGTATTTGGTTAAGTGGAAGGGCTATGGTCAGGAGGATAATTCCTGGGTTGTCGCCTCTGATGTTCATGCGGCCGATTTGGTTCATGCCTTCCATATGGCTCATCCTGATCGCCCTGGGGGTTTTGATGAGGGTTCGGTGACCCTTCCTCAAGGGGGGGGGTACTGTTGTGAATTCTGTTTTTAGGCTCCCTCTTGTGGTCACAAGTGGTACTGTGTGAGTGCTGGCTTTGGGCTCCCTCTGGTGGCTCTTTGTGTCATTCTGCAGGTCTGAGGCTGGATCAGCTGTCTCGTTATCTGTTAGCTGGTTTCCTATTTAGCTCACCTGGACTATTAGTTGTTGCCTGCTGTCGATGTATTCAGTGCTATTTTGATCTCTCCTGAATTCCCTCGCTATCAGTCTCGCCAAGAGAAGCTAAGTTTCTGTTTGGTTATTTTTTGCTCATCAGAGTTCAATATGTTTCTTGGTTATTTATTTGTCCTTGTCCAGCTTGCTAATATGTGATTTCCTTGCTTGCTGGTAGCTCTAGGGGCCTGAGTTTCTCCCCTCAAACCGTTAGTTGGTGTGGGGGTTCTTGTATTCTCAGCGTGGATATTTTGTATAGGGTTTTTTACTGACCGCACAGTTCCCTGTCTGTCTTCTGCTATCTAGTATTAGTGGGCCTCATTTGCTGAATCTGTTTTCATTTCTGCGTTTGTATTTTCCCCTTACCTCACCGTTATTATTTGTTGGGGGCTTCCTATATCTTTGGGGTCATTTCTCTGAGGCAAGTGAGGTCTTACTTTCTCTATAGGGGTAGCAAGTTTCTCAGGCTGCGTCGAGACGTCCAGGAATTTAGGCACATTCAGCGGCTACCTTTAGTGTGTTTGGTTAGGATCAGGTTTTGCGGTCAGTCCAGTTACCACCTCCCTAGAGCTTGTTCTATGTTCAGTAACTTAGATAGTCCAATCTGTGATCCTCAGCCACTAAGGATCATAACACCAAGCATCGCGTGGTGGTCTTGACAGATCACAAGAATCTGACTTATCTCGAGTCTGCCAAGCGGTTGAATCCTAGACAGGCTCGTTGGTCGCTGTTTTTCTCCCGTTTCAATTTTGTGGTTTCGTACCTTCCGGGTTCTAAGAATGTGAAGGCTGATGCCCTTTCAAGGAGTTTTGTGCCTGATTCTCCTGGGGTTCCTGAGCCTGCTGGTATTCTCAGAGAGGGGATAGTTCTGTCTGCCATCTCCCCTGATTTGTGGCGGGTGCTGCAGAAGTTCCAGGCTGATAGACCTGACCGTTGTCCAGCAGAGAAACTGTTTGTCCCTGATAGATGGACTAATAGAGTTATCTCTGAGGTTCATTGTTCGGTGTTGGCTGGTCATCCTGGGATTTTTGGTACCAGAGATTTGGTGGCTAGGTCCTTTTGGTGGCCCTCCTTGTCGCGGGATGTGCGTTCTTTTGTGCAGTTTTGTGGGACTTGTGCTCGGGCTAAGCCCTGCTGTTCTCGTGCCAGTGGGTTACTTTTGCCCTTGCCGGTCCCGAAAAGGCCTTGGACGCATGTTTCCATGGATTTTATTTCAGATCTTCCTGTTTCTCAAAGGATGTCGGTCATCTGGGTGGTTTGCGATCGCTTCTCTAAAATGGTCCATTTGGTACCCTTGCCTAAATTGCCTTCCTCTGATTTGGTTCCATTATTTTTCCAACATGTGGTTTGTTTGCATGGCATTCCGGAGAACATCGTGTCTGACAGGATTCCCAGTTTGTTTCAAGGTTTTGGCGGTCCTTTTGTGCTAAGATGGGCATTGATTTGTCTTTTTCTTCGGCTTTCCATCCTCAGACAAATGGCCAAACCGAACGAACCAATGAGACTTTGGAAACTTATCTGAGATGCTTTGTTTCTGCGGATCAGGATGATAGGGTGACCTTCTTGCCATTAGCTGAGTTTGCCCTTAATAATCGGGCCAGTTCGGCTACTTTGGTTTCGACTTTTTTTTGTAATTTTGGTTTTCATCCTCGTTTTTCTTCAGGGCAGGTTGAGCCTTCGGACTGTCCTGGTGTGGATTCTGTGGTGGACAGGTTGCAACAAATTTGGACTCATGTGGTGGACAATTTGACCTTGTCCCAAGAGGAGGCTCAACGTTTCGCTAACCGCCGTCGCCGTGTTGGTCCCCGACTTCGTGTTGGGGATTTGGTTTGGTTATCATCTCGTTATGTTCCTATGAAGGTTTCTTCTCCTAAGTTTAAGCCTCGTTTCATTGGTCCTTATAAGATTTCTGAAATTCTTAATCCTGTATCATTTCGTTTGGCCCTTCCTGCTTCTTTTGCCATCCATAATGTGTTCCATAGGTCGTTGCTGCAGAGATATGTGGCGCCTATGGTTCCCTCCGTTGATCCTCCTGCTCCGGTGTTGGTCGAGGGGGAGTTGGAGTATGTGGTGGAGAAGATTTTTAATTCTCGTATTTCGAGACGAAAACTTCAGTACTTGGTCAAATGGAAGGGCTATGGTCAGGAGGATAATTCCTGGGTTGTTGCCTCTGATGTCCATGCTGCCGATTTAGTTCGTGCCTTTCATTTGGCTCGTCCTGATCGGCCTGGGGGCTCTGGTCAGGGTTCGGTGACCCCTCCTCAAGGGGGGGGGTACTGTTGTGAATTCCGTTCTCGAACTCCCTCCTGTGGTCATGAATGGTATTTCGGGGAGTTCTGTCCGTGGACTCCCTCTGGTGACTGTGAGTGGAGCTGCTGGTTCTGAGATTCCTTCTCCAGCTGCCCTCGTTTGGGGCTAGGCTGATTCTCTATTTAACTCCACTCAGATCGTTACTCCATGCCAGCTGTCAATGTCCTAGTACTGGTTCAGATCTCTCCTGGATCTTTCTGAGGACCTGTCTACTCCAGCACAAGCTAAGCTCCTGCTTGTTCATTTGTTACATATGGTTTTTCTTGCTAAGTTCTAGTCCAGCTTGCTATCATGAAACTACCTGGCTAGCTGGAAGCTCTGGGGGTGCAGAGTGACACCCCACCGCATCGTGAGTCGGTGCGGGGGTATTTTTTGCACACTCTGCGTGGTTTTTGTAGCTTTTTGTGTTGACCGCAAAGATCCCTTTTCTATCCTCTATCTGTTTAGTTAGACTGGCCTCTCTTTGCTAAAACCTATTTCATCCTGTGTTTGTGATTTCCTCTTATCTCACAGTCAATACTTGTGGGGGGGCTGCTTTTACCTTTGGGGAAATTTCTCTGAGGCAAGTAAGGCTTTGTTTCCTTTCTTTAGGGGTAGTTAGCTCTTAGGCTGTGAAGAGGCGTCTAGGCAGAGTCAGTCACGCTCCACGGCTGTTTCTAGTTGTGTTGATAGGAGTAGGGTTTGCGGTCAGCAGAGTTCCCATTTCCCCAGAGCTCGTCCTGATTCCGTGTTTAACTATCAGGTCATTCCTGGTGCACCTAACCACCAGGTCCATAACACATGGCCCCATTCATTCTTTCATGTATCCGGATCAGTCGTCCTGGCCCCTTTGCAGAGAAACAGCCCCAAAGCATGATGTTTCCACCACCATGCTTTACAGTAGGTATGGTGTTTGATGGATGCAACTCAGTATTCTTTTTCCTCCAAACACGACAAGTTGTGTTTCTACCAAACAGTTCCAGTTTGGTTTCATCAGACCATAGGACATTCTCCCAAAACTCCTCTGGATCATCCAAATGCTCTCTAGCAAACTTCAGACGGGCCCGGACATGTACTGGCTTAAGCAGTGGGACACGTCTGGCACTGCAGGATCTGAGTCCATGGTGGCGTAGTGTGTTACTTATGGTAGGCCTTGTACATTGGTCCCAGCTCTCTGCAGTTCATTCCCTAGGTCCCTGTTGTGAATTTGGATTCTGGGCTCCCCCGGTGGCTACTGGTGGAATTGAACTTGTGACATCATCTTCCCTGTTCACCTGTTCTGATTAGATCTGGGTGTCGCTATATAACCTGGCTTCTCTGTTAGATGCTTGCCGGTCAACAATGTTATCAGAAGCCTCTCTGTGCTTGTTCCTGCTCCCAGACATCTACTAGATAAGTTGGGCATTCGTCCATGTTTTGTTTTTGTATTTTGGTTCCAGTTCACAGCTGCAGTTTCGTTACTGTGTCTGGAAAGCTCTTGTTGATCAGGAATTGCCACTCTGGTATTATGAGTTAATGCCAGAGTCCTAAAGTAATTTCTGGATGTGTTTTGTTAGGGTTTTCTACTGACCATGAAAGTATGCTTTCTGTCTTCTGCTATCTAGAAAGCGGACCTCAAATTTGCTAAAACTATTTTCCTGCTGCGTTTGTTGTTTCATCTCATATCACCGCCAATATATGTGGGGGGCTTCTGTCTCCTTTTTTGGGCATTTCTCTAGAGGTGAGTCAGGTCTGATATTTCCCTCTGCTAGCATTATTTAGTTCTCCGGCCGGCGCTGGGCATATAGGGATAAAAAGTAGGACATGCTACCTGGCTACTTCTAGATGATGCGGTAGGTTTAGTTCATGGTCAGTATAGTTACATCTTCCAAGAGCTTGTTCCTATAGAGGCTTATGCTAGTTCTCTGGCCATGGAGATCATGACAGTTTGACCGGCCCACTAAAGGGTTAAAATCCTTGGCTGAGAAAGGAGAGAAATAAGTAGTCTGCTGAGAGTTTTTTTTTTTTTTTCTCTGTGCTCTTAATTGGATCACTTGCCAGTCTGTCTATGCTGCAGTCTTTCTTTTTTTTCTCTCTCCTTATAATCTTTGAATGGCTTTGTGTTCACCTGTTAATAATGGATCTTCAGAGTGTAACTGCAGGTTTGAATAATCTCACCACGAAAGTACAAAATTTGCAAGATTTTATTATTCATGCTCCGGTATCTGAGCCGAGAATTCCTTGGCCGGAATTCTTCTCAGGGAATAGATCTAGCTTTCAGAATTTTAGAAATAATTGTAAGCTATTTTTGTCCCTGAAATCTCGTTCTGCTGGAGACCCTGCACAGCAGGTTGGGATTGTGATTTCCTTGCTCCGGGGCGACCCTCAAGACTGGGCTTTTGCATTGGCACCAGGGGATCCTGCGTTGCGCAATGTGGATGCGTTTTTTTTGGCCTTGGGCTTGCTGTATGAGGAACCTCATTTGGAACTTCAGGCAGAAAAAACTTTGATGTCCCTATCGCAGGGGCAAGATGAAGCTGAAATTTACTGCCAAAGATTCCGTAAATGGTCTGTGCTTACTCAGTGGAATGAGTGTGCCTTGGCGGCTACTTTCAGAGAGGGTCTCTCTGATGCCATTAAGGATGTTATGGTGGGGTTCCCTGTGCCTGCGGGTCTGAATGAGTCCATGACAATGGCCATTCAGATCGATAGGCGTCTGCGGGAGCGCAAACCAGTGCACCATCTGGCGGTGTCCACTGAGAAGACGCCAGAAAGCATGCAGTGTGATAGAATTCTGTCCAGAAGCGAGCGGCAGAATTTTAGACGGAAAAATGGGTTGTGTTTCTATTGTGGGGATTCTACTCATGTTATATCAGCATGCTCTAAGCGTACTAAAAAGCTTGATAAATCCGTTTCCATTGGCACTTTACAGTCTAAATTTATTTTGTCTGTGACCCTGATTTGCTCTTTGTCATCTATTACTACTGACGCCTATATCGACTCTGGCGCCGCTTTGAGTCTTATGGATTGGTCCTTTGCCAATCGTTGTGGGTATGATTTAGAGCCTTTGGAAACTCTTATTCCTCTGAAGGGGATTGACTCCACCCCATTGGCTAATAATAAACCACAATACTGGACACAAGTGACTATGTGTATTAATCCGGATCACCAGGAGACTATTCGTTTTCTGGTGCTGTATAATCTACATGATGATTTGGTGCTGGGATTGCCATGGCTGCAGTCTCACAACCCAGTCCTTGACTGGAGAGCTATGTCTGTGTTGAGCTGGGGATGTAAGGGGACTCATGGGGACGTACCTTTGGTGTCCATTTCATCATCTATTCCCTCTGAAATCCCTGAGTTCCTGTCTGATTATCGTGACGTCTTTGAAGAACCCAAGCTGGGTTCACTACCTCCGCACCGTGAGTGCGATTGTGCTATAGATTTAATTCCGGGTAGTAAATACCCAAAGGGTCGTTTATTTAATCTGTCTGTGCCTGAACATACTGCTATGCGAGAATATATAAAGGAGTCCTTGGAAAAGGGACATATTCGTCCATCGTCATCTCCCTTAGGAGCCGGTTTTTTCTTTGTGTCAAAAAAAGACGGCTCTTTGAGACCATGTATTGATTATCGGCTTTTGAATAAAATCACGGTTAAATATCAATACCCATTGCCGTTGCTGACTGATTTGTTTGCTCGCATAAAGGGGGCCAAGTGGTTCTCTAAGATTGATCTCCGTGGGGCGTATAATTTGGTGCGGATCAGGCAGGGGGATGAGTGGAAAACCGCATTTAATACGCCCGAGGGCCACTTTGAGTATTTGGTGATGCCTTTTGGTCTTTCTAATGCCCCTTCAGTCTTCCAGTCCTTTATGCATGATATTTTCCGCGATTTTTTGGATAAATTTATGATAGTGTATCTGGATGATATTCTGATTTTTTCGGATGACTGGGACTCTCATGTCCGGCAAGTTAAGAGGGTTTTTCAGGTTTTGCGGTCTAATTCTCTGTGTGTCAAGGGTTCTAAGTGCGTTTTTGGGGTTCAGAGAATTTCCTTTTTGGGATATATTTTTTCTCCCTCTTCCATTGAGATGGATCCTGTCAAGGTTCAAGCTATTTGTGATTGGACGCAGCCCTCTTCTCTTAAAAGTCTTCAGAAATTTTTGGGCTTTGCCAACTTTTATCGTCGATTTATTTCTGGTTTTTCGGATGTCGTTAAGCCATTGACCGATTTGACTAGACAGGGTGCTGATGTTGCTAATTGGTCCCCTGATGCTGTGGAGGCCTTTCAGGAGCTTAAGCGCTGTTTTTCTTCTGCCCCTGTGTTGCGTCAGCCTGATGTGACTCTTCCTTTTCAGGTTGAGGTCGACGCTTCTGAGATCGGAGCTGGGGCAGTGTTGTCGCAGAAAAGTTCTGACTGCGCCGTGATGAGGCCTTGTGCCTTCTTTTCCCGTAAATTTTCGCCCGCTGAGCGGAATTATGATGTTGGGAATCGGGAGCTTTTGGCCATGAAGTGGGCGTTTGAGGAGTGGCGCCATTGGCTCGAGGGGGCCAGACATCAGGTGGTGGTATTGACTGACCACAAAAATTTGATTTATCTTGAGACCGCCAGGCGCCTGAATCCTAGACAGGCGCGCTGGTCATTATTTTTTTCTCGGTTTAATTTTGTGGTATCGTACCTACCAGGTTCTAAGAATGTTAAGGCGGATGCCCTTTCTAGGAGTTTTGAGCCTGATTCACCTGGCAACTCTGACCCCACAGGTATTCTTAAGGAGGGAGTTATCTTGTCAGCCGTTTCTCCAGACCTGCGGCGGGCCTTGCAGGAGTTTCAGGCGGATAGACCGGATCGTTGTCCGCCTGATAGGCTGTTTGTTCCTGATGATTGGACCAGTAAAGTCATCTCTGAGGTGCATTCTTCTGCGTTGGCAGGTCATCCTGGAATTTTTGGTACCAGGGATTTGGTGGCAAGATCCTTCTGGTGGCCTTCCCTGTCACGAGATGTGCGAGGCTTTGTGCAGTCTTGTGACGTTTGTGCTCGGGCCAAGCCTTGTTGTTCTCGGGCTAGTGGATTATTGTTGCCCTTGCCTATTCCTAAGAGGCCTTGGACACACATCTCGATGGATTTTATTTCAGATCTGCCTGTTTCTCAGAAGATGTCTGTCATCTGGGTGGTGTGTGACCGTTTTTCTAAGATGGTTCATTTGGTTCCCCTGCCCAAATTGCCTTCTTCTTCCGAGTTGGTGCCCCTGTTTTTTCAAAATGTTGTTCGTTTGCATGGTATTCCTGAGAATATCGTTTCTGACAGAGGAACCCAATTTGTGTCTAGATTTTGGCGGGCATTTTGTGCTAGGATGGGCATAGATTTGTCTTTTTCGTCTGCTTTTCACCCTCAGACTAATGGCCAGACCGAGCGGACTAATCAGACCCTGGAGACATATCTGAGGTGTTTTGTGTCTGCTGACCAGGATGATTGGGTTGCTTTTTTGCCATTGGCGGAGTTCGCCCTCAATAATCGGGCCAGCTCTGCCACCTTGGTTTCCCCGTTTTTCTGTAATTCGGGGTTCCATCCTCGATTTTCCTCCGGTCAGATGGAATCCTCGGATTGTCCTGGAGTGGATGCGGTGGTGGAGAGATTGCATCATATCTGGGGGCAGGTGATGGACAATTTAAAGTTGTCCCAGGAGAAGACTCAGCTTTTTGCCAACCGTCACCGTCGTGTTGGTCCTCGGCTTTGTGTTGGAGATTTGGTGTGGTTGTCTTCTCGTTTTGTCCCTATGAGGGTCTCATCTCCTAAGTTTAAGCCTCGGTTCATCGGTCCGTATAAAATATTGGAGATTCTTAACCCTGTTTCCTTCCGTTTGGACCTCCCTGCATCCTTTTCTATTCATAACGTTTTTCATCGGTCGTTATTGCGCAGGTATGAGGCACCGGTTGTGCCTTCCGTTGAGCCTCCTGCTCCGGTGTTGGTTGAGGGTGAGTTGGAGTACGTTGTGGAAAAAATCCTAGACTCCCGTGTTTCCAGACGGAGACTCCAGTATCTGGTCAAGTGGAAGGGATATGGCCAGGAGGATAATTCTTGGGTCACTGCATCTGATGTTCATGCCTCTGATCTGGTTCGTGCCTTTCATAGGGCCCATCCTGATCGCCCTGGTGGTTCTGGTGAGGGTTCGGTGCCCCCTCCTTGAGGGGGGGGTACTGTTGTGAATTTGGATTCTGGGCTCCCCCGGTGGCTACTGGTGGAATTGAACTTGTGACATCATCTTCCCTGTTCACCTGTTCTGATTAGATCTGGGTGTCGCTATATAACCTGGCTTCTCTGTTAGATGCTTGCCGGTCAACAATGTTATCAGAAGCCTCTCTGTGCTTGTTCCTGCTCCCAGACATCTACTAGATAAGTTGGGCATTCGTCCATGTTTTGTTTTTGTATTTTGGTTCCAGTTCACAGCTGCAGTTTCGTTACTGTGTCTGGAAAGCTCTTGTTGATCAGGAATTGCCACTCTGGTATTATGAGTTAATGCCAGAGTCCTAAAGTAATTTCTGGATGTGTTTTGTTAGGGTTTTCTACTGACCATGAAAGTATGCTTTCTGTCTTCTGCTATCTAGAAAGCGGACCTCAAATTTGCTAAAACTATTTTCCTGCTGCGTTTGTTGTTTCATCTCATATCACCGCCAATATATGTGGGGGGCTTCTGTCTCCTTTTTTGGGCATTTCTCTAGAGGTGAGTCAGGTCTGATATTTCCCTCTGCTAGCATTATTTAGTTCTCCGGCCGGCGCTGGGCATATAGGGATAAAAAGTAGGACATGCTACCTGGCTACTTCTAGATGATGCGGTAGGTTTAGTTCATGGTCAGTATAGTTACATCTTCCAAGAGCTTGTTCCTATAGAGGCTTATGCTAGTTCTCTGGCCATGGAGATCATGACAGGTCCCCCCGCGTGTTTCTGGGATTTTTGCTCACCGTTCTTGTGATCATTCTGACCCCACGGGGTGGGATTTTGCGTGGAGCCCCAGATCGAGGGAGATTATCAGTGGTCTTGAATGTCTTCCATTTTATAATTATTGCTCCCACTGTTGATTTCTTCACTCCAAGCTGGTTGGCTATTGCAGATTCAGTCTTCCCAGCCTGGTGCAGGGCTACAATTTTGTTTCTGGTGTCCTTTGACAGCTCTTTGGTCTTCACCATAGTGGAGTTTGGAGTCAGACTGTTTGAGGGTGTGCACAGGTGTCTTTTTATACTGATAACAAGTTTAAACAGGTGCCATTACTACAGGTAATGAGTGGAGGAAATAGGAGACTCTTAAAGAAGAAGTTACAGGTCTGTGAGAGCCAGAAATCTTGATTGTTTGTTTCTGACCAAATACTTATTTTCCACCATAATATGCAAATAAAATGATAAAAAAACAGACAATGTGATTTTCTGGATTTTTTTTTCTCAGTTTGTCTCCCATAGTTGAGGTCTACCTATGATGTAAATTACAGACGCCTCTCATCTTTTTAAGTGGTGGAACTTGCACTATTGCTGAATGACTAAATACTTTTTTGCCCCACTGTATATTGTTCATGTTTGACATCATTGTCAGTGCTGTATTATATGTGTTCAGTTTGGCGGCCACTTATTATTGACTCCTTTAGGATCAAAATCTTATCCATATGAATGTAATATTTAATTGAATCTGTACTTATTTATTATTATATACTTTTTATCATGTTTTTTGTACTGATAAATTACATTGTTTTTAATATATGAAGACTCATGTTCTCCTAGTTTTTCAATTTTTCTAAAGGTGATAGTGACATAAAATTATCGGATGACAGTAACAACCCATCCAATACACAGACAAATAAGTTAAACAATAGATATCCATAAATTAAGTTGTGTGTAATAAAGAGAAATGACACAGGAAAAAGTATTGAACACGCTTACTGAAATTTAAATAATACTTCGTACAAAAGCCTTTTTTGGTGATGAAGCTTCAAGATGTCTCTTATAGGAGGAACTAGTCGCATGCATTGCTTAGGTGTGATTTTGGCCCATTCTTCCATATAAAAGAATCATCCCAGTAAGAGTTTATATGGCTGAACATAACATGCTACTTCTACTCCTGGACTCTTTTCTTCCTGTAAGCAATTTTCTGACACTCAATGTCGCACTACAACTCCAGCCTTCATCTACAAGGACCTGGCAGTTGAGTCACTAATAGGAATGGTCCTGCAGACACAACAACAGTTTGACTGTTTGAGGCTTAGGACTTGGCAGCGGCGGTTTATAACATTGATGCCTTCTTAATTCAAGCAGCCATTCCTTTGTTTACACTTTTTACTTCATCCGATTCAAAATTCAGTCTTAATTGTTTTATCTCGGACCAAAAAAGGAGATTTTTTTTTAAATCAATTTTTTTGGAAAGACCCGAAACAATCCGATTAATTTGAAAACAATAAACTCCTTAATCTAACATACATCAGCAAATTCCCATTTTTCAATTTTCTAGCAAAAATAACAACAGTTTGGTTGCCAGCCGCTTTCATAAGATCCTATTTCTGCCGCTGCCTGAATAGCCACATTGTTCCTCTCAGCAAAGGATTAAGAAGGTTGCTATTTTGGTAATAAGATGGGGTAGATGTACTTACAACATAACAGAGATCCAACTTGGATGCCTGAGGTGGGAAGAAAGTCTGTTACCTCAGATGAACCTGCTTCTAATGAGCATCTCGCCGAGCAGTAAGTCTCGTACAAAGCACCAACTGCAAAATGTGACAATGCATATAATTACATTTTGATGGAGGTTTTAGTCGGGCTTGCTGTAGCCCTCTCCCTGGGTTGGAATTCAAGCAGACAGCAGCATGTAGAACAAAAAGTGCTAAAAATGTTCTGCATCCTGTTTTAACTTTTTTTAAAGGAAATTTTTGAAAAATTCTGAAAAAAAAATGCTTAGCTGTGTAATAGTATGCAGGTACAGAGTGTGTCACCATGGAATAGACAGACCAACAGTTGAGGGGTTTAATAACAGGAATCAGGTTCTCCTCGCAGGGAGGAAGCAGTAGAATATAACTAACAATAAAACAGTGTAAAAATATGGGAGTCAAACAGTGTAACAGAATTAAGCAGGATTTCTTGAGAAAAAGAACACTTATCAGTCTGATGAGGACTTGCTTGAAGGGTCGTCTTCTCCAACGAAAGTGCAGCTCCCCAGGGTCCAGGTCGTTGCAGCAATACCATTCTCCTCTAAGGGGGGGGGGGAGCGATGTTACGTTTGAAGGCAATAAAGGATATCTCTTTACCAGGTATCACAAACCATGCAACACACTTCACACTCCAGTCCACCAGGGGGAGCTATGCTCCTATCTATTGGGGCACTCTTCACAATTAGGTAAAACTGGTGGCCTGGATAGGAAGTTAGGCAGTTCCTGTCAGGCAGACAGAGAGGAAGGAGGAACATCGAATAGCTGCTGACAGAGTGGTCCCTGACAGGAGTGGGATCCTGTCAGAGGCCTAGACAGAAGGCCACGGAGCTGCGCCTGCCCGACATGTGGCAGCATCCTAAGAAAGAGACACGAACAGCGAATTGTATTGTAGAGTGTGAGAAACTAAGTCATAGTAAAAGGAGAGGAAACCAGAAGGAGTTCTGCCCTGCAAAGGCTGCCTCCTTCTGAGGCACAGGATCTGGTAGCCAGAACACCGAGGGAGCAACAGTCTCTATGCCTTGCTCCAGAGACCGGCAAGACAGCTAATTACAAGTTACTGATCTGCCCTATACCCAGGAGGCAAGGTGGCAACTTGTGGGGGCCGGGGCATGCTAGAGTCCCTGTAAAAAGCCTCAGGCCATCAGTCATACGGGTTTGTTCCTATCCATCTGGGGGACAGAGAAAGAGACATAACATCTAGAACATCTACAACAGTTGTGAGGACCTTATGAGAGGCTCAGCAGTGAGGTACTGCAACACCCAGGCGCTAGAGGAAGGCTACTGATTTTCACCTGGATAAGGGGACTCTGGATTTGCCTTCAGACCGGCCGGACTCTGCCTGCCCTGTGATCTGGTGCTCTGGACTGTGGATGCTGAAGCCTTCAGTAAAAAGGTAAAGAGACTGCAATCTTGTGTCCTCGTTCTTCACTGCGCCTCACACCATCCACCATCTACACTCTGGGAAGCCCTGGGGATACACTTCACCTGTGGGAAGGTATACCATCTAGCTGCCATAACATCACCCCAGCAGACCCCTTAAAGCAGCGTCGGTCACCCTGACCGAATACCACAGATGGCGTCATGAACATATCCCTTTAAAGACCTTTCCCCCATTTATAACGGACGTCCCTAGGGCCACGGACCGGGTCAGCCACCATGACATCCCCCTTGAGGACCGAAGGACCCGGTATCGAGTACCCCGCTGCCCTACGGGTCGCTCCATAAGCGCCGAGAAACAGCGGCACTGGTCGTCCCTCTGTTGTCCGTTGGCTGAGTAGTCTCTAGGAGCCCGCTGCCTGGGGTTTCAGGAGTTAATGCGATATGCACAGGCTCTGAGTTTTTAGCTTTTACAGCACAGCCTATCCCGGAAAAACGATAGTCAGTCTATTATAAAGTCTCTCACCAGGAATCAGGGGCTCTGCACTGATACCGTAGGTACCAGGGGTCACAGTCTCTGTACTAATACCGTGTGTACCAGGGGTTTACAGTCTCTGCACAGGCCAATGTCTCTGCACGGGTCTCAAAGCGCCCCTCTCCAGTCACAGCAGAGTCCGCTTTCATGTACTCACAAGATGCAGTCTTTCTGGGCAATCTCCCTGTATTTGTCCTCTGACTGGGAGCTCTCTCTCTCAGAGCGCAGCTGCGCCCTGCTCTGACCGCTGCTCACGCTGCTCACGCTGCTCTGCTCCTTTCCCGCTCTCTGCCCGGCTTCCTTCCTGTCCCAGTCTCTAAGTCTGCCCCCTGGGGAACCTGTAGCACAGCTCAATGGTTCCAGGCATAGAGCCGAGAAGGTAACCGCCCCCGGACTCTTCTTGTGCTTCACCTCCTTACAGCTGTAGTAAGTTGAAGTGGAAGATAAGACAATTGGCCATGATATATTTGCCTTCTTTTTCATTTGTAAAAATGTTCCTGGGGCTGCCATACTGGAAGCTCACGCTTCAGTCTACATTTTGTTTACGCATAATGTGTGCTTTATGGCAGCTGAAATGAATGGGAGGTAAAAATCAAAACAAAAAAACACAACTGTAAAGAGATGAATACAGTATACGGGGAGTGAAATAAATATTTCTCCTAAAGAAAAAGGAGTTGCAAAGGAGCTGCATACAGTCCACTGTCAGTGTACATAGTTTATAATGTTACTATCCTGCCTTATCTAGACCTTAGTACATTAGAGTGGTCATTTGTCATTAAATGGTCACTGCAGCTTTAACTTTGCATAAATCAACAGTACAAGCAAAGATAAAAAACTTTGCAAAACTTCTTGTCAAAGAAATATGCTTCTTTGTCCACTTCTCAGTGCTGTGGAGTCAGTCGGTGGTCATTTTGGTGGAGTCGGAGTCAGAGTCGGTATAAAATGGACTGACTTCGATTCCTAAAATATATAATAAATTGGGTTCAGTAGTTCAGTGCAGGATGTGCTGTAAATATTTTCATAATAATTTGAGAAACTTATAAAATATCCTATAAATGTCTGTTCTAGGGTTGAGCGAAACGGGTCGATCATTTTCAAAAGTCGCCGACTTTTGGCTAAGTCGGCGTCTCATGAAACCCGATCCGACCCCTGTGCTTGTCGGCCATGCGGTACGCGACTTTCGCGCCAAAGTCGCGTTTCAATGACGCGAAAAGCGCCATTTCTCAGCCAATGAAGGTGAACGCAGAGTGTGGGCAGTGTGATGACATAGATCCTGGTCCCCACCATCTTAGAGAAGGGCATTGCAGTGATTGGCTTGCTGTCTGCGGCGTCACAGGGGCTATAAAGGGGCGTTCCCGCCGACCGCCATCTTACTGCTGCTGATCTGAGCTTAGGGACAGGTTGCTGCCGCTTCGTCAGAAGCAGGGAGAGCGTTAGGCAGGGTCCACTAACCACCAAACCGCTTGTGCTGCAGCGATTTCCACTGTCCAACACCACCTTCGGTGTGCAGGGACTGTGGAAGCTATTTTTTTTTTTTTTTCCCCTCAGCGCTGTAGCTCATTGGGCTGCCCTAGAAGGCTCCGTGATAGCTGTATTGCTGTGTGTACGCCACTGTGGAAACCAACTGCTTTTTTCAAAGCACATATCCTCTTGTTCCTTCCTTTCTGCACAGCTATCTTTTTTGTTTGTCCACACTTTTTATTTAATTTGTGCATCAGTCCACTCCTATTGCTGCCTGCCATACCTGGCTTAGATTACTGCAGGGAGATAGTAATTGTAGGACAGTCCCTGTTTTTTTTTTGTTTTTTTTGTGGGAGATTAAGATTGGCATTTCTGCTACAGTGCCATCCCTGTGTGTGCCATCTCTCACTGAGTGGGCCATAGAAAGCCTATTTATTTTTTCCGTGATTTGTGTTCTAAATTCTACCTCAACACAAAAACACTACATCAATCAGTGGTAGAAAAATATTGGCCTCAGTCAGGGCTTGTGTGCCACTGCTGTGTGTGCTATCTCTCATTCAGTGGGCTATAGAAAGCCTATTTATTTATTTATTTTTTTTCTTATTATTTGGTTTCTAAAGTCTCCCTGAAAAAAAAAAAAAAAAAAAAACAGTGGGAGAGTAATATTGCCCTTTCAGCTTGTGTGCCAGTCTTGACTCCTGGGTGTGCCACCTCTCTCCCTCTCATTCAGTGGGCCATAGAAAGCCTATTTATTTTTTTTAAAAAATATTATTGGGTTTCTAAAGTCTCCCTTAAAAAACAAAAAATACATAAAAAAACAGTGGGAGAGTAATATTGCCCTTTCAGCTTGTGTGCCAGTCTTGACTCCTGGGTGTGCCACCTCTCTCCCTCTCATTCAGTGGGCCATAGAAAGCCTATTTATTTTTTTTTTAAAATATTATTGGGTTTCTAAAGTCTCCCTTAAAAAACAAAAAATACATAAAAAAACAGTGGGAGAGTAATATTGCCCTTTCAGCTTGTGTGCCAGTCTTGACTCCTGGGTGTGCCACCTCTCTCTCTCATTCAGTGGGCCATAGAAAGGCTATTTTTTTTTTGTTTTTTTTAATATTATTTGGTTTCTAAAGTCTCCCTGAAAAAAAAAAAAAAAACATACAAAAAACAGTGGGAGAGTAATATTGCCCTTTCAGCTTGTGTGCCAGTCTTGACTCCTGGGTGTGCCACCTCTCTCCCTTTCATTCAGTGGGCCATAGAAAGCCTATTTATTTATTTTTTTTAAATATTATTGGGTTTCTAAAGTCTCCCTTAAAAAACAAAAAATACATAAAAAAACAGTGGGAGAGTAATATTGCCCTTTCAGCTTGTGTGCCAGTCTTGACTCCTGGGTGTGCCACCTCTCTCCCTTTCATTCAGTGGGCCATAGAAAGCCTATTTATTTTTTCCGTGATTTGTGTTCTAAATTCTACCTCAACACAAAAACACTACATCAATCAGTGGGAGAAAAATATTGGCCTCAGTCAGGGCTTGTGTGCCACTGCTGTGTGTGCTATCTCTCATTCAGTGGGCTATAGCAAGCCTATTTTTTTTTTTTTTTTTTAATATTATTTGGTTTCTAAAGTCTCCCTGAAAAAAAAACCAAAACCTAAAAAAACAGTGGGAGAGTAATATTGCCCTTTCAGCTTGTGTGCCAGTCTTGACTCCTGGGTGTGCCACCTCTCTCCCTCTCATTCAGTGGGCCATAGAAAGCCTATTTATTTTTTTTTTAAAATATTATTGGGTTTCTAAAGTCTCCCTTAAAAAACAAAAAATACATAAAAAAACAGTGGGAGAGTAATATTGCCCTTTCAGCTTGTGTGCCAGTCTTGACTCCTGGGTGTGCCACCTCTCTCTCTCATTCAGTGGGCCATAGAAAGGCTATTTTTTTTTTGGTTTTTTAAATATTATTTGGTTTCTAAAGTCTCCCTGAAAAAAAAAAAAAAAACATACAAAAAACAGTGGGAGAGTAATATTGCCCTTTCAGCTTGTGTGCCAGTCTTGACTCCTGGGTGTGCCACCTCTCTCCCTTTCATTCAGTGGGCCATAGAAAGCCTATTTATTTTTTTTTTAAAATATTATTGGGTTTCTAAAGTCTCCCTTAAAAAACAAAAAATACATAAAAAAACAGTGGGAGAGTAATATTGCCCTTTCAGCTTGTGTGCCAGTCTTGACTCCTGGGTGTGCCACCTCTCTCTCTCATTCAGTGGGCCATAGAAAGGCTATTTTTTTTTTGGTTTTTTTAATATTATTTGGTTTCTAAAGTCTCCCTGAAAAAAAAAAAAAAAAACATACAAAAAACAGTGGGAGAGTAATATTGCCCTTTCAGCTTGTGTGCCAGTCTTGACTCCTGGGTGTGCCACCTCTCTCCCTTTCATTCAGTGGGCCATAGAAAGCCTATTTATTTTTTCCGTGATTTGTGTTCTAAATTCTACCTCAACACAAAAACACTACATCAATCAGTGGGAGAAAAATATTGGCCTCAGTCAGGGCTTGTGTGCCACTGCTGTGTGTGCTATCTCTCATTCAGTGGGCTATAGAAAGCCTATTTATTTATTTATTTTTTTTCTTATTATTTGGTTTCTAAAGTCTCCCTGAAAAAAAAAAATACATAAATTAGGTGGGAGATTAATATTGACATTAGTGCTTGAGTGACAGTCCTGCGTGTGTGTCATCTCTGTGATTTTGTGCCACAGAAAACAGAGTGTGTAACATTGTGCCTGATTTTCCTTGTGGTCTCACCAACCTGTTAAGGGATATTGAAATCATACTGAAGTTATAGCTCACCGTGTAAGTTGTTTGACAGCAACAAATAAAGTTACTTTGGTTAAGATTTTAAAACAATGAGGAAGTCTGGTGCAAGAGGTCGTCATGGGCGTTCATTGTCAGCTGGTAATGATGGTAGTGGTAGTGGAGCATCAGGTGGTCGTGGGGATAAAAATATTCCACCTAAGTCTGGAGCTGTGGAGCCAGTTTCGTCGTCAGGCTACACAAGGCCTCGAACGCTCTCTTTTCTGGGAGTAGGAAAACCGCTTTTAAAGGCGGAGCAGCAACAGCAAGTTTTGGCTTACATTGCAGACTCAGCCTCTAGCTCTTTTGCCTCCTCTTCCGAAACTGGTAAATGTAAAAGCAGCGCGTCGCTTGTGGATGTTCACGGTCAGGGACAAGTCGCTTCCTTGTCCTCCTCAGCAAAAACTACAACAAGAGAGAAGGATGCAGCAGGCGACACAACGGGTCACTCCATGGAGCTCTTTACACATACCGTCCCTGGCTTAGAAAGTGAAACATTTAACAGGCCATGCCCATTACAAGTATATTCTGACATGGAGTGCACTGATGCACAGCCACAGCCAGAGTACTATGCTGCTCCTTTGACTCAGACCACCACATTGCCCTCTCAGGGTACAGATCCACAATCAGACCCTGATGAGACTATGTTGCCCCGCCACGAACGCTATACCACCGACCGACACAGTGACACAGACGAAGTTGCACACGAGCTCGAAGAGGAGGTAATAGATGACCCAGTTATTGACCCCGATTGGCAGCCATTGGGGGAACAGGGTGCAGGCGGCAGTAGTTCAGAAGCGGAGGTGGAGGAGGGGCCGCAGCAGGCATCAACATCGCAACAGGTTCCATCTGCCGGGCCCGTATCTGGCCCAAAACGCGTGTCAAAGCCAAAACCTGTTGGAGCACAGCGTTGCCATCCGGTTAAAGCTCAGTCTGCAATCCCTGAAAAGGGATCCGAGTCTAGGAAGAGTGCAGTCTGGCATTTTTTTAAACAACATCCAACTGATCAGCGCAAAGTCATCTGTCAAAAATGTTCAACTAGCTTAAGCAGAGGTCAGAATCTGAAAAGTCTAAATACTAGTTGCATGCATAGACACTTAACCACCATGCATTTTCAAGCCTGGACTAACTACCAAACGTCCCTCAAGGTTGTAGCACCCTCGGCCAATGAAGCTAGTCAGCAACGCAACATCCCTTCCGTCACTGTAAGGCCACCATTTTCCGCACTGCCGGTGGCAGTATCTGTGCAGGTTTCTTTGCCAGCCAAAAGCAGTCAGGGTCAGGGAATCACCAGTTTTGTAGGAGGAAATATTGCATCTAGGGCACCGGCGGAAACAATACCGTCTCCAACCGTCTCTCAGTCTGCCATGTACACCGGCACACCCGAAAGTTCCACGATCTCCAGCTCTCCAGTCCAGCTCACCCTACATGAGACTCTGGTTAGAAAAAGGAAGTACTTATCCTCGCATCCGCGTACACAGGGTTTTAACGCCCACATAGCTAGACTAATCTCGTTAGAGATGATGCCCTACCGGTTAGTTGAAAGCGAAGCTTTCAAAGCCCTGATGGAGTACGCTGAACCACGATACGAGCTACCCAGTCGACACTTTTTTTCCAGAAAAGCCATCCCAGCCCTGCACCAGCATGTTAAACAGCGCATCGTCCATGCACTCAGGCAATCTGTGAGTACAAAGGTGCACCTGACTACAGATGCATGGACCAGTAGGCATGGCCAGGGACGTTATGTGTCCATCACGGCACACTGGGTGAATGTGGTGGATGCAGGGTCCACAGGCGACATCAATTTAGGGACAGTTGTGCCTAGCCCACGGTCTAGGAAACAGTTGGCTGTAGGCGTTCGCACCCCCTCCTCCTCCTCCTCCTCGTCCTCCTGCAGAAGCTACAGCTCTTCCACAGAACGCAGTCTGCCAACCACTCCATCGGCAGATGACACTGTTGCACACCAGTTGTCCCATTATGGGCCAGCTACTGCCAAGCGTCAGCAGGCTGTATTGGCTATGAAGTGCTTGGGCGACAACAGACACACCGCGGAAGTTCTGTCCGAGTTCTTGCAACAAGAAACACAGTCGTGGCTGGGCACAGTAGATCTTGAGGCAGGCAAGGTAGTGAGTGATAACGGAAGGAATTTCATGGCTGCCATCTCCCTTTCCCAACTGAAACACATTCCTTGCCTGGCTCACACCTTAAACCTGGTGGTGCAGTGCTTATTGAAAACTTATCCTGGGTTCTCCGACCTGCTCCTCAAAGTGCGTGCACTTTGCTCACATATCCGACGTTCGCCTGTACACGCCAGCCGTATGCAGACCTATCAGCGGTCTTTGAACCTTCCCCAGCATCGCCTAATCATAGACGTTGCAACAAGGTGGAACTCAACACTGCACATGCTTCAGAGACTGTGCGAACAGAGGCGTGCTGTTATTTATTTGTGGGAGGATACACGGGCAGGCAGTAGGATGGCAGACATGGAGTTGTCAGGTGTGCAGTGGTCTAAGATACAAGACATGTGTCAAGTCCTTCAGTGTTTTGAGGAATGCACACGGCTGGTTAGTGCAGACAACGCCGTAATAAGCATGAGCATCCCCCTAATGCGTCTGCTGATGCAAAGTTTGACGCACATAAAGGAGCAGGCGTCTGCACCAGAGGAAGAGGAAAGCCTTGATGACAGTCAGCCATTGTCTGGTCAGGGCAGTGTACAGGACGAGGTAGCGGGCAAAGAGGAGGTGGAGGACGAGGAGGATGATGGGGATGAGTATATTTTTAATGCCGAACCTTTCCCGGGGGCACAGGAAATTGGTTGCGTGTCACGGCCGGGTTCTGGTTTTTTGAGGGACACAAGTGACGTAGATTTGCCTGCAACTGCCCCTCAACCAATCACAACCGGAGATTTGACAACTGGAACTTTGGCCCACATGGCGGATTATGCCTTACGTATCCTAAAAAGGGACACACGCATTACGAAAATGATGAACGATGACGATTACTGGTTGGCCTGCCTCCTTGATCCACGCTATAAAGGCAAATTGCAAAATATTATGCCACATGAGAACTTGGAACTAATATTAGCAACCAAACAATCAACTCTTGTTGACCGTTTGCTTCAGGCATTCCCAGCACACAGCGCACGTGATCGTTCTCACACGAGCTCCAGGGGGCAGCAGACTAGGAGTGTTAGGGGTGCACACATCAGAAGTGGCGTTGGACAGAGGGGTTTTCTGACCAGGTTGTGGAGTGATTTTGCTATGACCACAGACAGGACAGGTACTGCTGCATCAATTGAAAGTGACAGGAGACAACATTTGTCCAGTATGGTTACTAACTATTTTTCATCCCTTATCGATGTTCTCCCTCAACCGTCATTCCCATTTGATTACTGGGCCTCCAAATTAGACACCTGGCCAGAATTGGCAGAATATGCATTGCAGGAGCTTGCTTGCCCGGCAGCAAGTGTCCTATCAGAAAGAGTATTCAGTGCTGCAGGTTCAATATTAACCGAAAAAAGGACTCGTCTGGCTACCCAAAATGTTGACGATCTAACATTCATTAAAATGAACCACAACTGGATTTCTAAATCTTTTGCCCCACCTTGCCCGGCCGACACCTAGCTTTCCTATGAAAAGCTCTTGCCTGTGAATTACTTTTCTAATGTCTAATTTGCTGCAGCTGATTGTACAGCATACGACATGTTTACACCTCCCTAAATGGCAAAACTCCCCACACGGGGCCGTGGTATCGCGACTTGGCGCAAGCACCCGTGAGACTGCTGTTTGTCTGAAGAGGTGGGTGTGCTCGCTTTTGGTTGACGGCATTGCTACTGGGTCCCTCATAGTACAATGTAGTGTCTCTGGCGGTGGTGGTGCGCACCCAACGTCAGACACACCGTTGTAACATGAGGGGCCCTGGGGCGGTCCCGCCGGCCTCAAGAGAGTTCCCCCCTACCCCAGCTCAAAATGTGCTCTACCACGTCCAAAATTATGTCGCACAGCTCCACCAATCTTTAGTCTATTCGCTGACATCATTCAATGTCTGGCACTGACAATACAAATTTGTAGACATCTATGATGCAACTTAAAGTAGTCTGTGTCTGTGTCCTATATTGGCACCATTAAATAGTTACTGCCAAATTACTATGTCAGAAACTCAGTAGATGAGCCCACCCCTGTACCTAAGTATGCCACCTTTTTTTTTGTTTTGGTTGTTTTGCGAGACATTAACATCTATTTATATTTTGGGAGTACTGGGACAGACACTCCTTGCACTACTCCTCCACTCACCACCAAGCTGCCTGTGTATCCATGTAACCGCTGTAAAGCTGCCATGAGCCTATTGTTTGTTATTTTAGGCCTTTGATAGCCTGTCTGCGGTCCCTACTTTAAATACTCCTCCACTCACCACCACCAAGTTGCCTGCCCGTGTATCCATGTAACCGCTGTAAAACTGCCATGAGCCTATTGTTTGTTATTTTAGGCCTTTGAAGCCTGTCTGCGGTCCCTCCTTCCACTAGTCCTCCACTGACCAGACCACTGCTGCCCGTGTACCCCTGGAACCAATTATAAAGTGCCTACAGCCAGCCCATTTTCTTATGTTAGGCCTTTGAAGCCTGTCTGCGGTCCCTACTTTAAATACTCCTCCACTGACCACCAAGCTGCCTGCCCGTGTATCCATGTAACCGCTGTAAAACTGCCATGAGCCTATTGTTTGTTATGTTAGGCCTTTGATAGCCTGTCTGCGGTCCCTACTTTAAATACTCCTCCACTGACCACCAAGCTGCCTGCCCGTGTATCCATGTAACCGCTGTAAAACTGCCATGAGCCTATTGTTTGTTATGTTAGGCCTTTGATAGCCTGTCTGCGGTCCCTACTTTAAATACTCCTCCACTGACCACCAAGCTGCCTGCCCGTGTATCCATGTAACCGCTGTAAAACTGCCATGAGCCTATTGTTTGTTATTTTAGGCCTTTGATAGCCTGTCTGCGGTCCCTACTTTAAATACTCCTCCACTCACCACCAAGCTGCCTGCCCGTCTATCCATGTAACCGCTGTAAAACTGCAATGAGCCTATTGTTTGTTATTTTAGGCCTTTGATAGCCTGTCTGCGGCCCCTACTTGCAATACTCCTCCACTGACCACAATGCTGCCTGGAGTGCCTGCCTGTGTATCCATGTAACCGATGTAAAACTGCCATGACTGCCTACTGTTTGTTATTTTAGGCCTTTGATAGCCTGTCTGCAGCCCCTACTTGCAATACTCCTCCACTGACCACACCAATGCTGCCCGTGTACCCCTGGAACCTATTTAAAAGTTCATAGAGCCTAGTTATATATTTTATTTACTATTAATAAGGCCATGATGGACTACGCTGTACCACGCTACAAGCTAACCAGTCGACACTTCTTTTGCGAGAAAAGCCATCCCAACCCTCCACCAGCATGTAGAAGACCGCATTGTCCATGCACTCTGGCAATCTGTGAGTACAAAGGTGCACCTGACAACAGACGCATGGACCTGTAGGCATGGCCACGGAAGATTACGTGTCCATTACGGCGCAATGGGTTAATGTGGTGGATGCATGGTCCACAGGGGACAGCCTACTAAGTCTGTCTGCAGTCCCTAATTCAAATTGTCCTCCACTGTCTAAATCGGAGCTTCCACCTTCTGGCTTTCGGCCTATAGTATCAGAAATTAAACTGCATTTGGCCTTCAACTTTGGTTAGGGCCTACTAACGGCTTCTGCCCCTCCCTGGTGTTGCCCTCAACTAAATAAAGCTGAGCTTCAACCTTCTGCTCCAAATTACCATTTTGAAAAATGCAATAGGCTTTTCCGGCCTACTAAAGGTGTCTGTCTGTGTGCCCCTGCCTGGTGTTGTCCTCAACTAAATAAAGCTGAGCTTCAACCTTCCGGCTCTCATTAAGTGGTTTTAAAAAAAAAAATGGTGGTTAGGGCCTACTAACGGCTTCTGCCCCTCCCTGGTGTTGCCCTCAACTAAATAAAGCTGAGCTTCAACCTTCTGCTCCAAATTACCATTTTGAAAAATGCAATAGGCTTTTCCGGCCTACTAAAGGTGTCTGTCTGTGTGCCCCTGCCTGGTGTTGCCCTCAACTAAATAAAGCTGAGCTTCAACCTTCCGGCTCTCATTAAGTGGTTTTAAAAAAAAAAATGGTGGTTAGGGCCTACTAACGGCTTCTGCCCCTCCCTGGTGTTGTCCTCAACTAAATAAAGCTGAGCTTCAACCTTCCGGCTCTCATTAAGTGGTTTTAAAAAAAAAAAATGGTGGTTAGGGCCTACTAACGGCTTCTGCCCCTCCCTGGTGTTGCCCTCAACTAAATAAAGCTGAGCTTCAACCTTCTGCTCCAAATTACCATTTTGAAAAATGCAATAGGCTTTTCCGGCCTACTAAAGGTGTCTGTCTGTGTGCCCCTGCCTGGTGTTGCCCTCAACTAAATAAAGCTGAGCTTCAACCTTCTGCTCCAAATTACCATTTTGAAAAATGCAATAGGCTTTTCCGGCCTACTAAAGGTGTCTGTCTGTGTGCCCCTGCCTGGTGTTGTCCTCAACTAAATAAAGCTGAGCTTCAACCTTCCGGCTCTCATTAAGTGGTTTTAAAAAAAAAAAATGGTGGTTAGGGCCTACTAACGGCTTCTGCCCCTCCCTGGTGTTGCCCTCAACTAAATAAAGCTGAGCTTCAACCTTCTGCTCCAAATTACCATTTTGAAAAATGCAATAGGCTTTTCCGGCCTACTAAAGGTGTCTGTCTGTGTGCCCCTGCCTGGTGTTGCCCTCAACTAAATAAAGCTGAGCTTCAACCTTCTGCTCCAAATTACCATTTTGAAAAATGCAATAGGCTTTTCCGGCCTACTAAAGGTGTCTGTCTGTGTGCCCCTGCCTGGTGTTGTCCTCAACTAAATAAAGCTGAGCTTCAACCTTCCGGCTCTCATTAAGTGGTTTTAAAAAAAAAAAATGGTGGTTAGGGCCTACTAACGGCTTCTGCCCCTCCCTGGTGTTGCCCTCAACTAAATAAAGCTGAGCTTCAACCTTCTGCTCCAAATTACCATTTTGAAAAATGCAATAGGCTTTTCCGGCCTACTAAAGGTGTCTGTCTGTGTGCCCCTGCCTGGTGTTGCCCTCAACTAAATAAAGCTGAGCTTCAACCTTCTGCTCCAAATTACCATTTTGAAAAATGCAATAGGCTTTTCCGGCCTACTAAAGGTGTCTGTCTGTGTGCCCCTGCCTGGTGTTGTCCTCAACTAAATAAAGCTGAGCTTCAACCTTCCGGCTCTCATTAAGTGGTTTTAAAAAAAAAATGGTGGTTAGGGCCTACTAACGGCTTCTGCCCCTCCCTGGTGTTGCCCTCAACTAAATAAAGCTGAGCTTCAACCTTCCGGCTCTCATTAAGTGGTTTTAAAAAAAAAAATGGTGGTTAGGGCCTACTAACGGCTTCTGCCCCTCCCTGGTGTTGCCCTCAACTAAATAAAGCTGAGCTTCAACCTTCTGCTCCAAATTACCATTTTGAAAAATGCAATAGGCTTTTCCGGCCTACTAAAGGTGTCTGTCTGTGTGCCCCTGCCTGGTGTTGTCCTCAACTAAATAAAGCTGAGCTTCAACCTTCTGCTCCAAATTACCATTTTAAAAAATGCAATAGGCTTTTCCGGCCTACTAAAGGTGTCTGTCTGTGTGCCCCTGCCTGGTGTTGCCCTCAACTAAATAAAGCTGAGCTTCAACCTTCTGCTCCAAATTACCATTTTGAAAAATGCAATAGGCTTTTCCGGCCTACTAAAGGTGTCTGTCTGTGTGCCCCTGCCTGGTGTTGTCCTCAACTAAATAAAGCTGAGCTTCAACCTTCCGGCTCTCATTAAGTGGTTTTAAAAAAAAAAATGGTGGTTAGGGCCTACTAACGGCTTCTGCCCCTCCCTGGTGTTGCCCTCAACTAAATAAAGCTGAGCTTCAACCTTCTGCTCCAAATTACCATTTTGAAAAATGCAATAGGCTTTTCCGGCCTACTAAAGGTGTCTGTCTGTGTGCCCCTGCCTGGTGTTGCCCTCAACTAAATAAAGCTGAGCTTCAACCTTCTGCTCCAAATTACCATTTTGAAAAATGCAATAGGCTTTTCCGGCCTACTAAAGGTGTCTGTCTGTGTGCCCCTGCCTGGTGTTGTCCTCAACTAAATAAAGCTGAGCTTCAACCTTCCGGCTCTCATTAAGTGGTTTTAAAAAAAAAAATGGTGGTTAGGGCCTACTAACGGCTTCTGCCCCTCCCTGGTGTTGCCCTCAACTAAATAAAGCTGAGCTTCAACCTTCCGGCTCTCATTAAGTGGTTTTAAAAAAAAAAATGGTGGTTAGGGCCTACTAGCGGCTTCTGCCCCTCCCTGGTGTTGCCCTCAACTAAATAAAGCTGAGCTTCAACCTTCTGCTCCAAATTACCATTTTGAAAAATGCAATAGGCTTTTCCGGCCTACTAAAGGTGTCTGTCTGTGTGCCCCTGCCTGGTGTTGTCCTCAACTAAATAAAGCTGAGCTTCAACCTTCTGCTCCAAATTACCATTTTAAAAAATGCAATAGGCTTTTCCGGCCTACTAAAGGTGTCTGTCTGTGTGCCCCTGCCTGGTGTTGCCCTCAACTAAATAAAGCTGAGCTTCAACCTTCTGCTCCAAATTACCATTTTGAAAAATGCAATAGGCTTTTCCGGCCTACTAAAGGTGTCTGTCTGTGTGCCCCTGCCTGGTGTTGTCCTCAACTAAATAAAGCTGAGCTTCAACCTTCCGGCTCTCATTAAGTGGTTTTAAAAAAAAAAATGGTGGTTAGGGCCTACTAACGGCTTCTGCCCCTCCCTGGTGTTGCCCTCAACTAAATAAAGCTGAGCTTCAACCTTCTGCTCCAAATTACCATTTTAAAAAATGCAATAGGCTTTTCCGGCCTACTAAAGGTGTCTGCCCCTCCCTGGTGTTGTCCTCAACTGAACAAAGCTGAGCTTCCACATTCTGGCTTTCGCCCTATACTATCAGATATTAAACTGCATTTGGCCTACTAGTGTGGTTAGGCCCTTGAAACAGTGTCTGCTGCTCTTGGGTTTGCTACTCCACTGAACAAAGCAATGCCGCCTGTTTAGTCCTGTTACCAATTTTGAACTGCATGTAGCCTACTTTATTCTTTGGCCCTATATCTGTTTCCTCCTCATCCTGCCCATTGCCCAGCCACTGCTAAATGAGTCTGCTGGTACATTGACCTAGACCACTACATTCCCCTTGTACTCTACACAGCCAGAATCTGTCCCTGCTGAAAGTAAGGTTCCCCTTCCCGCATGTTATACCACCTTACACAGGGACAAAGAGGAAGGTGCAGATGAAAGTGCAGGTTCCTTCATCAGGTGGGGGGGCATACTCGTTGGCGACGTCACTGGCACAGGGCCCCTCAGAGTACGCAAAAGTGTCGCTGCTGGTGGGAGGCGCCCCCGCCATGCAAACACACCGCCGTACTTTGAGGGGCCCTGTGCCAGTGGCAATGCGAACGAGTGGGCCCCCCCCTGCTTGCTCAGGATCACAGCACTTGCAACTTTTAAATACTTACCTTTCCCTGCAACACCGCCGTGACGTAGTCCGCATTTCCTGGGCCCACGAAAAACTTGAGCCAGCCCTACTCCCCCCACAACTTTCCCCCAATTCCCTATGCCCAACTATTATTATACAGTTAATTAAGATTGGCAAGCTTCAGAAACAAGAATGGATGTTTTTGGCATTAAAATGGGCACTGTAGGTGTTTTCCTGGCCTCCACTCACTGCCGACTATGCTTCCCCATTGACTTGCATTGGGTTTCGTGTTTCGGTCGATCCCCGACTTTTAGCGATAATCGGCCGACTGCACTCGACTCGACTCTGGACAAAATCGGGTTTCCCAAAACCCTACTCGATCTTAAAAAAATGAAAGTCGCTCAACCCTAGTCTGTTCTATTCCTGATCCAAGGATCTCTGTTCTATTCCTGATCTAAGGAGCTTTTAGTTGAGATCAATTTGTGCTTCACTTTATGAACATGCTCAGAAGTGAAGTTCCTCCTTCAGTGCTGTGGGGTCAGAGTCGTTGAGTCAGAATCAGGGAAACTGAGGAGTTGGAGGTTTGGCATACCAACTTCACAGGCTTGCTTCTCCTCCCCCCTGCTTCCTGGACTCATTATTCACTCTGCAAAACTATTAACATTCATGTTCATGAAAGCAAGCTGAGGAACAGATTAGGGTGCAGAGTTAGAAGGGTGAAGCAGGACAAAAGATTCTACTGTGCGTTTTATCTTCCTTGGAGCTGGATTCACACCTACTCTGCTCAGCACTGCGGTATATTTTGTTCTCCAAGCTGCTGCTGCTACTTGTGAACATGTGCTGCAAAAAACATAAGAGCAGAAATGACTTATGTCTATGGTTGCTGCTTATGGGAGACTTCAAGGCAGCGAGTCTACACCTACTAGCTCAGAGATACTTAAAATTAAAGCTAGAGACTGCAGAGGGGAAAACAGTTGAAAAATGCAGAATACATGTCAATAATTGCCAGAACTAGTGTTATTCTTGATGTGCAAATCAGTCAGCTTTTTCTGAAAAGTTGCCTGAAACAACATGTTACGGTACTTTAAACCCCTACCCTCTAATGATAATGAGATGAATCAGTTGACCAACTTTCTAATGTTGAGATGACTCTGCTGACCTTGCACTAGTCAACACAGGAAAGTTGAAATGTAAGCTACAGAAAACAGAAAATGTCAGCCTATGGTGTATCCAGTAGCCAGTGTGAAAATTGCATTTTTTTCTTTTCAGTATTGATAGAGGCTTAACAGGCAAGTCTGCTGCACTAAATAATAGATGGGCAAGATTACACTAACGAGAATAATAGGGAAACAGTTTAAAAACGTTCCCTGCTCTATTTTACTGTGTGGTTGAAGGAATCTGCAACTCCCTCCAGGCAATATATGGTCTTGGGTTGGGTGAAATTGACTGGAGATAGCCACTGTAGATCCAGCCTCTGACACAGTAATTGATCTCTTTGCTGCTGATTTGATGCCAATGACGTGCCATTAAGGTCTATGGGATGAAGATTAAAGAACTATTAAAACCACCTGCAAAGCATGCTAATTACATCTGTCCCCTTTCATGTAGCTTACTTTTAGTAATCATGTAGTCATGAAAAATTCCACTTGAAATACAATTACCATAAGTTAAGATTAAGCTAAAGTAATACCTTATTAACTTCATGTAGCAAACATGTACCCTCTGATGAGCAGAGGCCTTTTACCAGTTGATCTTGTCCCCATTTTAATGGGTGTTGAAAACCAACACAGGGATGTAGTCAGTGCTAGTAAACCAGGAAAAGGAGTATCAGGATGGAGAACAGGACCTAAGTGAGCAGGTGATTCGGAATGTGTGGGTTTCAGAGAGCTCCCAAAGGGAGCCTTATTTTTTTATCTTTGCCATATTATTCACTGTTCCTAGAAATTAAAATGTAACAAAGTGTCAGTACTGTAGATTAAACAAAACAAGAGCAGTTTTCCCCATTAGCAAATAAAATCTCATATCCTGTGTCTCCACCAAGCTTTCCTTTTAGTAAGGACACACATGATTTAACATCTTTAAATGGAAGGTGTCACTTTTTTTTTATTATTTAAAAAATATATTTTTTTTATATAACATGCTGTTTTAACCTGTGTGTTATTAAAGCGAACCTGTCAGCCGGATTTTGCTAAGTAAACTACCGACACTGTCAAGTTGGTGCCATTATTCGGATTAAAATGATACATGGGGTGAAGAAATCCATCTTGTGGTTGTTTAATCTGTATTTGCAGTTTTCCATTAATGACATTCTCGTTATTATGGGCGGGATATGGGCGGCCTGTGGATAGGGCTTTATGCGGTGCTCTGCTTACATATCCATCCTTATGGGCTTATGACAGGTTGCTTGCTGAACCTTCAGTGACATGCCCCTATTTTACGTAATGCATATAATATTGTTGGCCTAGAAAAAAAGTAACTTCAGCAAAATGATGTTACTGCGCAAGCAACGACAGTGCAATTCTGCTGCAGCCAAATTTTTTTCCTCCAACAAAATGGAGCAGCTGATGGCGTTTGCGCAGTAGCATTTATCGGCAAACATGGTGCTGTTTACTGCAGCTACTGGGGGCTCCCATTTTACATTGCAGATCTGTAAGGGTCGCTGCACGACACTTACAGTCTGCAAATACGGCAGCCCCTGGGCATAGGAGACAGCGGTCAGACAGCGACCCTATCTCTTACATTATAGCCACATCATATTCAAAAAGGAGAAACATTGGAGTTTTTGGCAAAATTTCTATAACAACCTTTATTGAAACAGACCATCAAACATATATTAACAAACAAGATTTAAAAGATGTGATTAAAAAGGACACCAACACTGGCCGCACTCAGTACTAAATGGGTGCGTCCAAGGGTGTGCCTCAGTCTGGGTAAGATGACCCTTTTATTCAACTTAACATAGGTTGATTTTTGTGACCATATGTATTAAGGGGGCAGTATGGGAGAGGAATCCCCAGAGAAGAATCTACAACAGACACTGGGCTATATTGATTAATGTCCTACCTCCATTAACCTTTGGGAGCAGGTGGATGGATATTGTAGGTGATGGGGTCCTTAAAATATCATGTTGATTGAAGCCCTTTAGTATTACATTTAGTACTGAGTGCGGCCAGTGTTGGTGTCCTTTTTAATCACATCTTTTAAATCTTGTTTGTTAATATATGTTTGATGGTCTGTTTCAATAAAGGTTGTTATAGAAATTTTGCCAAAAACTCCACTGTTTCTCCTTTTTGAATATAATTATCATAGAGTGGTATGTAAGTAGCTAGGCATTAATTGCTTGGCATACTGAACAATATGAGTCTGGGTATTTTTGTATTGATTATAGCCACATCAGCAGTGAACTGGGCACACCTCTTTGGGCTGCCCAATTCACAGCTGTAGGTGTGGCGGGGCGTCATGTTATTGTATCCCAGCACTATCTGCTGAGCTCCACTTTCCCTTTATTGCCAGGACTTGTCCAGTTAGGCTGTACTGTTCACTTCCTGTAAAACAGATCCGGGTTGCGTGGAGACCAGAGGAGCAATAGACAGCAGTGAAGATCGTGGACCATAGGAGCAGTGACGACTTCATTGATTGGTAAGTATCAGAGCTGTGGCAGTGAAGGGCCAGGCATGGTACTTTTATGCAGAGGCAAACATATGAAAAGGGGAAAACATGGAAAGTGCTGTGGGGGAGATTCATTGTAGTGTGAATATAAAAACTGATATTTTGAGTCCATATTGAAATATTCAGAATGCATTCAGACCATGACAGAGCAGCATTGCTGGTCATACATTTACAGATAGACAATGCTCATAGTGACACAATCTTGAAAACTGTTCACTTATTGTCTGAAACTTTTACCTCACAAATAGTTCTATGTTTTCTGTATGTTTGTTGTTTGTTATTGTAAAACATGGAGGTTTATTTAACCTCTGTCTGTTGTGGACTTATCTAATTCTTGACGCTTTTGATTTGTCTGGGTTTATTGCCCATTGTCTGATGTTTGCCTGATATCTCTGATTCATCTTATCCCGAAATCTGGCCACTAGAGGGCGAGGCTGAACCAGAGTTACACAGTGTAAATCACTATATGTTACACCAAGCTATACTTACCTGTCCGGCCAGCGCGCTCCCGACGCTCCTCGCTCCTCTCCATCTGGATTCTCTGGCGTTCGTCCCTTCAGCGGTCCGCGCATGCGCAGACGTGCTCCTCTCACCGCCGGGACTTCTGGGAGGTCGTGACCCGCTGGCTCCGCCCCCAATATGTCAGCGCCCATCGGGTATTTCTCCCCTGCATCGCACCGGTTAAGATGCCTTTGCGTCTATTGCGTTTGCTGGTTTGCCACCAGCATTCCCTTAGGTTCCCTGGCTCTGATCCCTGCTATCTTCGCTGTGTCTCTTATCTTCTCTGTTTGCCGTGTTCTGCCAGTCCTGTGTTCCTGCCGTGTCCTGCCAGTCCTGTGTTCCTGCCGTGTTCTGCCAGTCCTGTGTTCCTGCCGTGCCCTGCCAGTCCTGTGTTTCTGCCGTGTTCTGCCAGTTCTGTGTTCCTGCCGTGTCCTGCCAGTCCTGTGTTCCTGCCGTGTCCTGCCAGTCCTGTGTTCCTGCCGTGTCCTGCCAGTCCTGCGTTCCTGCCTCCACCGTTCCTGCCATATCCAGTCGGCTCTGTGTTCCTATCATACCTAGCCGGCCCTGAGGTCCTGCCGTATCCTGCCAGTCCTGAGTCTCCGTTGTCTCCATCTGTCAAGTGCAAGCATCCTACCGGTTAGTGCCCAGTCCTTGCTTTCTCCATCTGTCCAGTACCTCCGCCATTCTAGCTTCTCCTGTCCTCTCTCTGCGCTATCCTCAGTCGTCCCTTTGGCTCCGGCTGTCGCGGCTTCACCCTCCTTAGGCCTGTCCCTAACACTCCCTGTACAGGGGGTGGTACCATCTGGTTCACTCGCCCTCGGGGGCTCTGAAGTCGTGACCCAGAGGGTCCACTTCCTAGTCCTAATACTATATAAGGCCAGAGAAACATGACTAAAACAGAAGCAGAAAGTTCTGTACCTGTACTTATACGTAGGATCGTGCTTATAGCATGGTAAGGCCAAGAAACCATTCACAATAGAGAATATACATAATTAAAGTATTTATTTATTACAAGGTATACATCAATTTAAAAAACAAATATTAAAAACATCTTTTCATATACATGTATGTAATATTAGTGCCCATACCTATTTGGCTGCCATCATATGTAATATATATATACCCATAAGGACTCCAAATTACTTGTTATAATATAAAATAATAGTGTAAAAAGACAAAAAATATATAAATTTTGCAAAATGGGGTGCACCATACCTTATTGGCGTTCCATCTTTCAATCCAATTGTCAGCACTTTATATATATGGGCTCTTTTTGCACTTAATGCATCTGCACTTTTTTCACTGATTGCACTTTACCTTGTTCCCTTGCTTATATGCACATTGTTGCACTTTAATATAATAGGAACTCTTACACATATTAAGTTTTGCAAAATGTATATTTTTTTTGTCTTTTTACACTATTATTTTATATTATAACAAGTAATTTGGAGTCCTTATGGGTATATATATATTACATATGATGGCAGCCAAATAGGTATGGGCACTAATATTACATACATGTATATGAAAAGATGTTTTTAATATTTGTTTTTTAAATTGATGTATACCTTGTAATAAATAAATACTTTAATTATGTATATTCTCTGTTGTGAATGGTTTCTTGGCCTTACCATGCTATAAGCACGATCCTTCTTAGCTCTTCGTAGTGTTATACTACATTATTGACACATTTTGGTGACCTCGGGTAGCTTGATTTTATAATATAGGATTTTATGCTATATTTATTTATATTTTATAAAGATACCTCGGTATAACTAGTGTGTTTTACTAACTGTACTTATACGTGTACGTATTGTGATACGTGGGGACGCCCAGGAGTGTTGTGAATTTTTCAGGGGTTCTCTATCTTGGTGCTTGCTTCTCTGTTATTCCAGACTGATGATGTTTAAAAGCTCATTGGTGATGATGTGAGTATATGTACTTAATCTTTATACAGGTACATCTCACAAAATTAGAATATAATCAAAAAGTTAACTTATTTCAGTTCTTCAATACAAAATGTCAAAATCATATACTGGATAGAGTCATTACCAACAGAGTGATCTATTTCAAGTGTTTATTTCTGGTAATGTTGATCAATGATGATTATGGCTTACAGCCAATGAAAACCCAAAAGCCAACATTTCAGATTTTAAAATAATTTTTTCAAGCTGGTGTTATAAAGTATTCTAATTTAGTGAGATAATGACTTTTGGGTTTTCATTGGCTGTAAGCCATAATCATCAACAGTAACAGAAATAAACACTTGAAATAGATGACTCTGTTTGTAATGGTTCTGTATAATATATGAGTTTCACATTTTGTTTTGAAGAACTGAAATAAATTAAATTTTTGATGATATTCTAATTTTGTGAGATGCACCTGTATGTATTTAATCATTATATGTATTTAATCTTTACATGTATTTTTAATCTTTATATCTACTTAAATGGAACCTGTCACCATGTTTGGCCGATAAGAGATACGGCCATCACCTTTTAGGGCTGATATACAGCATTCTATAATGCTGTATATCTGCCCCCAACCCGACCTGCAAGAGAAGAAAAATAACTATTATTATACTCACCGGCGGGGCGGTCCGTTCCGATGGGTGTCACTCTTCTTGGTCCGGCAACTCCCTTCCTCTTGCGATATCACCCTCCTGCTTGCCTCGTCTGGCTGATGCATCGCCTCAGCACTGCACTCCTGCGCAGGCGTACTTCTCTGCCCTGTTGAGAGCAGAGCAAAGTACTGCAGTGTGCAGGTGCCGGGAAAGGTCAAAGAGCCCCGACGCATGCGCACTGCATTACTTTACTCTGCCATTTACAGGGCAGAGAAGTACGCCTGTGCAGGAGCGCTGTACCGAGGAGACTTGTGTGTATGGCGAAGGAGTGCGTCATCCATAAAAACCAAGCAGGAGGATGGGGATCACAAGAAAATTGGAGGCCCCGGATCAAGACTAGCTATGCCCATCGGACTGAACCGCCCCGTGGGTGAGCATAATAAAAGTTTTTTTTTTCTATTACAGGTCAGATTGGGAGCAGATTTACAGCATTATAGAATGCTGTACATAAGCCCTGAAAGGTGATGGCCGTATCTCTTATCGGCCAAAACTGCTGACAGGTTCACTTAGTAGCCTACTTTAAAGCCATATCTGAACCTTAGTGTTAAAAACTTGGTAATGGGGAGAGAGACATGAAAAGTGCTTTGGAGGAAGAGACATGGAAAGTGCTGAGGGGAGAGAGACATGGAAAGTGCTGTTGGGAGAGAGACATGGAACGTGCAGTGAGGAGAGAGACTTGGAAAGTGCTGTGGGGGGAGAGACATGGAAAGTGCTGTGGGGGAAGAGACATGGAAAGTGCTGTGGGGAGAGAGACATGGAAAGTGCTGTTGGGAGAGAGACATGGAACGTGCAGTGAGGAGAGAGACATGGAACGTGCTGTGGGGAGAGAGACATGGAAAGTGCTGTGGGGAGCGAGATATGAAAAGTGCTGTGGGGAGATAGACATGGAACTTGCTGTGGGGAGAGAGACATGGAAAGTGCTGTGGGGAGATAGACATAGAAAGTGCTGTGGGGAGAGAGACATGGAAAGTGCTGTGGGGAGAGAGACATGGAAAGTGCTGTTGGGAGAGAGACATGGAACGTGCAGTGAGGAGAGAGACATGGAACGTGCTGTGGGGAGAGAGACATGGAAAGTGCTGTGGGGAGCGAGATATGAAAAGTGCTGTGGGGAGAGAGACATGGAACGTGCTGTGGGGAGAGAGACATGGAAAGTGCTGTGGGGAGAGAGACATGGAAAGTGCTGTGGGGAGAGAGACAAGGAAAGTGCTGTGGGGAGAGAGACATGGAAAGTGCTGTGGGGAGAGAGACATGGAAAATGCTGTCAGGATAGAGACATGGAAAGTGCTGTGGGGAGAGAGACATGGAAAGGGCTGTGGGGAGAGAAACATGGAAAGTGCAATGGGGAGAGACACAGAGCGTGCTGTCGCGAGAGATTAGACCACTGCTTCCAAAGAGTGGAAAGAGCGGGGTCACACATTACACTACTGCTCCATTAGAGATGGGTGACCCCCACTCCATACACTTATATGGGAGCAGTGGCGTAATGTGTGACCCAGCTCCACCACTTCTATGGGAGCAGCAGTGTAATGCGTGACCCCAGTCTGTCCACTTCTATGGAAGTACTAATATAGTGGACAGAGCGGGGTCACACATTACACCACTGCTCCCATAGAAGACACCAGTAATCAAAATAAAAATTATACATGTCACACAGTGGGACTAAGTAAAAAATAAAAAATAAATAAAACATGTAAAAAAGTAAAAAACATGCAAAAAAGTGCACACAAATCACTAAAATCTGTTTCGCCACTCAAAACGCAGCATTAGCGATAACACAAAAATAAACAAAAAAAAGTACACATAATTGGAATCGTCGCATCCTAATGAATCGCTCTCTAAATTTGCCAAGTTATTTATTCGGTTGACAAACTCCGTAAAAAAAATACTAAAAAAGCGTCAATAATGTCACTTTTTCATCACAGTGACTCACTAAAAAGTGAATAAAAAGTGATCAAAAAGTCATATGTAAAAAGTATGCTATAAAAGAAAATGCCAAACTGTCCCATAAAAAACAAGCCCCAATATGGCTCATTCTGCAAAAAAAATTTAAATTAAAACAATAACTAAATTATTGGATTTTGTTCATTCTGTGTCTCAAAAATCAAAAAATATTATGTACCCGCAAAAAATAAGCCCTCATACAGCTCTGTTCGCCAAAAAGTAAAAAAGTTATTGCTCTCCGAATATGGTGACAAAAAACCCTACTTTTTATTTTAAAAAAAGCATTTTTACTGTGTGACATTGGCAAAACCTAAAAAAAAACTATATACCATATATACTGGAGTATAAGCCGAGTTTTTGAGCACATTTTTTGATGATGTAGGGGGAGTGGCAACGGCGGAGCAGCTGGCTGCTGCAACTAAAGCCTGTGCCCGCTCCTAAAGAGAAATGAATATTCATTGCACTAGCAGTAAATATTCAATTCTCTGTAATAGTGGGCACAGTGTCAGCCGCATCAGCCAACTTCCAGCAGCGGTCGGGCGGTCACGTGTGCCCACTCCCATAGGCATGGCAAGAGGTGAATATTCCTTCCCTTAAGTAGCAGGGACACGTGATCGCACGGCGGCTGTCGCTGACACTGTGCACGCTACTTAATAGCAATGGATACTCACTGCCCTCCACGCACATAGTCACAGCGTAGAGTACATTGAGTATTCTGGCTGATGTGCTCTGCTTGTAAGCAGCGCATGACGTCCCTGCCATGAACTGCTTAAAAGCATAAATCAGCTGCTAGCACCAGAAAGGACACAGACACTGCGAGGGAACGCAGGAAGGTAAGTAGGATAGTTTATTTTTTTCCTTTGCTTTTTTGATGGGAGCCATGCATAAAAGGATTGATGAGAGGGCCATGTATACCAGGATAGGGATGAGGAGGCCATGCATACCAGGATACAGATGAGGGGGCCGTGCATACCAGGACGGGGATGAGGAACCATGCATACAAGCATGGGGATGAGGAGGCCGAGCATACCAGGATAGGGATGAAGAGGCCATGCATACCAGGATGGGGATGAGGGGACAGTGCATACCCGACTTATACTTGAGTCAACAAGTTTTCCCAGTTTTTCATGGTAAAATTAGGTGCCTCGGCTCATACTCAGGTTGGCTTATACTAGAGTATATATGGTAACCAACATATATGGTAACCAACCAGAAGGATAAATACGCCTCATAACTTATACCGCACGGTAAACAGCGCAAAAAATAAAAATAAGGCCGGGGGCACACTTGAGAGTGTCCAACATAAGAAAGCCAAATGGGCGCACATTCAGCCAGATCTTCCTGTTGCACTCTGCTTAATCTCTGAAACGTCTATGCCGCCACTCCGGACTAAGGTGCTATCTCAAGAAAAACAGTGTCCATAAATGCATAAAAGAAGAGAGAGAAGCACTCACCGTCCGTGCAAAAAATCCTTTATTGATGTGGCATTACATAAAAATAGCGGAGTATTGCAGGGAGAAGTTGTGGAAAAAGGACGACGGCCGTTTCGCGCTCCTGCGCTTCTGATCGGACCGGTAGAAGCGCAGGAGCGCGAAACGGCCGTCGTCCTTTTTCCACAACTTCTCCCTGCAATACTCCGCTATTTTTATGTAATGCCACATCAATAAAGGATTTTTTGCACGGACGGTGAGTGCTTCTCTCTCTTCTTTTATACACTTGAGAGTGTGATGTGAGAAACTTATGTGAGTCTCTCGCATCAAATCCTGGCACTGCCGCCGGCACTTTGGACCGAAGTGTGCGGCTGCATAGAAATACATGCAGCCACACCCTCCAGTCCCGAGTGCCGGCGGCAGTGCCGGGTATTGATGCGAGAGTCTCATGCGAGCTTGTCGTATCACACTCGCAAGTGTGACCCCGGCCTAAGAACTATTCTTGTAGTGCTGTCCATTTGTTCATTCTACCTCCCAAAGATCGGAATAAAGCTCAGCTCACATTTAACCTGTGCACTCCACTTACATCGGGATTTCCGTGCAAATTCCTCAAAACCGTGATTCAGATGAAACCCTGGAGGGAATCACTCACTTACGAGGCAGATGGAGTCACTTTGGTCTGGTCTGTGTTCCGGCAGTGTCCCATCATGTTAGATGTCTATTTAGAGCACAAGGTGTCACGATAAGCTGCAGTCGCTAATGCGGCCCAGCCCATAGACACCCCCACGCCAACCGACCACGACAGTGTGGGGCGCGCATCCCCTGGGGACGCAATATGGACCCTTTATATCGCAGAGGGGGACCCAGGCCTACCCGAACTAGGGGACGGCAGAGACCGGGGTTCTGTGGCAGCTGAGCATGTGGACAAGGAAAGAAACACGTAAGACTTGATTACACTGCACAACTTCAGGTAAAGAGAAAGTAAAGTTTACTAAACTAAAGTCACACAGTACATAAACAAAACATGACTATGCCAGGCTCCCGATTCCACACCTCCCAGAAGGGTACCACCCAGTGGACCCCAAGGCACCAACGGATTACCAAGGCATACATAGGCGGGACATCAGGACACAGGCAGGACATCAGGGTACACGAGGTCATCAGGATGCAGGCAAGACATCAGGATACAGACAGGACGTCAGGACATCAGGGTATATGAGGACATCAGGACATCAGGGTACATCAGGTCATCAGGGTACACGAGGTCATCAGGATGCAGGCAGGACATTAAGGTACAGACAGGGCATCAGAACATCTGGACACAGTTTCACCAGCAGACATCAGACAGGAGTAATTCGGTTCCGGACCTCCGACACGACCTACAGGCACCACCTCAGTCATTAGTGTTGTGAAATTGGATTTTGGGCTCCCCCGGTGGCCACTGGTGGAATTGAACTGGTGTTCATCATCCTCTCTGTTCACCTGTTTCCATCAGGATGTGGGAGTCGCTATTTAGCCTTGCTCCTCTGTCACTTCCATGCCGGTCAACATTGTAATCAGAAGCCTTTCTGTGCATGTTCCTGCTGCTAGATAACTCCCAGCTAAGTTGGACTTAGTCCTTGTTTGTTTTTGCATTTTGTTCCAGTTCACAGCTGTAGTTTCGTTTCTGTGTCTGGAAAGCTCTTGTGATCTGAAATTGCCACTCTGATGTTATGAGTTAATACTAGAGTCTTAAAGTAATTTCAGGATGGTATTTTGATAGGGTTTTCAGCTGACCATGAAAGTGCCCTTTCTGTCTTCCTGCTATCTAGTAAGCGGACCTCAATTTTGCTAAACCTATTTTCATACTACGTTTGTCATTTCATCTAAAATCACCGCCAATATTTGTGGGGGCCTCTGTCTGCCTTTCGGGGAAATTTCTCTAGAGGTGAGCCAGGACTATATTTTCCTCTGCCAGGATTAGTTAGTCCTCCGGCCGGCGCTGGGCGTCTAGGGATAAAACGCAGGCTACGCTACCTGGCTACTGTTAGTTGTGCGGCAGGTTTAGTTCATGGTCAGTTTAGTTTCCATCCTTCCAAGAGCTAGTTCGTATGTTTGCTGGGCTATGTTCTCTTGCCATTGAGAACCATAACACATTAGGCTCCAAGCTCCAGGCAGCGGTCATCAGGTTCCAGACTGCGGTCATCAGGCTCCGGGCATCAGACCTAGGAAGGAACTCAAGCGGGATGGTGCTGGAACCGCAGGATTGCTGGGCCTGCCAGGAGCTGGCACCGCATGGTAGCTAGAGCACAGAGTAGTAGATGCTCAGCAGAAACACTGGTTACAAGAGACTCAAAGTCACTGGGTGCGAGGCTCCAGAGGAATTCCAGGAACATAACACAGCAGACACAGTTCAGACAGGGTCAGATACAGGACAGATACAGGATCAAGAATTCAGGTCTGGATATACCGCCTCCAGGACAGGCACCAGAACAGGACATAACAGGAATCAAGGCAAGGACTTTGGTACCAAAACATAGACAGGAGAAGTGCAGGAACACAAAACACACATAGAAAAGTTCAGGAGCTTTGTGAGTAGCTCAGGCCCTGCCCATAGGGCAGGGGAACTATATATAGGAGCTGCCCCTCAGCAATTGGCTGGGGACAGCATTTCAAGTGCGCACACTATCCCTGATAAAAGCAGGGGAGGTGTGGCCGCGCATGCCCTTAGCACAAACAGAAACCATTAGGCCATGCTCACACTTTGCGGTTTTTACCGCGGAACCGCCGCGATTTTGATGCTGCGGGTCCGCAGCATTTTCCATAGCGTTTCCATTTACATGTAAACCCTATGGAAACCGCAAACCGCTGTGCACATGCTGCGGGAAAAACCGCGCAGAAACGCAGCAGTTTAAAACCCGCAGCATGTCACTTCTTTGTGCAGAATCGCTGCGATTCTGCACCCATAGGAATGCATTGAACCGCTTACTTCCCGCATGGGGCTGTGCCCACGTTGCGGGAAGTAAGCGGCGGAGACTCTCCTCCAGGCCCTGGGAACCATATTTGGGGTAAAAAAAAAGAATAAAAATAAAAAATAATGATATACTCACCTCTCAGCGCTGCACGCGGCCGGCCGGTCAGAGATGCTGTGCGAACAGGACCTGCGGTGACGTCGCGGTCACATGACCGTGATGACGCCGCGGTCACATGACCGTGACGTCACGAAGGGTCCTTCTCGCTCAGCATCTTTGGAACCGGAGCGCCGGGTGCAGCGCCGAGGAGATCCGGACATCAGAGGGTGAGTATAACCAATTTTTATTATTTTTAACATTACTATTGATGCTGCATATTGCTGCATATGCAGCATCAATAGTATAGGTGGAAACCCGCAGCGGAAACCGCGGAACAAACCGCGATTTATCAAATCCGCTGCGGGAGAACCCGCAGAGGGACGCCGCAAAGTGTGAACATGGCCTTACAGCACAATCAGTGCAGGAAATGAGGCTCAGGGCACCTGGCAGCGGCTGCACACCCAGACATGTGGAAAGTCATGCACCAGCTGCAAATGACCTCACAACCCGCGGACAACTTCCACAGCAGCAACCAGGGACTGCACATGTGGATGGTCATGCAGCAGAGCAAAGACCTAACCACCCATGTATGGCTATGCAGCAGAGCAGGGAACTAAGCAGGCTCTATACAGGTAACAGTTAACAGTATCCCAGCTCAATTAGGGGGAAAGGAACAAAGGGTTAAAGCAAAGACATGCATTGTCACGCCGAAAACCAAATACAGACAGAACAGCGTGACACAAGTGTAGGCGACCACAGATCTGGGCATGCCTAAAATGATGGATACCACTGGAGTAGACGCTGAATGGAGTATGAAGTGTCTCCATCTGCCTCATATTTATAACTGGAAGTTTCCAGCTGTAATATAAAGTAACTAGCTATTGAACCCGTTCTACGCCCGGGTGGCGAGCATTTATATTGGTATATGGTCTCCATCCTGGTATGTGCTGCTCCCATCTTGCTCTCCCATCCTGTCATGTGGTGCTCCATCCTGCATCCCCATCCTGTCATGTGCTCCCATCCTGCACCCCATCCTATTATGTGCTGCTCCATCCTGCGTCTCCATCCTGTCATGTGCTCCCATCCTGCGCCCCCATCCTGTGATATGCTGCTCCATCCTACACCCCCATCCTGTCATGTGTGTGCGCCCCCATTCTGTCATGTGCTGCTCCCATCCTGTGCCCCCATTCTGTCATGTGCTGCTCCCATCCTGTGCCCCATCCTGTCATGTGCTGCTCCCATTCTGTCATGTGCTCCCATCCCGCACCCGCATCCTGTCATGTGTGCGCCCCCATTCTGTCATGTGCTGCTGCCATCGTGCGCAATCATT
This sequence comes from Ranitomeya variabilis, assembly GCF_051348905.1. Taxonomy (NCBI): domain Eukaryota; kingdom Metazoa; phylum Chordata; class Amphibia; order Anura; family Dendrobatidae; genus Ranitomeya; species Ranitomeya variabilis. The sequence continues at coordinate 741,083,982 of NC_135232.1, read as the reverse complement.
CTGTCATGTGCTGCTCCCATCCTGCGCCCCCATTCTGTCATGTGCTGCTCCCATCCTGCGCCCCCATTCTGTCATGTGCTGCTCCCATCCTGTGCCCCCATTCTGTTGTAATGTGCTGCACCCATTCTGCCTGTTCCTGTTTCCATTCTGCCATATGTTGCTCTCATCTTTCTCTCTCCAGCTCTACTGCCTGAGTGCGGCTGTGCTGAGTGCGGGCGGCTGTGCGTGGCTGTGCTGACTGCGGGCGGCTGTGCTGAGTGCGGGCGGCTGTGCGTGGCGGTGCTGAGTGCGGGCGGCTGTGCGTGGCTGTGCTGAGTGCCGGCGGCTGTGCGTGGCTGTGCTGAGTGCCGGCGGCTGTGCTGAGTGCCGGCGGTTGTGCTGAGTGCCGGCGGCTGTGCGTTGCTGTGCTGAGTGCGGGAGGCTGTGCGTGGCTGTGCTGAGTGCGGGCGGCTGTGTTGAGTGCCGGCGGCTGTGCGTTGCTGTGCTGAGTGCGGGAGGCTGTGCGTGGCTGTGCTGAGTGCGGGCGGCTGTGTTGAGTGCCGGCGGCTGTGCTGAGTGCCGGCAGCTGTGCGTGGTTGTGCTGAGTGCGGGCGGCTGTGCGTGGCGGTGGTGAGAGTGCGGGCGGCTGTGAGTGGCAGTGGTGAGTGCCAGCGGCTGTGCTGAGTGCCGGCGGCTGTGCTGAGTGCCGGCAGCTGTGCGTGGTTGTGCTGAGTGAGGGAGGCTGTGCGTGGCTGTGCTGAGTGCGGGCGGCTGTGCGTGGCGGTGGTGAGTGCGGGCGGCTGTGCGTGGCGGTGGTGAGTGCGGGTGGCTGTGCGTGGCGGTGGTGAGTGCGGGTGGCTGTGCGTGGCGGTGCTGAGAGTGCGGGCGGCTGTGCGTGGCGGTGGTGAGTGCGGGCGGTTGTGCATGGCAGTGGTGAGTTCGGGCGGCTGTACGTGGTGGTGCTGAGAGTGCGGGCGGCTGTGCCTGGCGGTGGTGACTGCGGGCAGCTGTGCGGGGTGGTGCTGAGAGTGCGGGCGGCTGTGCCTGGCGGTGGTGAGTGTGGGCGGCTGTGCGGGGTGGTGCTGAGAGTGCGGGCGGCTGTGCGTGGCGGTGGTGAGTGCGGGCGGCTGGGCGTGGCGGTGGTGAGTGCGGGCGGCTGTGCGGGGTGGTGCTGAGAGTGCGGGCGGCTGTGAGTGGCGGTGGTGAGTGCGGGCGGCTGTGCGTGGCGGTGGTGAGTGCGGGCGGCTGTGCGGGGTGGTGCTGAGAGTGCGGGCGGCTGTGCTGGGCGCCGAGTGCTGGGGGCCTGAGCAGGCGGGGACACTGGCGCGCTGTGGGGGTCAGGTGCCGGAGTCGCCGCTAGCTCAGGCCCCCGGCACTTGCTATATTTACCTGTCCCCCGTTCCACTGCTGCGCGCCTCTCTGTCTTCCGGGGTCCTCTGCCTGTTACTGTTCAGTCAGAGGGCGGCGCGCATTAAGCGCGTCATCGCACCCTCTGAACTGAACATCGCAGGTGGAGAATGGAGCAGCGCGCAGCAGTGGAACGGGACAGGTAAATATACTCACCCTCCGCCTCCTGGCACGTCCCTGCTTCTCCGTTGGAGATCGCGGTGTGCGTTCAGCGCTTACGCATACCGCGATCTCCTGAGAGCGTCACTCTGTGGGGTCCAGACTGTGCCGGCGCTTGCACTTGCGCAGTCTATAAAGGCTTCGAACAGAGTGATGCTCCCAGCGTTATATTATAGATGTGCCATAGTGCTATAATGTAAATGAACTATTTCTATGTATGAGCACATATAATGGCCACAACTCAACTAGAAAAGAAGTGACATTTTTTCTTTTCATAAACCCATTTCCTGTGACAATTTCTTCCATGATCGCTAATGGTGGTCACCTAACAGGAAGTCAAATGGTTTATTTTACAAAAAACACTTCCTGTGGCCTGTTCTTCTATGATCGCCAATAGGGTTGAGCGACTTTTATTTTTATAGGATCGGGTCGGGTTTCACGAAACCCGACTTTCTCAAAAGTCGGGTCGAGTGAAATCGGCCGATCCTATAAAAAAAGTCGGGGTCGGCCGAAACACGAAACCCAATGCAGTGCAATGGGATACTATGGTTCCCAGGGTCTGAAGGAGAGGAAACTCTCCTTCAGGCCCTGGGATCCATATTAATGTGTAAAATAAAGAATTAAAATAAAAAATATTGATATACTCACCTCACCGACGCAGCCTGGACCTTACCGCTGGTAACTGGCAGCCTTCTTTGCTTAAAATGAGCGCGTTCAGGGCCTTCCATGACGTCACGGCTTCTGATTGGTCGTGGCCGCCCATGTGACCGCCACCTAGGAATTTAGGACCTGAGAATTACGTCACGGCTTGTGATTGGTCGCGTGGCGGTCACATGGGCGGCCGCGACCAATCTGAAGCCATGACGTCATGGAAGGCCCTGAACGCGCTCATTTTAAGCAAAGAAGGCTGCCGGTTACCAGCGGCGATGTCCAGGGGCCTCCGGAGAGGTGAGTATATCAATATTTTTTATTTTAATTCTTTATTTTACACTTAAATGTGGATTCCGATACCGATTTCCGATATCGCAAACATATCGGAACTCGGTATCGGAATTCCGATACCAGATTCAGAAGATCGCCGACCTCATGGCCGACCCCACACAGGGGTCGGGTCGGGTTTCATGAAACCCGACTTTGCCAAAAGTCGGCGACTTCTGAAAATGGCCGACCCGTTTCGCTCAACCCTAATCGCCAATGGTGGTTGTGACGACACAGCATTTTATCTTAATTAACCAGATGTCTATTTTCAGTAAGCCAGGAGGAATAGACTGTTATCTATATGTTAACTTTTGAATTTATTTGTTTCTTTCTTGTTGGTCAAGATAACACAGACTTTTGTTTGTATAAGCCTGTAATATTGATTTGTAAGTTGACATTTGATGTAACATTTGCGCTGTTGTCCTTAATGACTAGAGACGCAGGATAATTGAACAATGATGTTTTCTGATATGTTGATTACACATTATCCAGGCCAGCTAGTTTGTTGACTTGCAATACAGAGGAGGAAAAATTATGCAAATAGATTAAATAATTGAACAGTGCGACTCTGTAATTTGCACTATCTGGGGTATTTTACTGAGACTGTTCTATGTGTTATTTGCCTGTTTTGTGTTTCAATAAAGTATTACCACATGTATTAGCATCACCCTGCGTTGTCTGAGTAGTATTACACCCACGGGGAAAGGAGAGTGGGCGTTCGATGGGATCATCCCTGGTCCATGCGGTTTTGGCTAGGAGACTACAGCACCCGCTGACCAACATGTCTCCACATAATGGTGGCGGCAGTGAGATACTACTCAGCTAAGTGGAACCGGGGGAGCTGCAGGGGACTGGTGTTCTCGGACACCGTCCACAGATCCACAACCAGGGAGGTATACAGACAGACCCAGCAGACCATTGATGAGGCATGCACAGCAGGTTTCGGACATGACCACGGCCAACCTCACCAGCTCTGCCTTGGGAAGAGGACTAGAGTGGATGTATAACTGCAACAAGAAATGGCAACTACAGGAGCTGTGCTAGATTCGACGGATTGAATGGGATTTAATCCAAGAACTATGGAATGCGGAGGATGCCATGTGTGGACACAATGGATCCAAGTCAGTTCTCATCAACTACGTGTGTAGTTTTTTTTCCACAAGGAAGACATGGAATATGCTCTGAGGAAACTGGATGATACTAAGTTTTGATCTCATGAAGTTGAGACCTCATACATTCGTGTCTGTGCTTAAAGACATGCTGTGGACAGTCACAGATAAGTGGAGAAAGATGATCGGAATCCTATCACGTCTGGCTAATTAAGCTGTGGAGCAATGTGACAACACAGCATTTTAACGTTATTAAAAAGATATCTATTTTCAGTAAGCTATGAGGAATAAAATGTTATCTACATGTTGACATTTGAATTTGTGCTTCTTTCTGGTTGGTCAAGAAAACACAGACTTATTTCGTATAAGCTTGTAATATTGACTGGTAAGTTAACATTTGATGTAACATATTATGCTGTTGTCCTGGATGACTAGAGATGCAGGGTAATTGAACAATGATGTTTGCTGATATGTTGACTATATATTGTCCAGGCCAGATAGCTTGTTGAGTTTCAAACCAGACGAGGAAAAACTATTGAAATAGATTAAATAATTAAACAATGCGAGTTAATTGAGTCAACATTCTTCCCCTTTACCTCTGGATGCTGGCTTGAAGGACAGCTGTTAACAAAAAAAGAGGTTATATGTGCCTCTGAAACAGATACCTCCATAAACAGATATACATCCAGACATCCTAACCTCCAAAGAACCAGAGACTCAGTATAGGACAGCAGGCAAGACATCGTGGCTTCATCACGAGGGACAAACATTTGTCATTCTACAGGATGCAAGTTTAGGGGACCATGGCACCACCTGGAAGAATACAGATTTGCTCCATTGACCATAGCTGAATCAAGGATACGTTTGAGACAGTCGGGATTTAGACCCACCGGTCACCTGAGCCCCATGGATTAGTTTGTGAAAGCTAGGGATGGCTCCATAGAGATGTTTGGAGAAGCCAGGTTGTGACCCCCCGGTCAGCTGGCCTTGTACCTCAATGGGCTGTCATCTTCCTAAACCTGTCGTTACTTCCTGTGTGTGTGCCACAGGTGGGGTAGTTGGCCCTGGAAGCTCTAAAGTGACAGCTGCACTTATCCCAGCGAGTCAGCTGAAGGGTGAGACTCTGTCATTTACCCCATCCTGGGTATATTGCTGGGACTGTTCTATGTGTTATTTGCCCATTTTGTGTTTCAACAAAGTATTGACACACAGTTTTACCCTCCCCCTGTTTTGTTTGAGTAGTATTCTGTCCACAGGGAAAGGAGAGAGGGCATTCGGTTGGATGATCCCTGGTCCATGTGGTTTCAGGAGCATTGCAATGCTTTATAACAGCAATCAGACTGAAGAAAGTGAAAATCCCATAGTGGGACTATGTAAAAAAGTAAAAATAAAGTTGTAAAAATATTCTTTTTAAACTCACAAAATAATAAAAAAAATAATAATACATTTAATACAGGGTGGGCCTTGTATATGGATACACCTAAATAAAATTGGAATGGTTGGTGATATCAACTTCCTGTTTGTGGCACATTAGTATATGGGAGGGGGAAAACTTTGGGTGGTGACCATGGCGGTCATTTTGAAGTTGGCTATTTTGGATTCAACTTTATTTTTTCCAATGGGAAGAGGGTCATGTGACACATCAAACTTATTGAGAATTTCACAAGAAAAACAATGGTGTGCTTGGTTTTAGCATAACTTTATTTTTTCATGAGTTATTTACAAGTTTCTCTTTGTTTACAGCCATTAACATGTCGCAGAGGTTAACACGTGAGGAATGGATAAGTCTTCCAGGGGTCATCAATACATCCTGGTGGTAATTGACTATGCAACATTGTACCCAGAGGCGGTACCACTGAAAAACTCCTCCGCCAGGAGTATAACACAAAAGCTAGTTCATATTTTCTCAGGGACAGACCTGTGAAAGGAGATCCTAACAGACCAAGGGACACCATTCATGTCCAAGGTAGTGAGGGAGTTGTATAAGGCCCTCTAGATTACCCAACTCAGGACGTCAGTGTACTATCCACAGGCAGAAGGCCTGGTGGAGAGGTTCAACAAGATCTTGAAATCTATGCTGAAGAAGGTCATGGAGAAGGATGGTCGAGATTGGTATTGCTCTCATAGCTACTGTTCTCCATTAGAGAAGTCCCATAGGCCTCTACGGGTTTCTCACTGTTTGAGCTGTTATACGGATGGCACCCTCAGAGACTTCTGTACATTGCAAAGGAGACCTGGGAAGTGTAGGTAACGCCCCACCGAAGCGTTATCGATCATGTGGCCCAGATGCAGGACAGGATCGTGAGGGTGATGCCAATAGTGAGGGAGAGCCTCCTCCAAGCACAAGAGGCCCAGGCATGGGTCTGCAATTGGTCGGCAAGACTGACACAGTTTAGCCCTGGAGACCGGATGTTGGTGTTGATCCTCACAGTTGAAAGTAAGTTCCTGGCCAAGTGACAAGGGCCATATGAGGTGGTCAAAAAATTAAGTGACCTCAACTACAAGGTCTACCAACCAGGGAGAAGAAAGACATACCAGGGGTACCATATTAACCTGCTGAAAACGTGGTGAGACAGGGATCCGGTAGAAGCAACATGCCTAGGGGCCCATCCTGAAGCCAGGGTTGAGGATGTCCATTTTTCCTTGTGAAAATAAAATATTTTTGGTCTAAAGTAAAATAATTTTGTGAAAAAAAAGCTAAATGTCCATTTTTGCCTTCCACATTCCAAAAATTCATGTGCAGAACCTGAAGGGTTAATAAACTTATTGAATGTGGTTTTGAGCACCTTGCGGGGTGCAGTTTTTGGAATGATGTCACTTTTGGGTATTTTCTATCGTATATACCCTTCAAAGTCACTTCAAATGTGACATGGTCCCTAAAAAAATGGTTTTGTAAATTTTGTTGGAAAAATGAGAAATTGCTGTTCAAATTTTAACCCTTATAACTACCAATAAAAAATTATGTTTCAAAAAATGTGCTGCTGTAACGTAGACATAGGGGAATTGTTATTTAGGAACTATTTTGTGTGATATAATGCTCTGATTTAAGGGCGTAAAAATTAAAAGTTTGAAAATTGCAAAATTTTCACCAAATTTTAAATTTTTCATACATGAATGCAAGTCATATCAAAGAAATTTTACCACTATCATGAAGTACAATATGTCACAAAAAAAACTGTCTCCTAATCAGATGAATTCGTTGAAGCCTTCCAGAGTTATTACCACATAAAGTGGTCAGAATTGTAAAATTCAGCCTGGTCATCAAGGTGGGAACAGCCTTGAAGGTGTTATGAGTGACTCACCAGAAACACATTGGGTTTACATCCCTAGTGTGTTGTTTTAATTAATAGATACATGATTAAAGAATTATTTACTTTTACCTACCTTTGGATGTGCCATCTCTTCTGTCTTCCCTTAAGAAGTGAATCAGTTGTTCTTCAGAAACTTGTTTCCTGTGACCTCTTCTGTGCATGTGCTAAAGTAGTAATAGTAGGCCTACTCTTCACACATCCTCTTCCAGTGATCTCTGCTGTGTATGTGCCCAAAATGGTGATCTGCTAACCAGGAAGTGAATCACTATGCTGTAACATCTGGCCGCTGCGGGTTTGATGCTGTGGATGAAAGCAGCGTCAAACCCGCAGCATTTCCTGATCGTGGAACCACTACCTTAGAAATCCATTTTCTGTGATTACCCTCTGCCATATGCAAAAACAGTCACCAAACAAAAGTGAAAAATGAGGTGGAATAGATTGTATGCAGTTTGAGTTTCCTGCAGGGCCAGTTTTAGACAAAGTGAGGCCCTGGGCAAAAGATTAAAGTGGGGCCCCAAATGCTCACATATCGCACCATCACACAGAAACATTTCTATTGTATTTACAAGGGCAAAGTTTAGGGCCCTAAACGAGCGCGATCGACAATATTGAAGTCGTTTGACCCTTGTTTCCCGGCCTCCTTAGGGTAGGTGCATAAGTTCAGTAATTGGCAGCGCTTTGGACACAGCACATGTCCGCTCCATCCAAACTGCTGCCGGCTATTGAACGCAGGTGAATCCACATGTGTTTATTGAACCGTGTAGATTCATTGCGTCCAATACATTGTACGGGTGAAATTTATCTTACGGAGACAAATAAAGATAAATTGACATGCTGCGTTTTGGAAAGCCCCGCCACATGTCCGTCTCTGCGGGTGTCTGTGCACGCATAGTGGGCATGGGATTTCTTGAAATCGCATCCACTATGCTGTAACATATGGCCAGTGCACAAGTACGCAACGTCCAGGTAGAGATAGTCCTCGATACAGTATAATGCTGGTCCCATATAGAGCATCTCAGCGTCTTATTAGCTCCACTGCTGAAACACGTTGAGTCAGAGGCAGAGGGGGAGTGATGGGAGAGCGAGCACCACATGCCGCTCTCTTCTCCATCACTGATTTCAACATTATCGGTATCTATGATGCCAATAAGTTGAATGCAGTTAAGAGCTGCGGAAATTGTTGGTGCTATATAAATAAAATTATTATTATAATGCATGATGTGGGGAGGGGGTGGCGCTGGGCTCCTCTTACTCAGGGGCCCCAGAGCGGCCACTGGCTGTAGGCCCCTGGAAAAGAGGGGGCCCTAGGTGGCTGCCTGGTCTGCCTGCCCCAAACACCGGCCCTGGTTTCCTGTGATCATTTTTGTGCATGAACTCTAATGTTGGTCAACCAAACATGAAAATAACTAACTTCTATGAACATAACGGTTTGTGACGAGTTTTATGCCCAAATGATGGTCACCTGGAAGAAGAGAAAAAAATACATAGTCTCTACAAATCTAAGTACTATAATTATACTATTTAGAAGTATAGGCTTGAAGTAGAAATTGAGTGTGTAGATGAGCCTAGGAGTCACTTGCAACATAGTACAGAACATGTCCATGTTAAGCTCTAGAGACCCAAAGGCTTGGCAGCTGCTTCGTGTTCCTTTTTGATGAGGTCATTTCAGGATACGTCCCTGGTAGCACATGATTGGCTCCTAGATGACCCTAGGGCAACCTTTTCAGCAAGAATTATGATTTATGCTATAATCCGACTTGCAATGTTCCTTAGACTTTTCTAAGCTGTTACAGTATGATCCACTTACTTTGACTGTAGTGCTTCCATTGTGTACCCATACTATGTGATGGAGACCTTCCACGTAGACATCAGCTGCTTCTTAATTGAGAAGGTATGAGGGGAGTGATGAATTGTACAACATCTACAGAGGATGAAAATTCTCTGTAGTAGTGATGATTGTGTGATAATCCGACTACTTGAAGAAATGTTTAGATTTCCTGCGTTAAAGGCCTCCAAATATGCACTTTTTGGAAAATCTTCAATAAGAATGAATCCATCTAGAACTATCAAAATTGTCAAACATGAATATACTTTTCCTTAAAATATTAAGTTGCATCCTCTTCGCCCATGCGCAATATTGGTACATGAATCACAATATGGTTCTATTCAATGTAGGAACTATAATGATTATTTTCCACAGCATTTGTTTCACACATTCCATTCGTCTCCTCACAACCAGTCTCTTCCAAATAACTTAATTCCAATGTGCTAATATCATTTCACATACTTGGGAGGGAACCTGAAAAATGCTACTGAGCAAAAGCCAAACAAAGGATTCTGGTAAAGGAAACAGTGCATAACAGCCAGGAAACAAAAAGTAATGGCCCGTGGCATAGCAATGATAATTGTGAGTTATTACTTACTCCTTGGTAAGACTGCCAGATCATACCACCATCAAACAGCAAGACTTCAACTAGTCCAACAGTTCTTTAATGGCATCAGGGGATTAAAATGAAGTTAAAAGTAACTTACATTTGACCAGTTTAGAAATAAAAGGTTTAACAACATAATCTGACTATAATTTAGTGCTAACATAAAAATATGTATTTATATTTATTGATACACATTTATACAAAATATCGAACTTTTAAAATTTAAATAAGTTATCACATGAAAATAACCCATCTCCGTATGTCCATTAAAGTATTATTCCTAATATTTAAAGTTATCATCAATACAGAGCACAGGTGATTACTTAATAATAATAATAATAATTTTTTTATTTATATAGCGCCAACATATTCCGCAGCACTTTACAATTAAGCAGGGACATGTACAGATAATAAATTCAGTACAAGTTAAGACAATTTAAACAGTGACATTAGGAGTGAGGTCCCTGCTCGCAAGCTTACAATCTACAAGGAAATGGGGGGGACACAATAGGTGAAAAGTGCTTGTTATTTCAGGTCTGGCAATTTTAATAAATAGGGATTTTCATACAAAGCTGCATGATCCGGTCATCAGCCCGTGTGTTTAACTGCAATAGTCAAGTATCAAGTGCAGTTATCGTGTGCATGGAGGGTGTGGAGACAGATGAATAGTAGGGTGCAGATTCAGAATAATATTTGGAAGGAGGGAACAGGGCAAAGTTAGTTTACTGAGTAGTTGATGTGGTAGGCTTCTTTGAAAAGATGGGTTTTTAAAGCCCGCTTGAATAGGTCGGAGCTGGGTATCAGTCTGATCGTCTGGGGAAGTGCATTCCAGAGAGCTGGCGCAGCACGAGAGAAGTCTTGGAGGTGTGAGGTTCGGATTACGGGGGATGTTAGTCTTAGGTCATTTGTAGAACGGAGGGCACATGTAGGGAGATAGACAGAGATGCGAGAGGAGATATAAGGCGGTGCAGAACTGTGGAGAGCTTTGTGGGTGAGAGAGATGAGTTTATTCTGGACCCTGTAGCGAATGGGTAGCCAGTGTAATGACTGGCACAAGATGGAGGCATCGGTGAAGTGGCTGGACAGAAATATGACTACTTGCAGATTGATGGATTTCCAACCACTGGGAACCCTGCTGATCTTAAAAATAGCATTTTGAAATGCTCCGACTGCATCCCCACTCAATAATTTTCAACAGGACTGCTCGAAAAAGCAGGGCCCTGTACCTGGCTTCTCCAGAAGTCTGACAGAGAATGAATACAGCAGTGGAGTGAATTCGCTACACTCAAGTGCAACAAAAAGCAAGTATTATTCACTTGAACAACCCATACATTACAAACAGTAGATGGCCATCCATTTCTGGCTCCGTCTTCTGGCTTCCATAATATACTTATATATAACTGTCTTCTTTTAGTGATCCCTTAGTGGTCTCTGATAAAGACAACTATCAAATTAAAGGGGTTATTTGTGATGAAACAATCACTTTAAGTGCAAATACAAAAATATCTTATAGGCTAGTTGTGAAGGATATGGGGGGGATTTAATGGCAGATTACACTACTCCTTCAGCATGTGTAGCTGAGAGAGGACACCTCAGCAGGTGGTGGTCCAGCCTCTCCAGCTCCACAGTGAAATCTCACACCCCCACCAGCGTAGCTAGTATCCACACAGGATCATCCCGTGTAACTGCTTCATTCAGCCAGATAGGATTTCAAACGCAGTTGTAAGGGTACCGTCACATTAAGCGACGCTGCAGCGATAGCGACAACGATGCCGATCGCTGCAGCGTCGCTGTTTGATCGCTGGAGAGCTGTCATACAGACCGCTCTCCAGCGACCAACGATGCCGAGGTCCCCGGGTAACCAGGGTAAACATCGGGTTGCTAAGCGCAGGGCCGCGCTTAGTAACCTGATGTTTACCCTGGTTACCAGCGTAAAAGTAAAAAAAACAAACAGTACATGCTCACCTGCGCGTCCCCCAGCTTCTGCTTCCTGACACTGACTGAGCTCCGGCCCTAACAGCACAGCGGTGACGTCACCGCTGTGCTTTCACTTTCACTTTTTAGGGCCGGCGCTCAGTAAGTGTCAGGAAGCAGACGCTGGGGGACGCTGGGTGAGTATGTACCGTTTGTTTTTTTTACTTTTACGCTGGTAACCAGGGTAAACATCGGGTTACTAAGCGCGGCCCTGCGCTTGGTAACCCGATGTTTACCCTGGTTACCAGTGTAAAACATCGCTGGTATCGTTGCTTTTGGTGTCAAACACAACGATACACGGCGATCTGACGACCAAATAAAGTTCTGGACTTTATTCAGCGACCAGCGACATCACAGCAGGATCCTGATCGCTGCTGCGTGTCAAACAGAACGATATCGCTAGCCAGGACGCTGCAACGTCACGGATCGCTAGCGATATTGTTTAGTGTGACGGTACCTTAAGGAGAATATGGAGTTATAGTACATCCTAGCTGTACACCAGTTACATTTTCAAGAACTTGTGAACGGACGGAATGCCTTCCAGGGTTTTGATCATTTCTAGCACTCCAGGGTGGGGAGATACACAGAACGGCTAATAGAAGTCAGGTAGTGAAGCAGTGTTTGGTCTCCAAGTGTAACGGGGGCCCGGCCAGATCCAATGGTGCCAAATCTGCCGCCCTATGACCTTTCCTTGGGAAGTTATGATCCTTTATTGGTTTTGGTGTTTTAGCCACAAAACCTCATGGCTGGAATGATTAGGACCATCCCGGGAGAAAGATAAGGGTGTTACTGACCAAAGAGTTAAAGGCTTGTTTAAGGCCATATGCGCACTCTCTCTTTGTCATGTCGGCCGTTCACTGCTAAAGTGGAAGCCACAGCGAGTAATGTGCTAGAAGGACCAGCGACCAGCTGTCACCCCACGCCCCCATGTGCCCATGTGGCCCAGCACATGGTCGCACATGAAACCGATAACTGTCATGTTTCATCTGCTTTTACTTTTGTACTACCTCCTGTATTTAGAGAGTTACACACTTAACAAGCAATGTAAAGCAACTGAAAACAATAAAAATCCCATATAGATGTATGCTGGAGTATATTACAAAGCTTGCTGAGGAAAGAATGGCAGACCATTCGGCAATAGAGGAATAGCAGAGGAGAAAACACACCGAACTAAGAGGTCAAATCAATAACACAAATGTATAGTACAAAAAAAATCGTTTATTAATGATATGAACAAACAAAGGAAGAGAAATTGGCAAATCGGTACTGGTCACACACAGTGTATATCCGCCTAAAACCCACAAACCAATGTACAAAAAATGAACAACTAGACACAATAATGTATAAACAATTCTATGCAAAAGATGGAGAAAACTTGTCACAGACAATGCACTTGATACAATGATATATGAGCAAGTCTATGCAAAATTTTTATGCACAGGACATTCATCTCTTTGGTACATAGTGCACATTCAGTTATTTATTATTTTTTATATAGCACATAGTTATTTTGACACCCGCTATATTGTGCATTCTTTGTGACAAGTTTTCTTCATTTTTTGCATAGACTTGCTCATATATCATTGTATCAAGTGCATTCTCTGTGACAAGTTTTCTCCATCTTTTTCATAGACTTGTTTATACATTATTGTGTCTAGTTGTTCATTTTTTGTACATTGGTTCGTGGGTTTTAGGCAGATATACACTGTGTGTGTGACCAGTACCGATTTGCCAATTTCTCTTCCTTTGTTTGTTCATATCATTAATAAACAATTTTTTTGTACTATACATTTGTGTTATTGATTTGACCTCTTAGATCGGAGTGTTTTCTCCTCTGCTATACCTCCTGTATTTGCATATGTGACCATTGTAGATGTATAACCATCGTTTATATAGTGTTTTAAGTGTGCCCTTAAGGCAATTAAATATATAATTTAAGCATAGGACCTGTTGTTGAGCATAGGACCCGTTGAAGCTCAGCTAGCACGAAACGGTCATCGTCCACAGAAGAGATTAGCTCCTCTCCCGCTGTAACCGTGTTATGGACTAAATAAAGGAATGCTTTACCAGATGGTGAGTGCCACCTTTTTTCTCTGTTTTTGAAATATATAATTTAACATACGGCTGCTCTTTTATCTCGACCCAAGAATCCACATGTCCGTGTTCTTCACATGCTACCAGGGCTGGTTTCTGAACATATATAATCCCGTTAACGAATCGGGCTTATATCTAACAAAGAACTGGTAGCAGTCCTATTGAGCCAACAGGGCTCTGTTTCACTGGTGCTAGTGAAAGGGGCCTTTCAGCCTGTCAGGGCTGTGAGAGAGTGTGATGTCATGTCAGTGGCTGTGTGGGCCACCTTCTCTCAGGCTCCATGCCTTCCTGGGCCTCTTTGGAAGGGGGTGTCTGTGTAAAACTATGCCAAGCTGATTTTAGGTGTCTCCTAGAGTGCGGAACATCACGTTGGTGAAATAGAGGAGACTGTACCTCGTGATCCCTCCAACACAGTAGTGATGTCAGGCGTGGAACTGAGGTGCTGGTTGGTCATACTAGTGTTTTCCAACCAGTTTCTCCAGAACTATTGAGTGTTATAGGTCATATTGCATTCAAGTGGCACTAAAGATGTCCTAGGCTAGCAGTACTACAACTTGGCACTAGGCTCACCTTCACTGACAGCACTTGAGAAAGAGTCTCATATCACAAGACTGAACTAAAGACAGTCCAAAACAAGGTTAATCAGTTCCAAATCCCCATCTATTAGAACAAGAGCCACCAAAGTTGTTGAGGATCAACCTCTTTGAGAGCCAATAGGTTGTTTAGGGAGTGAGACAATCTCCTTCTCAATCCAAAAAAAACACAGTTTTCTTAAAAGTCACTCTCTCAAGATCTAAGAGATGAACAACCTAATGGGCATAAGGTGAAATCTACAAATTATAAGAGAGATCTCATTATACCCTCTTACTTGAGATAAGTATTCACAACATTAATCTTCAAGCCAAAAGCAATCCACAACAAGAAGTGCTGTGTTAAGGCATAATTGCTCAATCATTGTCCAAACCATAATCTGTATATTAAGCTGTAATATCTGCCAAATTTTCTCCCACAAAATAAAACATGATTGCACATTTTCAAGGCTGCTGTATAATGTGTGATATTTAATCTGACATAAGACACATGCCAAGAAGATGTAAATATGAGAATTTAGGTTTGGCTCCAAACTACTGACATTTGCAATTCTGTGTTTACATGTCGGAGGGCTTGTGCTACTGTGTGTTGAATCATCTCCATTCATAAAACTGTGAACGTGAGCCACAATGTAACTTTTATGACTACAAATATAAAGCATGGCACTCAATTGTTATGTAGAGATTAATGGCCTCTGAAACATCTGCACATGCACAAACTTAAAAGGGGTTTCTAGTACATGAAAATTCCTTTTCATAAATTCATCAGAAAATCTTAAATTTCAAAACAAGATTTCTGTGGCCACTAACGATTGTGGAAATTTTCTTTTAAAATTTCTGCTGCTGTTCTGTATGTTTCAGGTATGTCTGCGTAGAAATGCATTTTTTAGAACCTATTATAATGAAGGAAGTTATTATTAAAGGGACACGATAACATGGAAAGAGGGCTGACTAGTTTGGGGCAACTAACGCCCCATCGACTAGTCAAAGCCCTCATTAGAATAGGAAACAGGGACACTATAAATGCTTTTTTAAAGCATTTATTTAACTAAATTATGTCATACAGGGTTGGTTAGGCAGCAAGTTTAATCATACATAGGTGAATGTTGCTGGGCTGGAGGACATGGGGGACCTGACAGGCTCCCTTTAAGACTAATTAAGATGACAAAGGGGCAAAGGCAAAGTTTCCGCCAAGATCTCAGCTTTTCAGCACATGATGCAAATTCCAGTCCTACTGGGAAAATGCAATTGCCAAGTCGTGAAATAGTCCCTTATTACATTCCATTCTACAATAAGAGGCACAATATCCATGGATTCAGAATGACCTCATATTTGCAACAGTCAAAGACTTAATCGGGAATTATCAGTCTACTTATCAAAGTATGCTGCTGTGGCTGCTTAAATGTGGTAACTAAAGAGAAGGTAGAGTTTCTTTTTTAATTTGTATCCTGGTGCTTAACCCCTTCACCCCTAAGCCTGTTTTCACCTTCCTGACCAGGCCAATTTTTACAATTGTCAGTTTATGAGGTCATAACTCTGTAACGCTTCAATGGATCCCACTGATTATGAGATAGTTTTCTCGTGACATATTGTACTTCATGATAGTGGTAACATTTCTTTGATATGATTTTTTTATGCCCTTAAACAAGAGAGTCAAATCACAAATAGTTAATAAAAAAACATTTCCCACGTGTCTACTTTACATCAGCAATTTTTGAAACATTATTTTTTTTTGTTAGGAACTTATAAGGGTTAAAAGGTGACCAGCGATTTCTCATTTGTACAACAATATTTGCAAAACTATTGTTTTAGGGACCACCTCACCTTTGAAGTGACTTTGAGTGGCCTATATGACAGAAAATACCCCAAGTTGACACCATTATAAAAAAAAATACACCCCTCAAGGTACTCAAAACCACATTCAAAAAGTTTATTAACCCTTCAGGTGCTTCATAGGAATTTTTGGAATGTGGAAGGAAAAAATAAACAATTACTTTTCTTTCATAAAATGTTCCTTTAGACCTAATTTGTTTTACTTTTGCAAGGGTAACAGGAGAAAATGGACCATATGATGTGTTGAGTAGTTTATCCTGAGCATGCCCATACCCCATATGTGGGGGAAATCTACTGTTTGGGCGCACGGCAGGGCTCAGAAGGGAAAGAGCGCCATTTAACTTTTTGAATGTAAAATGTGCTGG
The DNA here is from genome assembly GCF_051348905.1 of Ranitomeya variabilis. Classification (NCBI taxonomy): domain Eukaryota; kingdom Metazoa; phylum Chordata; class Amphibia; order Anura; family Dendrobatidae; genus Ranitomeya; species Ranitomeya variabilis. Next base: position 741,067,751 of record NC_135232.1, on the reverse strand, counting down.
CATAATCAGCGGACGCCATGTCATGTTTGGAGAGCCCCTGATGTACCTAAACGGTGTAAACCCTCAACAAGTGACAACATTTTGGAAACTAGACCCCTTTGGGAACTTATCTAGATGTGTATTGAGCACCTTCAACCCACAGGTGCTTCACAGAAGTTTATAACCTAGAGCCACGAAAATAAAAAAAAAATCACATGCTTCCCAGATGAATCTTTTTTAGCTCCAAATTTTGCATTTACATAAGGGTAAAAGGAGAAATTGCTCCATACAATTTGCTGTACAATTTGTCTTGAGTGCGCAGATACCCAATATGTGGAGGAAAACAAGTGTTTGAGTGCACAGCAGGGCTTGGAAGGGAAGGGGCAACCTTTGATTTTTTTAATGTAAAATTTACTGGAATAATTAGCGGATGCCATGTCAAGTTTGGAGAGCCCCTTATGTACCTAAACATTAAAACAAAAAATAAAAGTGACACCATTTTGGAAACTAGACCCCTTTGGGAACTTATCTGGATGTGTATTGAACACTTTGAGCCCCCAGACGCTTCACAGAAGCTTATAACGTTAAGCCGTGAAAACAAAAAAGTCACATTTTTCCGGCAAAAATCTTTTTTAGCTCCATTTCACAAGGGTAACAGGAGAAAATGGACTCCAAAAATTGTTTTGCAATTTCTCCTGGGTTCACAGATACCCCATATGTGGTCGAAAACTTCTTTTGAAGCACAGTGCAAAGTTCAGAAGGGAAGTAGCGCCATATTAGAGTGCAGATTTTGCTGCACTGGTTTGAGGGTGCAATGTCACATTGGCAGAACCCCTGAGATGCCAGGACAGCAGAACCCCCTATAAGTGACCCCGTTTTACAAACTAAACCTCTTAATGAATTAATCTAAGGGTACAGTGATTATATTGACACCACAGGTGTGTCACAGAATTTTATACCATTAGGCAGTGAAGAAAGAATAATTTACATTTTTACCACCAAAATTGTGTTAGCCCCAAATTTTCATTGCTTCATTTCATGCTGGGAAAATTGGCACCAAAATTTGTCCCACAATTTCTGCTGAATTTAGAAATACCCCATATGTCGCTATACATTACTACTTAGCCGGAGATACTCAGGAGGGACGGAGCGCTATTTGCCTCCTGGAGCGCAGATTTTCCTAGAATAGTTTGTGGACTCCATATACAGAACTCCTAAGTACTAGATAAGCAGAATCCCTTCTCAAGTGACCCCATTTTGGAAATTATACCCCTTTGGGAATTTATATACAGTTGTAATGACAATTTTGACTCCATGGGTGTTTTCCAGAAAAAAGGAGCAATGAATGTTGCCGAGTGAAAATTGCAAACTGCCATTGTAGTGACAAGTACGTTGTAGTAACCAGTGCGTTACTGTCACCAGTACGTTATGGGCAGCTCATGCTTCTGGAGACATGTACCCATAGCTAGGTGGGCTCTCTTCACTTCAGAAATGCCAAACATGTGGATGCTATTTGTGGATTAGATACACTGTGGGGCTCAGAAGGGAGGGGGGCATTTGGATTTTGTAGTTCAAAATTTGCTGAATTTCCTTTGAGCAGAGAGGAGCCATTTCGCTTTTCTAGAGCATCTTAACAGATGACAGACCTGAGTGAGGACATGTTTCTTTTCTGGAGTGATTTGAAGCTTTTATTGGAAACAATATACATAACGTTTGGGATCACATTTATCTAGTGTTCGACACTGAGCACTTACTTTGGGGTTTCCATCTAAATCTCCGAGTGACGTGATTTGGATGAAACCCCTGAGGGATCTATTCACTATAATGAGCCAGTAGAGTTACTCTGGACTCCGCCTGGTCTCTATTCAGTGGTGTTCTTCTTTTCAGAAGTATACAAAACTGTGGCCGACTGCACTTTTATGCAATCTGTGGATACACGGGGGGAGGGGTTGGCAGGCGCCCGGTCCGCTAGCTGAAACCGCATGGACCAGGGATCGTCCCACCACACGGCTGCTCTCCTTTTAACATGGGCTTTATACAAAAAAAAGATGCACTCTATCATGCTAAAGCATGTCAATGTGAAATATATGAAATATGAATAGCAATACGGCTTTTGAATATTAGGAAAAAAATGAGACGCTTAGCATAAAATTTGGCCAAATTATATCCGCCAATCAACCATCATCAAGGTGGTCTCAAAGACGGATGGGTCCCTATGTGTGTGAATACCTTAGGCTGATGTCTAAATTCCTGGGTACCTCTCTCAGCAATGCCTGCATTTATGGGTAAGTAGGAATGCAGCGCCCCAGAGTCCTGGTCGTTGCAGTAATGTCGCTCTGCCACTAAGGGGAGTGATGTTACGTCTGATTGCACTAAAGGAGTTCACCTGACCAGGTAACACTCACACTACACTTCACACTCCGGCCACCAGGGGGAGTGGTTCTATCTAGTAGGCCACTCCTCACACTCTGGTAACACTGGGGGTTGGACAGGAAGACAGAGAGAAGTAACTGGGAAGAGCTAGAGAGAGGACCTGTCAGGGATGGGATCCTGACAGATTCCTAAGAAAGGACAAAAAGTGAGAAAACGGGAATACAGCAAAGAGGCGATAGGACCAGAAGGAGTCGTGCTGTAAGATCGAGGCAACAGTCGGTGGCCGGAACGCCGAGAAAGTAAGAGACTTTAAGCATTACTTCAAACCACGGCAGGACAGCCAATTATAGGTTGGCTGTCTCATCAAAATCACCTAAGCAGACAACGGAGGCAGCTCTGGGAGAGGGGCGACTCTAGGGTCCCGGAAGAACTCCAGGCCTACCCCGTCATATGGGTGCTTCCTAACCATATCATCTGGGGGACGGAGAGAATGAACATCAGAGACAGACAGAATCAGTTGTGAGGACTATCCTGGGGTGTTCAGCAGGGAAGGACTACAACACACAGGCGCTAGAAGGTAGACACTGATACCCACCTGCAAAGGGAACTCCGGATGTGCCGTTGGACTGGCTGGTCTCAGCCAGCCCTGTTAACAGTGCTCTGGATTGGGTACCTCCAAACCTTCAGTAAAAAGGTAAAGAGACTGCAACCTGGTGTCCTTGTTATTTACTGCGACCTGCACCGCACCACCATAACGTCATCACCATCCACACCTTTCATTGGACGCCCCTCAGCAGGGTCACGGACCGGGTCTAGCCACCGTGACAACCCCAGAACAGAGACTTAGAGGCCCGGTACCGGGTACCCCTCGGCCCTGCAGCAGTGGGGGCGCTCCAACTTGGCGTCACGAACAGGATCTACTTAAGCCTGAAGAATCAGGTCATGTGTGCCTTGGAACTGTGATTTATTGTGCTTGGACTGTGACTTATTGCAAAGACTGTGCATTGTTATTGCCGCCAAGAGTTCCCGCCACAATTCGCCATCGCCGCGCATGGAGGGAGGAGCCTTAGCTTCGTGGGCGGAACCTGTCAAAAGAAGCGCGGAACGAGAAAGCGCGGTAAAGTGCCAACCCCGGAAGAGGAACTCCGACCTCCAGCAGGTTAGTGGGAGGAAGGGACAGCCATGTCTGAGTCAGGGGGAGCGGACGCGGCGGTCGCAGCCGTGGACGCAGAGGCAGCTCCGGTCCCTGTAGCGGACATAGCCGCGGCCCTAATACCACCACCGGTGGCCGCAGAGCCCGCTGTCCCCATCAGCCAGTCGGACACTGCCGCTACCATAAAGGCCATAATGCCCTTCTCTATGCCGTACCTGCCCGGAGCGGCCTGGCTCCCGCGATACTCCGGGGAGTCGCACACATTAACTGATTTCAAAGAAGGAATCTGCAGCCTGCTCGAGTTCTATCCCCTGACAGAGCCTCAGAAGGTTCATATGATAATCGGCCAACTCTTTGGGGAGGCTCTGAGAGAAGTGAAGTCCTGGGCCGCCGCGGATAAGGGAACTGCACAGCAGGTTTTTGCAAAGCTTAAAGCCACCTTCGATACCCGCACTGCTACAGAAATTAAATTGACTTTCTATGGATGCAAACAGAGACCGCAGGATAGCTTACGGGACTATGCCCTTAATCTCCAGGAGGCGCTGCGGGCCATTAAGCAGAGTGACCCCGACAGCATGCAGGATGAGGATAAACTCCTGAAAGAGCGGTTCATTGAGGGGCTCCTGTGCAGTCACCAACGAGGCCAATTGCACTTCCTGGCTATGCAAAATCCAGACTTGACTTTTGCGCAATTCAAGGATAAAGCTATCCAGGCGTTGCAGGAGCGACAGCCCAGCTGTGCAGCGCCTCCCAGGCATCCCGCTCTCACATACCACCAGGAGGTGGTGTCGGATGCCCCAGTTGCCGCCGAGGCCGATGCCCAAAGCCTAGAGGACGACTCCCCTGCAGGACTTCGCCTCCAGATGCAGGAGCTGACCAAGAGCGTTGCTGCCCTGGCCCGGACGGTGCAGTCCCTACAGGAGGCCCCCAAGGAGAAGATCCAGCTGGCCTCCAAACCAGAGGATGTCCCTTGGATGCGACAGAGGAGGACTCCGCCAACCAGAGGCCGGGACGACGATCGCTTCCATCGGGACGGACGACCCATCTGCCGCCGCTGCCATCAGGTGGGCCACCTTGCAAGGTACTGTCCTTTAAACGAGCAACCCCTGGGGCAAAGGGCCAACCCCCAGGAGTAGGACGGTCAGGCCCGCAGCATTGGAGAGCCAAATACATTGGAGGGCGACCAGTTCTTCCTGTGGTGATTGACGGTATCCCCATGAACGCTTTGCTGGACACCGGTTCTCAGGTGACGACTATGCCTTACGTGCTTTATAAACGGTATTGGGAGGACACCGATATCACTCGTGGCCCCGATGACGATTTCACCATAATAGCCAGTAATGGTCAGCCGTTGCCACAAGTGGGGTATAAAGAGGTCACCATCAAGGTGGGGCGGGTGGAATTGAAGGCCCAAGGAATTGTGATTGTTGATATTGATCGCCGAGAATGTAATCCCATGATGACTATCGGTACTAATGTTCTAGAAAATTGTCTTGCAGAAGTTATTGTTTTGTTGCAACAGGTAGCAGAAACCGCTGGCCACAGTGAACAACGTGCCCTGCAAAAAGAAATCAGAGCTCTGATGCAGAGACAGCAGGTAGAGCTGACTGGTGGTGAGATTGGTCGCGTTACTGTGAGTGATTCAAACCCCATCGCGATACCCCCCAGGAGTGAGATGTTAATATGGTGTCGGGCAGCCATAGGCCTCAGGGGTAAGGACTACCAGGCCTTGGTAGAACCCATATATTCAGAAAATAGGCCTACTATCCTGACAGCCCGGAGGGTGGTCGACGTCCGCCAGGGGAGGGTGCCTGTACGTGTCCTCAATTGTGGGGAGGATGAGGTCCACCTCACCAAGTATGCCACGCTCGCCAAACTATTCGCTGTCAATAATAGTGTGATACAGACACCTGGACCCTTGGTCCCGTCAAACGTGGCGGAGGACAACGGTTCTGCAGGGCACTCGAAAGATTGGTGTCGGGAATTGCATGTGGGCACTGACTCCACCCCATCCCATCAGAAACAGGGGGCCTACAGGGTGGTTCACGAGTACGAGCAGGTATTCAGCAAACACCCCTTAGATTTTGGACAGGTGAAGGGGATCCAACAACACATCCCCACGGGAGATCACCGACCCATAAAAGAGAGATATCGCCCTGTACCCCCAGCTCATTACCAGTGTGCCAAGGACATGTTGCGAGAAATGAAGGAGGCTGGGGTGGTGAGAGACAGTTGTAGCCCCTGGGCAGCTCCATTAGTCCTTGTTAAAAAGAAGGATGGTACAATGAGGATGTGTGTTGATTACAAGTAGTGTTGAGCGATACCGTCCGATACTTGAAAGTATCGGTATCGGAAAGTATCGGCCGATACCGGCAAAGTATCGGATCTAATCCGATACCGATACCCGATACCAATACAAGTCAATGGGACTCAAGTATCGGACGGTATCCCTGATGGTTCCCAGGGTCTGAAGGAGAGGAAACTCTCCTTCAGGCCCTGGGATCCATATTAATGTGTAAAATAAAGAATTAAAATAAAAAATATTGCTATACTCACCTCTCCGACGCAGCCTGGACCTCACCGAGGGAACCGGCAGCGTTCTTTGCTTAAAATGCGCGCGTTTACTTCCTTCCGTGACGTCACGGCTTGTGATTGGTCGCGTGCCGCCCATGTGGCCGCGACGCGACCAATCACAGCAAGCCGTGACGTAATTTTCAGGTCCTCAATGCCTAATTCTAGGCATTCAGAATTTTAAAATTACGTTCCGGCTTGTGATTGGTCGCGTCGCGCTCACATGGGCGACGCGACCAATCACAAGCCGTGACGTCACGGGAGGCAGGAAACGCGCGCATTTTAAAATTACGTCACGGCTTGTGATTGGTTGCGTGCCGCCCATGTGACCGCGACGCGACCAATCACAGCAAGCCGTGACGTAATTTCAGGTCCTGTATGCCTAATTCTGCATTCAGGACCTGAAATTACGTCACGGCTTGCTGTGATTGGTCGCGTCGCGGTCACATGGGCGGCACGCAACCAATCACAAGCCGTGACGTAATTTTAAAATGCGCGCGTTTCCTGCCTCCCGTGACGTCACGGCTTGTGATTGGTCGCGTCGCCCATGTGACCGCGACGCGACCAATCACAAGCCGGAACGTAATTTTAAAATTCTGAATGCCTAGAATTAGGCATTGAGGACCTGAAAATTACGTCACGGCTTGCTGTGATTGGTCGCGTCGCGGCCACATGGGCGGCACGTGACCAATCACAAGCCGTGACGTCACGGAAGGAAGTAAACGCGCGCATTTTAAGCAAAGAACGCTGCCGGTTCCCTCGGTGAGGTCCAGGCTGCGTCGGAGAGGTGAGTATAGCAATATTTTTTATTTTAATTCTTTATTTTACACATTAATGTTGTTTCGATACCGATACCCGATACCACAAAAGTATTGGATCTCGGTATCGGAATTCCGATACCCGCAAGTATCGGCCGATACCCGATACTTGCGGTATCGGAATGCTCAACACTAATTACAAGCAGTTGAATCGCATTACACATAAGGACGCATACCCACTGCCCAGGATAGAGGAGTCTCTGGCTGCCTTAAAATCTGCTAACTACTTCTCTACCTTAGATCTCACTAGTGGGTACTGGCAGGTTCCCGTGGCGGAGGCGGACAAAGAGAAGACGGCCTTCACGACACCGATGGGTCTCTGTGAATTTAACTACATGCCCTTCGGATTGTGCAATGCCCCGGGGACGTTCCAGAGGATGATGGAGTGCTGCCTGGGGCACAAGAACTTTGAAACCGTACTGCTGTATTTGGATGATGTCATTGTCTTCTCTAAGACCTACTAAGACCATCTGAAGCACCTGGCTGAGGTGTTTGAAGCCCTGTCCAACTTTGGCTTAAAGGTGAGACCATCCAAATGTCATCTGCTGAAACCTAAAGTGCAGTACCTGGGCCATGTGGTGAGCACTGAAGGAGTGGCCCCAGACCCCGACAAGGTCACGGTGATCCAGGACTGGCCAAAGCCCAGCAACCTCCACGAAGTCCGGCAGTTCCTGGGGCTGGTAGGCTATTACCGGAGGTTCATTAAGGACTTCACCAAGAAGGCTGCGCCCTTGCAAGACCTGTTGGTGGGTCAATCGAAGAAGACCAAGGGGAGGAACACCCCATTTGATTGGAACGAGGGGCTGGAAGGATCCTTCACTTGCTTAAAGTCGGCACTGACGGGAGAAGAGGTACTGGCCTACCCTGAATACGACCAACCGTTTGTGCTGTACATGGATGCCAGCAATGTAGGATTGGGGGCCATGCTGTCCCAGGTCCAGAAAGGCAAGGAGAGGTGTTATGATCTGGTGGCCTAAGAGCAGCATGAGACGTACTCTGGAGAAGGTGGAACCTGTACTGACCGCAGACCCTGAACTTAACACCGCAACTAGAAGTAGCCGTGGAATGTACCTAGTGCTCCCTAGACATCTCGACACAGCCGGAGGACTAATTACCCCTAGAGATAGAAAAGGGAAAACTATCTTGCCTCAGAGAAAATCCCCAAAGGATAGACAGCCCCCCACAAATATTGACTGTGAGAGGAGAGGGAAAAAACATACACAGACTGAAATGAGAATTTAGCAAAGGAGGCCACTTCTAGCTAAATAGAAAGGATAGGACAGAGTACTATGCGGTCAGTATTAAAACACTAGAAAATATCCACCACAGAAAATACAAAATCTCCACAGCTAACTAAAGATATGGAGGGTATATCTGCATCTCCAGAGATACCAGCTTGGCTAAACAAATCCTTATACAGACCAAGCTGGACAAGACAAAAACATGGAAAAGAACTGAACAATAAGGCCACAGCATGTGGACAGCAAAAATCAAGGCCAGAACTTATCTTTGTTGAAATGAACTGCAAAGCAGAAGAGACCAGGCAGGGATGTGAATCCTCCAGGAACAATGGACAACTGGCACTGACTAAAGGGTGAAGCAAGACTAAATAGCCCAGTCAAAATTGCAAAAAGTGAACACACCTGATAAATGCTGCGATTCAGAGACAGCAGCGCTACCACTTACAACCACCGGAGGGAGCCCAAGAGCAGAATTCACAACAGAGAGGGTAATCGCTTACGCCAGCAGGAAGCTTCGTCCCACGGAAAGGAACCCTGACAACTACAGTTCCTTTAAACTGGAATTCCTTGCCATCGTCTGGGCAGTGACAGAGAGGTTTAAACACTACCTGGCCTCAGCGAAATTCACCGTCTTCACGGATAAGAATCCGCTAACGCATCTGGATACCGCAAAACTCGGGGCCTTGGAGCAGCAGTGGATGGCCCGGCTGTCCAAGTACGACTTCACCATCAAGTACCGGGCAGGACGCAAGAATGCAAATGCCGATGCCTTGTCCCGAATGCCCAATTTGCCAGAAACGGAGGAAGACCCGGAGGCACTTGAAGAGGTGGAGCTGCCTGCATTCCATCGCCCCAAAGTCACTCAGAACTCCCATCATGTGAAGAACAGGCACAAGAACCAACCGGATGCCACGCCGAATCCCCTGCCCCATCACGGATGGGCGGAGACCCAGGATGGTGACCCCGCGGTCCGTCGGGTGAAAGAGCTCTTGACGCAGGCAGGGTTGCATCCCGGCCCAGATGTGTTATGATCCTTAGTGGCTGAGGATCACAAATTACCCCAGCTAAGTAACAAACATAGGACAAGCTCTAGGGAGGTGGCAAACTGGACTGACCGCAAATCTGAACCTATCCAAACACACTAGAAGTAGCCGGTGAACGTGCCTAAAAATCCTAGACGTCTCGAGCCAGCCTGAGGAACTAACTACCCCTAGAGAGAAAGAAAGACCTCTCTTGCCTCCAGAGAAATAATCCCCAAAGATATAGAAGCCCCCAACAGATAATAACGGTGAGGTAAGAGGAAGGCACATACACAGGGGTGAAAGCAGATTCAGCAAATGAGGCCCACTAATACTAGATAGCAGAAAATAGAAAAGGGAATCTATGCGGTCAGTAAAAAACCCTTACAAAATATCCACTCTGAGATTTCAAGAACCCCCACACCAACTAACGGTGTGGGGGGAGAAACTCAGTCCCCTAGAGCAACCAGCAAGTGAGGAAATCACATTTTAGCGAGCTGGACTAAAAACATAATGAACACTGATAATCAAAAAATGAACAAACAAAAACTTAGCTTGTCTTGGAGAGACTGGGAGCAAGGTAGCCACAAGGAAACTGAAGAGCACTGAATACATTGATAGCAGGCAAGGAACTGAGTCTCCAGGTGAGCTAAATAGGAAACCAACCAAGGATAACGAACCAGCTGATGCAGCCAACCTGCAGAAAGACAACACTACACAGTACCGCTTGTGACCACTAGAGGGAGCCCAAAAATAGAATTCACAACAGTACCCCCCCCTTGAGGAGGGGTCACCGAACCCTCATCAAGACCCCCAGGGCGATCAGGATGAGCCGCGTGGAAGGCACGAACCAAATCGGCCGCATGAACATCAGAGGCGACAACCCAGGAATTATCCTCCTGACCATAGCCCTTCCACTTAACCAAGTACTGAAGCCTCCGTCTAGAGATACGAGAATCCAAAATCTTCTCCACCACGTACTCCAATTCGCCCTCGACCAGCACCGGAACACGAGGCTCAACAGAAGGAACCACAGGTACCACATACCTCCGCAACAAAGACCTATGGAACACATTATGAATGGCAAACGATGCTGGGAGATCCAAACGAAAAGACACCGGGTTAAGGATTTCCAAGATCTTATAAGGACCGATGAAGCGAGGCTTGAATTTAGGAGAGGAGACCTTCATAGGAACATACCGAGAAGACAGCCACACCAAATCCCCAACACGAAGTCGGGGACCCACACCGCGGCGGCGGTTGGCAAAGCGCTGAGCCTTCTCCTGTGACAACCTCAAATTGTCCACCACATGGTTCCAAATCTGCTGCAACCTATCCACCACAGAATCCACCCCAGGACAGTCAGAAGACTCAACCTGACCCGAGGAAAAACGAGGATGGAAACCAGAATTGCAGAAAAAAGGTGAAACCAAAGTAGCAGAACTAGCCCGATTATTAAGGGCAAACTTGGCCAAAGGCAAAAAAGTCACCCAATCATCCTGATCAGCAGAAACAAAACATCTCAAATAAGTTTCCAACGTCTGATTAGTTCGTTCGGTTTGGCCATTAGTCTGAGGATGGAAGGCCGACGAAAAAGACAAATCAATGCCCATCTTAGCACAAAAAGTCCGCCAAAACCTGGACACAAACTGGGATCCTCTATCAGACACAATATTTTCAGGAATGCCGTGCAAGCGAACCACATTCTGAAAAAATAGAGGAACCAAATCGGAGGAAGAAGGCAACTTAGGCAAGGGCACCAAATGGACCATCTTGGAAAAACGATCACACAACACCCAGATGACAGACATTTTCTGAGATACTGGAAGATCCGAAATAAAATCCATGGAAATGTGTGTCCAAGGCCTTTTCGGAACAGGCAAAGGCAAAAGCAAACCGCTGGCACGAGAACAGCAAGGCTTAGCCCGAGCACAAATCCCACAAGACTGCACAAAGGAACGCACATCCCGCGACAAGGAAGGCTACCAGAAGGACCTAGCCACCAAATCTCTGGTACCAAAAATCCCAGGATGACCCGCCAACACCGAAGAATGAACCTCGGAAATAACTCTGCTGGTCCATCTATCCGGGACAAACAGTCTCTCTGGTGGACAACGGTCAGGTCTATCCGCCTGAAATTTCTGCAGCACTCGTCGCAAATCTGGGGAAATGGCAGACAAAATCACTCCCTCTCTGAGAATACCAGCCGGCTCAGAAACTCCCGGAGAGTCAGGCACAAAACTCCTAGAAAGTGCATCAGCTTTCACGTTCTTCGGACCAGGCAGGTATGAGACCACGAAGTTGAAACGGGAGAAAAACAACGACCAACGAGCCTGTCTAGGATTCAGGCGCTTGGCAGATTCAAGGTAAATCAGATTTTTGTGATCAGTCAAGACCACCACACGATGTTTAGATCCTTCGAGCCAATGTCGCCACTCCTCAAATGCCCACTTCATAGACAACAACTCCCGATTACCAACATCATAATTCTGCTCGGCAGGCGAAAACTTTCTTGAAAAGAAAGCACATGGCTTCATCACAGAGCCATCAGAGCTTCTCTGCGACAAAACAGCCCCTGCTCCAATCTCAGAAGCATCAACCTCGACCTGGAAGGGGAGAGAGACATCTGGCTGACATAAGACTGGAGCTGAAGAAAACCAGTGCTTCAGCTCCCGAAAGGCCTCCACGGCCGCAGGAGACCAATTAGTCACATCAGAACCCTTCTTGGTCAAATCCGTCAAAGGTTTAACCACGCTAGAAAAATTAGCGATGAAACGACGGTAAAAATTAGCAAACCCCAAGAACTTCTGAAGACTCTTAACAGACGTGGGCTGAGTCCAGTCATGAATAGCCTGGACCTTGACTGGGTCCATCTCCACAGTAGAAGGAGAAAAAATAAAACCCAAAAAGGAGACCTTCTGTACTCCGAAGAGGCATTTTGAGCCCTTCACAAATAAAGCATTAGCACGCAGGACCTGAAACACCATCCTGACCTGCTTCACATGGGACTCCCAATCATCAGAAAAGACCAAAATGTCATCCAAATAAACAATCATACATTTATCCAGATATTCTCGGGAGATGTCATGCATGAAGGACTGAAACACAGAAGGAGCATTAGAAAGTCCAAAAGGCATCACTAAGTACTCAAAATGGCCTTCAGGCGTATTAAATGCTGTTTTCCATTCATCCATTTCCATTCCCTGCTTAATGCGCACAAGGTTATACGCACCACGGAGATCTATCTTGGTGAACCAACTGGCACCCTTAATCCGAGCAAACAAATCAGACAATAGTGGCAAAGGATACTGAAATTTGACTGTAATTTTATTCAGAAGACGATAATCTATACAAGGTCTCAAAGAACCGTCCTTCTTGGCCACAAAAAAAAATCCTGCACCAAGAGGGGAAGAGGATGGGCGAATATGTCCCTTCTCCAAAGACTCCTTTATATAACTCCGCATCGCGGCATGCTCTGGTATAGACAAATTAAAAAGTCGTCCCTTAGGGAATTTACTACCAGGAATTAAATTAATAGCACAGTCACAATCCCTATGAGGGGGCAGTGCACTGGACCTGGGCTCATCAAATACATCCTGGTAGTCAGACAAAAACTCAGGGACCTCAGAAGGAGTGGAAGAAGCAATAGACACCAACGGAGTATCGCCATGAATTCCCTGACAACCCCAACTTGACACAGACATAGCTTTCCAATCTAAAACTGGATTATGAGCTTGCAGCCATAGCAGACCCAAAACGACAACATCATGCAAATTATGCAGAACTAGAAAGCGAATCACCTCCTGATGTACGGGAGTCATGCACATGGTCATTTGCGTCCAATACTGAGGCTTATTCTCAGCCAATGGCGTAGCATCAATTCCCCTCAGAGGAATAGGAAATTCCAAAGGCTCCAGGACAAAACCACAGCGCCTGGCAAACGACAAATCCATCAGATTCAGGGCAGCACCCGAATCCACAAAAGCCATAACCGGGTAGGACGACAAAGAACAAATCAAAGTAACAGACAAAATAAATTTAGGCTGTATAGTACCAATGGTGACAGGTTTAGCGATTTTTTTAAAGCGTTTAGAGCATGCTGAGATAACATGAGTAGAATCACCACAGTAAAAGCACAACCCATTTTGACGTCTATGATTTTGCCGCTCAATTCTGCTCAGAATTCGGTCACATTGCATAGACTCAGGTCTCTGTTCAGAAAACACCGCCAGATGGTGCGCAGATTTGCGCTCCCGCAAACGCCGATCAATCTGAATGGCCAAAGCCATTGAGTCATTCAGACTTGCAGGCGTGGGGAACCCCACCATAACATTCTTAATGGCTTCAGAAAGACCTTCTCTGAAATTTGCAGCCAGGGCACACTCATGCCATTGAGTAAGCACCGACCATTTCCGAAATTTTTGACAATACACCTCAGCTTCATCCTGGCCCTGAGAGAGAGCCAGCAAGGCCTTTTTTGCCTGGTTCTCAAGATTAGGTTCCTCATAAAGCAATCCAAGCGCCAGAAAAAACGCATCCACATTCAGCAATGCAGGATCTCCCGGCGCCAGGGAGAAGGCCCAATCTTGAGGGTCGCCACGTAACAGGGAGATAACAATTCTAACTTGCTGAGCGGAATCACCAGAGGAACGAGGTCTCAAAGAGAGAAATAATTTACAATTATTCTTAAAATTCAGAAACCGAGATCTATCTCCAGAAAACAACTCAGGAATAGGTACTTTTGGCTCAGACATAGGACTGTGAACAACAAAATCCTGAATGCTTTGCACCCTTGCAGCAAGATGATCCACACTAGAAGTCAGACTCTGAATATCCATGTCTGCAGCTGAACTCAAAGCCACCCAGAGATTAAGGGGATGAGAGAAGCAGGACACACTGCAGAGCAGAAAAAAAAAATTGTACTCAGGATTTCTCTTATCCCACTTTTGCGATGCATTAAACACTTTTCAGGCCTGCTGTACTGTTATGATCCCAGTGGCTTAGGATCACAAATCTAACCAGCTAAGTCAGAGATAATAGGACAAGCTCTGGGGATGTGGTAACTGGACTGACCGCAAAACCTGATCCTAACCAAACACACTAAAGGTAGCCGTGGAACGTTTCCTGAAATCCTAGACGTCTCTTCACGGCCTGAGAAACTGACTACCCCTAGAGATAAAGTAAGACCTCACTTGCCTCAGAGAAATAACCCCAAAGATATAGAACAGCCCCCACAAATAATAACGGTGAGTTAAGAGGAAAAGACAAACGCAGAGATGAAACAGGTTAAGCAAATGAGGCCCGCTAACACTAGATAGCAGAAAATAGCAAGGGATCTGTGCGGTCAGTAAAAAACCCTATACAAAAATATCCACGCAGAGAATGCGAGAACCCCCACACCAACTAACGATGTGGGGGGAGCAACTCAGCACCCCAGAGCACCAGCAAGCAGAGAAATCACATATTAGCAAGCTGGACAAAACTCATAATATTCTAGGAAACATATTGAACATAGATGAGCAAGAATAAGCAAACAGAACTTAGCTTCTCATGGAGAGACTGATAACGGATGTAGACAGGAGCAATCAGAATACCACTGAATACAACGACAGCAGGCATAGACTGAGAGTCCAAGTGAGCTTAAATAGAAAACCAGCCCACAGATAACGAGACAGCTGATGCCAGTCACAAACCTGCAGAAAGACAGCACTCACACAGTACCACTTGTGACCACAAGAGGGAGCCCAGAAATAGAGTTCACAACAGTCTACGCTCTTACCATTGTGGGTCACTACTCCAGATTTTTGGTGGTTGTGCCTGTCAAGGAAATAACGGCTAGGGCGGCCGCCAAGGCCTTCCAGCAGTACTTTTGTAGGCCCCATGGCTACCCGGAGAAGGTACTGACCGATCAGGGACCAGCATTCGAAGCGGAAGTGTTCCAAGAGTTCTGCCAACTGTACAGGTGTAAAAAGATCAGAACCACACCGTACCATCCCCAAACCAATGGGATGTGCAAAAAGATGAACCAGGTGGTGATCGACTTACTAAAGACCTTGCCCGTAGAGGAACAGAGCCTGTGGCCAACGAAGTTGCCTGACTTGGTGGACATATACAATCACATCCCAGTAAATTCCACCAACTGCACTCCAGCGTACCTGATGCGAGGAAGGTCTAGCAAGTTACCCGTTGATCTGGACATGGGGGTCCTAACCCCCGAAGATACCTCGCCGGATGCCGATTGGGATACCGAGAGGCAGCAAAGGTACCGCAAGGTACAGAAGTGCATAGAAAGAAGCCTTGCTCAGGCCAGGCAAAAACAGGAAAGGGACTACAACCAGCATGCCCCTGCAATTCCCTTGCCACCTAGTGAGCACGTACTCAAACGAAAGAGGACGCTACACAAACTCGACGACCAATGGGAAGCGGAACCGTATACTGGCCTGCCATCCGATTTCGACAACACGAAGGTTTGCCTCATCAGTAGTGTTGAGCGATACCGTCCGATACTTGAAAGTATCGGTATCGGAAAGTATCGGCCGATACCGGCAAAATATCGGATCCAATCCGATACCGATACCCGATACCAATACAAGTCAATGGGACTCATGTATCGGACGGTATTCCTGATGGTTCCCAGGGTCTGAAGGAGAGGAAACTCTCCTTCAGGCCCTGGGAACCATATAAATGTGTAAAAGAAAGAATTAAAATAAAAAATATCGCTATACTCACCTCTCCGACGCAGCCGGGACTTCAGCGAGGGAACCGGCAGCGTTGTTTGTTTAAAATTCGCGCTATTACTTGGTTACGTGAATTCCCGGCTTGTGATTGGTCAGGTCGGCCATGTTGCCGGGACGCGGACCAATCACAGCAAGCCGTGACGAAATTACGTCACGGCTTGCTGTGATTGGTCCGCGTCCCGGCAATATGGCCGCCCTGACCAATCACAAGCCGTGACGTCACGGGAGGCTGGACACGCGCTCATTTTAAAATGGGCGCGTGTCCAGCCTCCCGTGACGTCACGGCTTGTGATTGGTTGCGCCGCGGTCAACCAATCACAAGCCGGGAGGCTGGACGCGCTCATTTTAAAATGGGCGCGTGTCCAGCCTCCCGTGACGTCACGGCTTGTGATTGGTTGCGCCGCGGTCAACCAATCACAAGCCGGGAGGCTGGACGCGCTCATTTTAAAATGGGCGCGTGTCCAGCCTCCCGTGACGTCACGGCTTGTGATTGGTTGCGCCGCGGTCAACCAATCACAAGCCGGGAGGCTGGACGCGCTCATTTTAAAATGGGCGCGTGTCCAGCCTCCCGTGACGTCACGGCTTGTGATTGGTTGCGCCGCGGTCAACCAATCACAAGCCGGGAGGCTGGATGCGCTCATTTTAAAATGGGCGCGTGTCCAGCCTCCCGTGACGTCACGGCTTGTGATTGGTCAGGGCGGCCATATTGCCGGGACGCGGACCAATCACAGCAAGCCGTGACGTAATTTCGTCACGGCTTGCTGTGATTGGTCCGCGTCCCGGCAACGTGGCCGACCTGACCAATCACAAGCCGGGAATTCACGTAACCAAGTAATAGCGCGAATTTTAAACAAACAACGCTGCCGGTTCCCTCGCTGAAGTCCCGGCTGCGTCGGAGAGGTGAGTATAGCGATATTTTTTATTTTAATTCTCTCTTTTACACATTTTAACATTAATGTTGTTGCGATACCCGATACCCGATACCACAAGAGTATCGGAATCCCGGTATCGGAATTCCGATACAGCAAGTATCAGCCGATACCCGATACTTGCAGCATCGGAATGCTCAACACTACTCATCAGCAAGGATGGAGGGGAGACCTCGACGGTGATATCCAGGGACCACCTTAAAGCCTGCCCTGATAAGCTGAGAGTGAGGGAAATGGATCCAGGAACCTCCCCACCTGTAGAAAAGGAGAAGATGATCCACACTGTCCTTGGTGATTTTCCCCAGTCCTGGACTCAGATAAATCAGGCCATCGTGGTACCTGTTCTAACGTTCCACCAGCCGAACCCACCAGAACCAATGGTGGTACCAGATCATCCGGCCCCGCAACCTCAACAAGCCCTACCTGAAGATGCCATGCCGACTGTTGAACTGGCAAATCCTCCCTCTGCTATCGGCGAACCTGCCGTACCCACTGTTGGTAGCAGCAGCCCTGAGAGCTCCAGCCTGCCAGTGCTACCCAGACTCACTAGAAGTGTAGCTAGAAGGCAGTGCACTACACCAGCAAGCATAGTGGGCCCTGTTAGGCCAGCAGCAACCCCTACGCTGCGAAGGTCAACAGGCAGGACCAAGAATCAAACTCCCCTCCGCTACAAAACTTGGAGGTATTAGTGAGGGCTGCTATTTAGTTGAAAATGTTTGTGTGCATATCTTTTGTTACAGGTTTTAAAATGGACAACGGAGTAATGGACAGTGAATTGCTCCAAAAACTTCTAAAAGGGGACCCCTTTGTTTACCCGGGGTCCCCGCTGTTTCAACCCCTGAACTGAGAGTCATAAACTGTGCATGACCTAACTTTCGCAACGTTCAAGAGTCCTCACTTCCCATAAAGCACTGTTATGTTTAATTGTTTATGATATTTCAAAATTTTGTGTGTTTTCTGTTAACATGTATTGGTGTTCTTGTTTTCCCAGTCCGGGAGTACTGGATTTAACTGGGGGGGAGTGCAGCGCCCCAGAGTCCTGGTCATTGCAGTAATGTCGCTCTGCCACTAAGGGGAGTGATGTTACGTCTGATTGCACTAAAGGAGTTCACCTGACCAGGTAACACTCACACTACACTTCACACTCTGGCCACCAGGGGGAGTGGTTCTATCTAGTAGGCCACTCCTCACACTCTGGTAAAACTGGGGGTTGGACAGGAAGACAGAGAGAAGTAACTGGGAAGAGCTAGAGAGAGGACCTGTCAGGGATGGGATCCTGACAGATTCCTAAGAAAGGACAAAAAGTGAGAAAACGGGAATACAGGAAAGAGGCGATAGGACCAGAAGGAGTCGTGCTGTACGATCGAGGCAACATCCTTCTGAGGCGCAAACAGTCGGTGGCCGGAACGCCGAGAAAGTAAGAGACTTTAAGCATTACTTCAAACCACGGCAGGACAGCCAATTATAGGTTGGCTGTCTCACCAAAATCACCTAAGCAGACATCGGAGGCAGCTGTGGGAGAGGGGCGACTCTAGGGTCCCGGAAGAACTCCAGGCCTACCCCGTCATACGGGTGCGTCCTAACCATATCATCTGGGGGACGGAGAGAACGAACATCAGAGACAGACAGAATCAGTTGTGAGGACTATACTGGGGTGTTCAGCAGGGAAGGACTACAACACACAGGTGCTAGAAGGTAGACACTGATTCCCACCTGCAAAGGGAACTCCGTATGTGCCGTTGGACCGGCCGGTCTCAGACAGCCCTGTTAACAGTGCTCTGGATTGGGTACCTCCAAACCTTCAGTAAAAAGGTAAAGAGACTGCAACCTGGTGTCCTTGTTATTTACTGCGACCTGCACCGCACCACCATAACATCATCACCATCCACACCTTTCATTGGACGCCCCTCAGCAGGGTCACGGACCGGGTCTAGCCACCGTGACAACCCCAGAACAGAGACTCAGAGGCCCGGTACCGGGTACCCCTCGGCCCTGCGGCAGTGGGGGCGCTCCAGGAACCTGCTGTAATTAAAATCACCACATGTTGAAGGGCGGAGTGCTCGGTCACTAAGCTAACATACAAATGACAAAAAACTGACTGGCACATCCAGACTAGTGTGAATAGATGCATTCCAGGAGGAGCTACCTCCATATACAATATACAAAAAAAGTTTCACTCTATCATGCTAAAGCATGTCAATGAATCTGAAATATATGAAATATGAATAACAATATGGCATAAATGCAGGCATTGCTGAGAGACGTGTCCACATTCATCCAGGAATTCAGATATCAGCTGCACTGACAGGGATGTCGTCATGATGACTTCAGGTCACCATGGCAACTATCGGGACCCCGCGTGATGTCGAGGGGTCTTCGATCCAATGGCAGAGGGGCTGTCCTCCCCTCTACCTGCTCCCAAAATGCTGTGATCAAGTTTGATTGCAGCATTTAGGGGGTTAAAGTGCTGGGAGCGGTGCGGAACTGCTCCTGGCACTTAGGGATCGGCCATGCGGTCGGCGATCTTCGCCCCAAAGTCGTGTTTCATATGACACTTTCCCCGCCATTTTTCAGCCAATGAAGGAGTGTGGGCAGCGTGATGACATAGGTTCCGGCTTGCTTTCTGCGGCGTCACAGGCGGAAAACCGCCATATTACCGTTTGGGATGTAGCGATTTCCACAGCCCAATACAACCTTTGCTTTGCAGGGACGACGGAGGAGAGAGAGAGAGAGAGAGAGAGAGAGAGAGAGAGAGAGACTTTGCTCCCCCATTGACTTACATTGGGTTTCGTGTTTCGGTCGATCCCCGACTTTGCGCGATAATCGGACGATTTGACTTGACTCGACTTTTGACAAAGTCGGGTTTCGCGAAACACGACTCGATCCTAAAAAAGTTAAAGTCGCTCAACCCTAGTCCAGACTGTGTACCAAAATTTCTATTTTCTAAGAGAGGATCCTAATGTGATTAACTGGAGAAAGGACATTAAAAATAAAAGAACACAAAGGAAATGGGAAACTTTTCTAAGCATATTGTATAGGTCATGTGCACAATATATGCTCCATGGGATTGAACATGTTTGAAATAGGAGAAAACCAATTTGGCTAAGTAGAGCTATAAGGCAGGGAATACATGACAAAAAGGAAGCAATTAGCAAACTAAATCAAGAGGGTAGCGACAAAGCATTACATAATTAGAGAAAATAGTTACAGCTGAACAGTTAGGAACTGAAAGATGGGGAGATTATTCCTGGAGGTAACAGCTTGAAGGGGAAGCTGGGTTAGATGGCAGCTGTGGGGCAGTTTTCAAATATAACAGGCCGGGATGGCAAAGCATGGCAAAGCATGAGAAAGGAAGGACACACGCATAGTAAAGAACTTATGGTCACCCCCAGAGTAGAGTCACCTGAGAGTGACTGGATATCAGAGCAGGGGAGATGTCATTGGTCAAGGACCGAAGCTTAGACTTCGCCGGTCAAGACTACATGCCCAGACTCCACAGTGCAAGCATCGAAGGCCAAACACTAATCTTTGGACAGGACGGAAGATCGTAGTGCTGAGGAAATGTCCAGGGTCAATCAGGCAATCAGAAAGAAGGCAGTCAGTGCGAGGAACACACCAGGTACTAAGTAACTTACTGGTTTGGGAATTGTGGCTTAACAGGAAGTACCAGTGACCCCAGGTATGGCCAGTGTAACAAACACAAGCACCAACAGAAGCATACAATTTTGATGGGCCTAATACGAAGTGTGACATCTGTTCAGTTGAGATATACAAGCACTATTAGTCATTCAACTGCTAGATATTAAGGATAGTGTATATAAATAGAGTATTGAATAGGATATCATATTTAACGTACTAAGCGTCATCAGTGTGTCAAGAGTGGGAAAAGAGGGTTGCATTGACAATCCAACACAATGGGCAGCACTTTGAACACATTATATTAGTGGTCATAAACTTGTAAATGACTCATAAAAGAATAAAGTTACGTTAAAACCAAGCACACCATTGTTTTTCTTGTGAAATTCTCAATAAGTTTGATGTGTCTCATGACCCTCTTCCCATTGAAAAAAATAAAGTTGGATCCAAAATGGCTGACCTCAAAATGGCCGCCATGGTCACCACTAGTGATGACCGAGTGTACTCGTAGCTCGGGTTTTCCTGAGCACACTCGGGTGACCTCCGAGTATTTATGACTGCTCGGAGATTCAGTCTTCATGGTGTCAGCTGAATGATTTTATTATTATTATTATACATTTTTATAGCACCATTTATTCCATGACGCTTTACATGTGAACGGGGCAAATATAGACAAGTACAATAAACATGAGTAAAACAAGGCACACACAAGTACAGGAGGAGAGAGGACCCTGCCCGCGAGGGCTCACAGTCTACAGGGGATGGGTGAGGATACATTAGGAGAGGGTAGAGCTGGTCATGCGGCGGTTCAGTAGACTGTAGATCACTGCAGGTTGTAGGCTTGTCGGAAGAAGTGGGTCTTCAGGTTCCTTTTGAAG
Source organism: Ranitomeya variabilis (assembly GCF_051348905.1). Taxonomy (NCBI): domain Eukaryota; kingdom Metazoa; phylum Chordata; class Amphibia; order Anura; family Dendrobatidae; genus Ranitomeya; species Ranitomeya variabilis. Next base: position 741,046,417 of record NC_135232.1, on the reverse strand, counting down.
GTTTCCGTGGTAGGCGAGAGCCTGATGTGTTGGGGTAGAGAGTTGCAGAGTATAGGGGAAGCGCGGGAGAAGTCTTGGATGCAGTTGTGGGAGGAAAAGATGAGGTGGATTAGTTGGGCAGCAGAGTATAGGATTGATTGGAGTGGTGCCAGAGTGCTAGAGGGGAGGCCAGAGAGTAGGAGGCTGCAGTAGTCGAGGCGGGAGATGATAAGGGCATGGACTAGTGTTTTTGTGGTTTCATGGTCAAGGAATGCATGGATCCGGGAAATATTTTTGAGTTGGAATCGGCAAGAGGAGGCAAGGGCATGGATATGTGGCTTGAAAGAGAGGGTAGAGTCAAGGATCACCCCGAAGCACCGAGCGTGCAGGACCGGGGAAAGTAAGCAGCCGTTGACATTGATGGATAGGTTGGGTGGGGGGGTAGAATGAGGTGGGGGAAATATGATGAATTCTGTTTGGTCCATGTTCAGTTTTAGAAAATGAGCAGAAAAGAAGGATTTAATAGCAGACAGACATTGTGGGATTTTGGTCAGTAAGGAAGTGAGGTCGGATCCAGATAGGTAGATCTGCATGTCATCAGCGTAGAGATGAAATTGTAAACCGTGGGATTCTATGAGCTGTCCCAGGCCGAAGGTGTAGATGGAGAAGAGTAGGGGTCCTAGAACTGAGCCTTGGGGAACACCAACAGACAGGGGGCGAGATGTGGAGGTGGTGGGGGAGAGAGAGACACTGAATGTTCGGTCTGTTAGATATGATGAGATCCAGGATAGGGCCCCAGTATGTGACACCAAAAGATGAGAGAATCTGTAACAGGAGGGAGTGATCCACAGTGTCAAACGCAGGAGACAGGTCCAGGAGGAGGAGGACAGAGTAGTGTTGCTTGCTCTTGGCGGTTAGTGGGTCATTGGTCCCTTTAGTTAGGGCATTTTTAGTTGAGTGATGTGGTCGGAAGCCAGATTGTAACCGGTCAAAGAGGGAGCAGGAGGAGAGGTGGGAGGACAGTTCAAGATGGACATGCTGTTCCAGTAGTTTTGAGGCATAAGGGAGAAGGGATATTGGGCCATATCTGGACACAGAGGATGGGTTGAGGGAGGGTTTTTGAGGATAGGTGTGATTGATGCGTGTTTGAAGGATGAGGGGAAGACACCGTTTGTAAGTGAGAGTTTGAAAAGTTGTGCTAGTGTTGGGATTAAGACTTTTGAGAGGTTAGGGATGATGTGGGACGGGAGCGGGTCAAGTGTGCAAGTGGTGAGATGTGATCTTGACAGAAGCATGGAGAGCTGATCGTCTGTCATGGTGGAGAAGCTGGCTTTGGAACAGGGCTGAGAAGTCAAGAGGATCCCTCCTCCTTGGGGGCTGCGGGTGAGTTAGTGAGATTAGTAAGGGAACAGAGGTGGGTGAAGATGAGGTCCAATGTGTGGCCATCTTTATGGGTGGCTGCGGATGACCATTGAGTGAGACCAAAGGAGGTAGTGAGCGATAAAAGTTTAGAGGCGACTGAGGTGGAAGGGTCAATGGGGATATTGAAGTCACGCATGATGATAGAGGGGATGTCGGCTGAGAGGAAATGAAGTAGCCAGGTGGTGAAGTGGTCAAGAAAGGTGGAGATGACTAGTTCTGGGGGGCGGTAGATGACAGCCAGCTGGAGGTTGGAGGGGGAGTGGATGCGGACGGAGTGCACCTCGAACGAAGGAAGAGTAGCGGAGGTTTTTAGTGGAATTGGGGTAAAGGAGCAGGTATCGGACAGGAGCAAGCCAAACCCTCCACCACGTTTGTTGCTGGGGCGAGGGGTGTGAGAGAGGTGGAATCCACCAAAGGAAAGTGCGGCTGGAGAGGCTGAGTCAGAGGGGGTGAGCCAGGTTTCAGTGATGCCGAGGAAGGAGAGTTTGTTATTGAAAAAGAGGTTGTGGATAAATGACAGTTTATTGCAGACAAAGCGTGCGTTCCATAGTGCTCCAGGTAGGGGGATTGGGGGAGTGGGGGCTGGATGAATGAGTATGAGGTTACTGTAGTTGCGAAGACGTGTAGAGAATCGTGGCAGGGGATTAGAAATGAGTGTGGGGATGTGTTGAGGAGGGCCAGGATTTGGGGATGTGTCGCCAGCAATGAGGAGCAGCAGACAGAGCGTTAGAAGGTGTGAGCTTGTAGGACATGATGTGGCCGTGTGTGTCTGGAGAAAAGGGATTGTATGTGGAGGAATAGTTCTCTGGAGGAGATGAGGTGGCTGGGGAGGATGGAGGAAGAAATGACTAGTTCCTTACTGGGTGGAGGGATTACAGGAGATAGGAAGAAATAAAGTAGTAGTATTTACAGCTACTAGCCAGGCTGAGTACATGTGGGGTTGCCTGGTTGCTAGGGAATCCCCACATGTAATCAAGCAGGCTAGTAGCTGTAAATCATTCAGCTGCCGCGATGAAAACTAAATCTCCGAGTAGTCATAAATACTTGGAGGTCACCGGAGCGTGCTCGGGAAAACCCAAGCAACGAGTACACTCGCTCATTACTAGTCACCACCCATCTTGAAAAGTTTCCCCATTCCCATATACGAATGTGCTACAAACAGGAAGTTGATATCACCAACCATTCCCATTTTATTTAGGTGTATCAATATAAATGGCCCACCCTTTACATTAAATCTCATTTGTCAAGTGTTTTCTCATTCAGTCATCTTATTCAGATCGTTTTGCAATATTGTAATGTTAAGGTCAAATTTAAATATCCTACATAGTTTGGTTTTGTCAGCAAAGACTGACACTTTACTCTCAATCCCATCCACAAGGTCATTAATAAAGAAGTTAAAAATAATCTGTCCTAGCACAGATCCCTGTGGTACCCCACTGCTGATTTTATACCATTTAGAGAACGTACCATTTATGACAGCTCTTTGTTTCCTGTAATTTAGCCAATTCCTTACCCATCTGCATATAGTTTCCCCCAATCCTTGCGTATATAGCTTCAGCATAAGGCTGTTATGTGGAACATTATCAAATGCTTTTGCAAAGTCCAGATAAATCACATCAGCCGCATTACCAACATCCAGATTTGCACTTTCCTTCTCATAGAAATCCAACATGTTAGTTAGACAAAACCTATTCTTCATGGATCTGTGCTGGTTGTCAGTTACTATATTATTATCTACAATATATTTCAGGCTTACCGGATGGTAGTTGCCTGGATCCACCTTCTTACCTTTCTTAAATATCGGTACTACGTGAGCCATCCTCCAATCCTGTGGCACCACCCCTGTTACAAGAGAGTCTAAGAATATGAGATACAATGGTCTGCTAATTATTGAGCTCAATTCCCTCAATATTTGTGGATGAATGCCATCTGGGCCAGGGGATTTGTCAATGTTTAAATTGTTCAATGTAGATGTACTTATTTTTGTGGTAAACTAGTTATATCAGGTTGTGAATTTTGATTTTTGCCTTGTTGAATGATCCCTGGAACAGACAGTTCATTGGTGAACACCTGAAAAGTGCCTGTTTAATATCTCAGCCTTTTCTTTATCCTCTGCGAATATCTTGTTATTGTCATCTTTTAAGAGACCAATGCCATCTATTTTTTTCTTTTTGGCATTGATGTATTTATAAAAAAAATTGGGATTTATTTTAATGTCGTTGGCGATTTGTTTTTCTGTAGATAACTTTGCTAGCTTGATTTCATTTTTACATTTCTTATTTAGATCTTTATACTCCTGAGGTGCTATTTCAGTATTCTCGGCTTTCAAGATTTTCAATACCTTTTGTTTTTGTCTTAATAAACTTTGTACTGTTTTATTTATCAACAATGGTTTCTTTTTATTTCTTGACATTTTATTGCCAGACGGTATAAGTTTTTTGTAGGATTCTAGTAGTATTTCCTTAAATATACCCCATTTCTGTTCGGTATCTGCAGTTACCATGAGTTGGACCCTGTCTGCATGATTAAGCTCTTCCCTTAAAGGGAACCTGTCACCCCCCAGGCATTTTTAACTAAAAGAGCCACCTTGTGCAGCAGTAATGCTGCATTCTGACAAGGTGGCTCTTTTAGTTCTGGGTGCTGTAACTACCGAAATAATCAGTTTTGCTATTTGTCCAAAATACCTTTTCTTCAGTCAAGGAGGCAGGCCTTTCCCCCTGCTGCAGATGCCACACAGCCGTCAGTCATGTCTTCTTGGCGCCGGGCGCCGCCTCCTCATCGCTGTTTTGAAATCAGCCGGCGCCTGCGCTCTTTTGTCATGCCTTGGGCAGGCGCAGTGAGCGCTGCCCGTCCTCTGTCCTCATATGCAGTCTGCACAGGTGCAGTCAGCTAGACTGCATATGAGGACAGACGGGCAGCGCTCACTGCGCCTGCCCAAAGCAAGAGAAAAGAGCGCAGGATCATTTCAAAACAGCGGTGAGGAGGCGGCGCCCTGCGCCAAGAAGACATAACTGACGGCTGTGTGGCGTCTGCAGCAGGGGGGAAAGGCCTGCCTCCTTGACTGAAGAAAAGGTATTTTGGACTGTGGGGGGGGGGGGTGACAGGTTCCCTTTAATTTGTGTAAATTAGCTTTCTTAAAGTTCCAGGTTTTGGCATTTCCCCTTTTGAATGTTTGATTGAAAATTACATTGAAGCTTACCATGTTATGGTCACTGCTTCCCAAATGTTCCCTGACCTGTAGATCTGAAACTGTATCTGGTCTAGTTGACAGAACCAGATCCAGCAGATTATCTCTCCTGGTTGGTTCATCAACCAGCTGAGAGAGGTAATTGTCCTGAACTGTGGATAAGAAATTGAAGCTTTTAGCACAACCTGAAGATTCTATAGTTAAAATCCATCATTATAAGAACCCTATTACTGTTTGCTGCCTTTTTAATTTGTTGCAGCCTGTCATACTCTACCTGTTCAGCTATATTAGGAGGCTTCTAGCAAACTCCAATTAGCAGCTTTCCATTATTGCCATCCCCATGTGCATTTACCCATAGTGACTCTACATTGCAGTGACTCCCCACAATGTCTTTATTGTGCACAGGTTTTAACGTGGATTTTACGAAGATGCACACTCCTCCACCTTTTTTATCTTTCCTGTCCTTTCTAAATGTGGTGTAACTCTCTACGTTTGTTACCCAGTCATGGCTCTCATGAAGCCATGTTTCCATAATACTCACCACTATGTATTCTGTGACCGTCATAAGAGTCTCTAGTTCATTCATTTTGTTTGCTAGCCTTCTTGCATTTTGCCAGCAGACAATTAATATTATTATCATATTTGTTACTCCCACTCAGCTCCCTGCTTTTCTTGCATATCTCAACCCCTCCTAAATCCTCATTTACTGCCTCCCTCTGTTTGTCTACTCTATTTAACCCCTTATTAGCACAACTACTCTATCTCCACTTAGATCCTAGTTTAAAAGCTCCATCCGTTTTACCATTTTTTCCCCAAGCACAGCTGCACCCTCCCTATCGTAGAGCCTGTAGCTGACGGAGAAGTCGTCCCAGTTCTCCGGCTACCCAAACCCTTCTTTACTGCACCAATTTCTAAGCCACTTATTTATCTCCCTAAGCTCTCGCTGCCTTTCTAGTGACGCATGTGATACTGGCAATTTTTCTGAAAACACCATCTTGGAGGTCCTGGCCTTCAGCTTCTCACCTAGTTTCCTGTAATCAGTCTTAAGGACCTTCCACCTCCCTCTAATTTTGTCATTGGTACCAATCTGTACCAAGATCGCTGTTTTTTTTCCCAGCACCTCCCAGTAATTTGTCTATATGATCCGCAATATTCCGAACCCGAGCACCTGGCAGACAGCACACTGTTCGGCATTCACGGTCTTGGCGGCAGATGAACCTGTCTGTCCGCCTAATTATAGAGTCCCCTACCACCAACATCTGTCTGGCCTTTGCTGCACTCCTATTTCCCTCCTTCCTACAGCAGTAATTTTCCTGGTTGCTAGTAGCAATGTCCTGCTGCAGTGATCCCAGTCCTGGGCTTGTATTCCTAATATCAGTCAAACAGGTAAACTTACTAGGTTGTGCCAGATCAGGACTGGGCTCTCTGGCACTTTTCCCCCTACTCCTTCTTGAAACATTTACCCAGCTGCGTACTTCTCTGTCCTGATCCTCCCCACCTCCACCCTCCTCCATATCACTGGCTCCAGCCAGCGCAAGCTCAGTGAGCTTTAAACTCCTCTCCAGGTTTGCAATGCTCCTGAGTGTTGCCAGCTGCACATTTAGATCCATTACCTGGGCTTCCAAACATGTAACTCGCTGACATCGAGCGCAGACATATTCACCCTCAAACGCCTGTTCAAGGCATGCATACATCTCACAAGATGCACACCTGGTGGCATTGTCCATGGAACACATATTCAATGGGGATAAACTGTACAGATAAAAACAGAAAAAAACAAAGCAATGGAAGCTAGTAAGGAAAGCACTAACTATGCTCATGTATTAAACTATGCTATTGCGTTTAACTATGGACTAATCTGCAGCCTTGGACTTAATAGCCCTCTCTCCGCTCAGCAGTCCTTGCTTATTAGTGTCTGTGAGAGAGAGAGGGGAGAGGAAAAAGTTGGAGCTTGACACTCTGAGACATATATCATAAGCCATTGCAATTGAATATGGTGGTGGGTGACGTACCTGCTGGTGATTTCAGCCAAAGTGAGGAAGAAGAAGGGGAGTTTCCAGCACGTCCATCCAATTTAAATAAAATTTCTTTAAAAAAATTTCTATTTAAAATTGTTTTTTTAAAATGTTCAAATAAAAAAGAAATTTTATTTAAACTGGATGGACATGCTGTAAATTCCCCTTCTTCTTCCCCAGTCCTCGCTTAGGCTGGTTTCACACTTGCGTAGTGCAGAGCTGCGGAGGGCTGCGTAGTTCCTCTATTAAGCCCCACCCACTGCCGCATCTCTTCCATTCAGCTCCACCTATATCGGCATGCGTCCTGAGTACCTATCTTTAACATTGGGTATGCAGGCCATGTGAATGTATGCGGATGCCTCCGCTTGTGTCGTTTTGACACTGCGCCAAGCTGCGCCGAATGCAACATATTGCATTTTGTTGCAGTCGGTGCAGTGTCAAAACGACCCAAGCGGAGGCATCCGCATACATTCGCATGGCCTGCCTACCCAATGTTAAAGTTAGGTACGCAGGATGCTTTCTGACGTAGGCGGAGCTGAATGGAAGAGGTGCAGCAGTGGGAGGGGCTTAACAGAGGAACTATGCAGCCCTCCGCAGATTTGCCTTACGCAAGTGTGAAACCAGCCTAAGTGTGTCTAGAATTTGTAGTCCACTCAGCAGCACAGCACAGATGTTGATCGAAGCCAAAGCGTGTAAGTGCAATAATTTCTGCATGTGGCGATCATACTCAATACTGAATAAATCCATATGTTTTAAAAAATGTATTTCCATTTTTTCGTTATTTACATATCATTAACATTGCGTTCATCCTATGATTTCCATCAGTATATGACTTTTCCTTCATGGTGTTACAATTTCAATTTTGAGGAGTGTATCTTAGTGCACTTTGTACATATAAACCTAGAAAACATAGTTTGTTTTTGTGTGTCAGGAAGCCATGTTCCATGATAAATTCCGTGTTGATATAACCTGGCGCCGTGATCATAGAGAATAAATCCTTGTTTACTGACGATGGGAGGTTAATGACTGGCTGTGATGTTGGGGATTTGTTACAGAACGTTCTCATTTGTCATGATAAAACGAGAAAAACAAATGTTCCTTCCACATCCTAATCGTGTTCTCATACGGATTTTTCATGTTTTTGTGTTGCGGATTGGTACGGGGGGGTGGGTATTTTGATTTTCTTGTAGCTGAGACATGAGGTCCATGGTACTATACATTTGGGCGCCGTTCAAAGTACAAGTGGCGCAGCACGGGAATGAGATGTCCTGACATGATTCTCTGAAATCCACAACCAGAAAGATCAGTAAGTTAATCTAAGCTTCTCCCAAGTCAGATGACCCTTTTAGATGGCGTGTCAACTTAGGACGCTGCACTGTGCCCTGGTGTGAACGTGCTGCCTGCAACCTCAGCGCCCAAGCAGCTCAGACCCATCACACGAGGGAGTGTAATTATATTTCAGAAATCTGTCGACTTTCTATGGAATTTTGTATCCTTAAAAATGTCTTTATCTAACTAATAAAGCAAAAAATGGTCTGCAAGTCTATCAGGAGGACTTTTATTAAAAAAAAAAAAAAAAAAAAAAAAAGAAAACTAAATTATTCTAAGCAAACTTTTCGAAAACTTAACCATGCTACACCTGTATAGATGATCACTTGAGCACTTCGAGTTGCTTTACATGTGATCATCAGTTACACAAAAGTCAAATCCAGAGAGATACTGCACCCTGGCTGCTCCTTAGTTCTGATCTCACAGCTCCTGCTCATTCACTGTACGTAAGGTGTCAAACTCTGGTCTAATGTAGGCTAAAAAAAATCTCCCAGTTTATAAGAGATAATTGTACTATAGTGTATGAAATCTTCTTCACATATCTTTAATTAATAGATCTTGTCTTATCGAGTAAGAATTACAAGATGACAAAGTAAAGTATTTGTCTGGTAACTTCATATTACCATGCAGTTTCTAATGTGGCAATATAAGTTGTCCACTAAGTATTTCTGAAACAACAAGATATCATTTTATAGATGTTTTTTTTTTCTTGTCAGTATCTATATTAAGAAAAAATATTAATTTGTTGTCATTTTCATGCTGAGATCTCACAATAGGCCAACACTTCACTGTGGACAGGAGAAACAGTCGTCTTTTTTATTGTCAGATGCCCTAATTAATGTGAAAGGTAACACCTCTATTATAAAACATGACTGTTCCATTAATATTAGGTGAACAGGACTTCTCTGCACTGCTAACTCTGCATATATGTAAAGCATGCTCACTACACGATCCTATAGATAACATAGAATTATACCTTTGACGAAGGATATGGGGACAAGTTCCTACTCCCTCTCTGCATTACAGAGAAATGGTACTAGAACCACACTAACTACAGTACGAGCACCAAGTCTCCTACCCAGATATTGTACCAAAACAAAGCTTAGGCTATGTTCCCATGCAGTGTTTTTTCTTCTGCAACCAAAATCTGCACTCTCAGCAGTAAATACGCCCATTTTTCAGTATTTTGCTGGTGATTTTGCGTGCAGATTACATATGTGCTTTGTCTAAAGTGCATGTTTAATAAAATTAGTTTTATTCATCAATACGCCTCAAAAACGCCGCAAAAAACACTGCTGCATTTTTTGCAGCATTTTTTCACTTTCTTGTCGCTTTTTGTGGGTAAAAAAACACTGAAAACATTGAAGAATTTACATGCTGTAGGTTTCAATTCAGTCAGGAATAAAAACAAGCTGCATGTGCATAAGATTTCAGAAATCTTGTAGCTTTTGCTGTTACTGTAAAAAGCAGCATTTAATTTGCATAAAAACAAAAAGAAAAAAACACTGATAAAAATGCTGCATGTGAACATAGCCTTAGGGTATGTGTGCAGGGGCGGATTATAATAGGGTCAATCTGGGCGGTAGCCCATGGCCCAGTGGTGTGGGGGGGCAGAGGCGTATGGGCCCGGTGGGCAGAGGGGCCCGCATCGGACCCCGTCTCATCTGCTCACCGGGCCCCTACCGGCGCTGCGGCAGTCAAACGCTATTGATGTGCGGGCGCGCGCCCGCTCGTCAATAGTTAACAGCCGCCAGCCAATCGGAGGCTGGCAGCTGATATCAGCCGCAGCACGCACGTCGCCGGTGTCTGATGCAATTGCGAGTGCGTGCTGCTGGAGGGAGCTTCGCCGAAGGAGCCCGAATGAGTGCTAAGCGATAAAAAAATCGCAATGTTAATCTATGGGGCAGCTCCTATCATCAGTTTTTTTTCTAGGCCGTATTATACATGCGAGAGAAATCGCAGCATGCTGCGAATTGCACCGTATATCGTCCGAGAATCGCCAATGAAAGTCTATGGGTGCGAGAAAAACTCGCACACCACATGGACCATCAGTGTGAATTGCGAGAAATATGCACCGATGCCCTGCAGAAAAGCCTGGCAATTCAGTGCAGTGTACAGTAAAATCACACTGACAGGTTAGAATAGAATAGATAAAGTAAATGTCTACATATAGTATAGGTATATACGGTATATATATATATATATATACTGTATATATGTTGACATATAATGGATCCATGGCCTCAAATATTCTTGAAAACATATATACAGTATATATATATATATATATATATATACAGTATAAAGTATATATATATATATATATATATATATATATATATATATATATGTGTATATATATATATATACTGTATATATAGACTGTATATATGTTTTCAAGAATATTTGAGGCCATGGATCCATTATATGTCCATTTTGCAAGCCGGCGAGAAAATCTCGGCATACGAATGTCATACGAATGCCATACGGATGACACACGGATTTTTTTTTTTAAATCGCATCCTCGCACTGCACATGGATAACATACGGATCACTATTGGTGAACATTTCTGCGATTCTCGTCCGTGTAAAACGGACCGATTTTTTATACCTTGTGTGTGACGCTAGCCTTATAGCGTAAAATCAATGGAAAAGACATCGGTGTATCATATGTATCGGCTGAACAGACCGAGGTGCACATGCCCATTAGGTTTTTTCTTTGCCACCAATAATTCATTCCTGGTCTTGATTCATCACTGAAGCAAAAAGGGACCTAAAACATAGCATTTAATATGAACCATTAAAATTGCATGACACAACACACAAAGACAAACATGTATATTAACCAATAGTTAACCAGACAGTATTCTGATAATAAGTCCAGAGACAAAGAAAAGTAAATTCGAGACAGACTAGTTCACTGCACTCCCACCTCAGTGACGTCACCGCTCTGCAGACTCTCTGCATTAGGCCGGCCTCACACTAGCGAGTTTTACGGACGTAAGAGCGCAGAAATTACGTCCGTAAAACTCGCAAAATAAACGGCACAATTATTCTCAATGGGGCTGCTCCTATTAGCCGTATATTACGGTTCAGTATTATACGGCTTTCTACGGCCGTACAAAATCGCAGCATGCTGCGTTTGTCAGCGTATTGCGCAAAAAAATCGCTAATGAAAGTCTATGGGGGCGAGAAAAATACGGATTCCACACGGACCTGCAGTGTGACTTGCGAGAAATACGCAGCGCTGTTAGTGAAAAGTCGGTAATTCAATTGCCGGCTTTTCATTTCTCCTGCACAAACCCGACAGGATATGAGACATGGTTTACATACAGTAAACCATCTCATATCCCCTTTTTTTTGCATATTCCACACTACTAATGTTAGTAGTGTGTATGTGCAAAATTTCAGCGCTGTAGCTGCTGAAATAAAGGGTTAAATGGCGGAAAAAATTGGCGTGGGCTCCCGCGCAATTTTCTCTGCCAGAGTGGTAAAGCCAGTGACTGAGGGCAGATATTAATAGCCAGGAGAGGGTCCATGGTTATTGGCCCCCCGTGGCTAAAAACATCTGCCCCCAGCCACCCCAGAAAAGGCACATCTGGAAGATGCGCCTATTCTGGCACTTGGCCACTCTCTTCCCACTCCCTGTAGCGGTGTGATATGGGGTAATGAAGGGTTAATGCCACCTTGCTATTGGAAGGTGACATTAAGCCAGATTAATAATGGAGAGGCGTCAATTATGACACCTATCCATTATTAATCCAATTGTTGGAAAGGGTTAAAAAACACACACACACACACATGATTTGAAAGTAGTTTAATGAAATAAACACAGCGGTTGTTGTAATAATTTATTGCTCTCTCATTCCATTTTCAGACCCTCGCTTGGCAAAACAATAAACACACAAGATACATACCTTCTGATGAACTGTCACGTCCCACGAAGTAATCCATCTGAAGGGGTTAACTAATATTACAGGCAGAGCTGCGATAAACCACTCGCTCGTGCCTGTAATCCCCGGGTGCTGAAAGGAAAGCAGTGATCTATACTTACATTCAGTCGCGATGATGCGCCCCTGCTGGATGTTCTCATGAACTGCAGCCTGGGAACTTTTTCCCACGCTCCAGGTCATATGAGGACATCCACCAGGGGGCGCATCACCGCGACTGAAGGAAATGTAGGTCAATGACCTATAGTTACCTTCAGTCGCGGTGATGCGCCCCCTGGTGGATGTCCTCATATGACCTGGAGCGTGGGAAAAAGTTCCCAGGCTGCAGTTCATGAGAACATCCAGCAGGGGCGCATCACCGCGACTGAATGTAAGTATAGATCACTGCTTTCCTTTCAGCACCCGGGGATTACAGGCACGAGCGAGTGGTTTATCGCAGCTCTGCCTGTAATATTAGTTAACCCCTTCAGATGGATTACTTCGTGGGACGTGACAGTTCATCAGAGAGGGTATGTATCTTGTGTGTTTATTGTTTTGCCAAGCGAGGGTCTGAAAATGGAATGAGAGAGCAATAAATTATTACAACAACCGCTGTGTTTATTTCATTAAAATACTTTTAAATCATGTGTGTGTGTGTGTTTTTTAACCCTTTCCAACAATTGGATTAATAATGGATAGGTGTCATAATTGACGCCTCTCCATTATTAATCTGGCTTAATGTCACCTTCCAATAGCAAGGTGGCATTAACCCTTCATTACCCCATATCCCACCACTACAGGGAGTGGGAAGAGAGTGGCCAAGTGCCAGAATAGGCGCATCTTCCAGATGTGCCTTTTCTGGGGTGGCTGGGGGCAGATGTTTTTAGCCACGGGGGGGCCAATAACCATGGACCCTCTCCTGGCTATTAATATCTGCCCTCAGTCACTGGCTTTACCATTCTGGCGGAGAAAATTGCGCGGGAGCCCACGCCAATTTTTTCCGCCATTTAACCCTTTATTTCAGCAGCTACAGCGCTGAAATTTTGCACATACACACTACTAACATTAGTAGTGTGGAATATGCAAAAAAAAGGGGGATATGAGATGGTTTACTGTATGTAAACCATGTCTCATATCCTGTCGGGTTTGTGCAGGAGAAATGAAAAGCCGGCAATTGAATTACCGGCTGTTCACAGATATCGCGCTGAATGAAATCTAAATACAGAATATATATATATGTGTCTCAATGACATATATATATATATATATATATATATACTGTATATATGTTTTCCCGAACATTTGAGCACATAAATCCATTAGATGTCGGTTTTGCAAGCCTGCGCGAAAATCTCGCAGTACGGATGCCATACGGATTACATACGGAGGATGCCATGCGCAAAATACGCTGACACACCCTGACTACGGATCAATATTTTGGGAACATTTCTCTGTATTACGGCCGTAGTACGGACGTATAATACGTGGCGTATTGTCTTACGCCAAGTGTGAGGCCGGCCTTAGGCAGAGTCAAACATCGTATAGCGCTCAGCCCAATGTTAATCTATAGGGCAACTCACATTAGAGTTTATTTTCACAGCCATATTCGGAGTGCATGTAAAATAACAGCATGCTGCGATTGGCAACAAGACTCGCCAATGCAAGCCTATGGGTGCAAGAAAATAATTGCACAGCACTCGGACCATGTGAGTGCTGTCTGATTTTTATGCACCCATGTTGTCATGATCCGTTCCAGGGTTTAGTCCTGTTTGCTCTTTTTCCGGGTGGATCATGTCAAGGGTTAACTTTGCTCTGCCTCATTCTGGGCTCAGGTTTGCTATTTAGCTCCCAGGCATCCTGCTGGTGGTGTCAGCTATATTTCTGTCTTCGGAGTGTGAACCTGACTCTGGTAACTCTTGATTTGTCCTGCTGTGATCCCTGACTTTTCCCGTGTCTCTTTACTCCCTCTGTCTGCCCTTTACCCATCGTTTCTCTGTTTATCTGTCTGCTTGATTCACTGGTTCCTGACTTGTCTTGTAGTATTCGAACTCGCTTCTGTTTTCTGACTGTGTCTTATCCACTTCTGACCGCTGCTGAAACTCCTGGCTTGTTTTCTGACCACGTTTACTGCTTATCCTTTTTGAGTACTCCTGCCTCTGATTGTATTTTGACTCGGCCTGTCTGAACACTCTCTCGCCACTTGGTGGCGCTTTTGCTGCTGCTCTGTGGTGCCTCTCTGTGTACGCAGTCTCCCTTCTCTCTCAAGCTCCCTCTGGTGGATACATACATTTTAAAGGGATTTCTGCATTTTTTTTCTCTGCTCTGTTTTTTATGGATCCGCTCCATACCTTGGCAGATCAAATGGACAGTTTGACAGTGATGATACAAGACCTGTTTGTGGAACAGAGGGCCTTGTCTTTGTCTCATAACCACTTACAAAGGGCGCTTTCTGACACAGTTAAATCATTGCAGACTGACTGTTAGCACTCTAACACTGTTGATGTCTCATTGCACTCTCCTGAACCTACAGTCAAGCTCCCAGATACCTTCTCTGGAGATAGGGAGAGATTCCATACATTTAAGGAGAATTGCAAGCTTTTTTTTTCCTCTTAAACCCCGATCTTCTGGAGATGACAGCCATTGGTGGGGATAATAATTTCCTTACTGCGGGAGGGACCTCAGTCGTGGGCTTTCTGTTTACCTGCTTCTGCCCCTGAACGTGTCTGTGGACAGATTCTTTGAGGCTTTGGGACTGATTTATGACAAACCAGACCGGGTCAGGGTAGCAGATAACATGATCATGAGTCTCTCCCACAATTAAATCACTGCTGAACAGTATTGTTCTGAGTTTAGGCGGTGGTCTGTTGAGGTGTCTTGGGGTGACTCTGCTCTGAGATGCCTGTTTGAGAGAGGACTTTCTGATCATCTCAAGGATGCACTGGCCCTTCATACGCCACCCGGTTCCCTGGAGGAGGCCATGACCCAGGCCATTCGTATGTCCTGGAGGTTATGGGAGAGAGGAATTATCCAGCGTGAGATTCCGGTATTGCCTGCCAAGTCTGAGGTGATGTCATTCAAGGAGACTATGGAAGTCGGTGCCACCAACTTCAAGGAGAAAGAGAGGAAACGACGACGTGATGGGAAATTATGTTTTTATTGTGGAGATCCGGGACATTAGAAGAAGGACTGCCCCTGGTGTCCATCGAGTAACAAGCTGCCGAGTCTGGGTGAAGGTCTAGGAGGTCATCCAGACTCTCAGGTACCATTTTCACCATTTCAAAAAGTTTTGTTAGAGGTGGAACTGTGTTATGGAGGTAGTTTTGCATCCACTTCAGCGTTTGTGGACTGTGGATCTTCCATGAACTTCATTGACTCTAGTCTGGTGTCCAAGTTAAAGTTAGGGACAGTTAGGCTAGAGACTCCCATCCATATCGTTGCCATTGATAAGACACCGTTGACTCAAAATGTAATTAGATTTGTCTCTGAGGAGTTCCTCCTCAAGGTGGGTTCCTTGCCCCAAGAACGATTTTCATGTTTTGTTATGAATAATCTTCCTGCGGGACTGGTGCTGGGATTCCCATGGTTGCAGTGGCATAATCCTGTTACAGACTGGGGATCTCGTGATATTGATAAAAGGGGTTCTAATTGTTCCAATGGTTGTCTTTCTGCTGTTTGTTTCTGCCATTAGTCCGGAGGGTATTCCGGAGTACCTAAAGGACTTTGGGACGTGTTCTCCGAAAAAGAGACTGAGGTCTTACCACCCCATCGTCCTTATGATTGTACCATCAATCCTTTTCTGGGTTCTAAATTGCCCAAAGCCCGTTTGTACAATTTTTCTGGCCAAGAACATACTGCTATGAAAAACTATATCTCTGATAGTCTGTGCAAAGGTCACATTCGTCCCTCTGTCTCACCTGTGGCCGCAGGATTTTTTTTGTCAAGAAAAAAGATGGTGGTTTACGCCCATGCCTCGATTTAATAATATAATTATGGTGAGAAATACCTACCCTCTCCCACTCATTCCTGATCTCTATAACCAATTGTCTGGGGCTAAGTGGTTTTCCAAACTTAATCTCAGGGGAGCATATAACCTTATCCGCATTCGGGAAGGGGATGAGTGAAAAACGGCATTTCTCACCTCCGAGGGTCTGTTTGAAAATGTGGTCATGCCCTTCGGTCTCACAAACACGCCCGCGGTGTTTCAGAACTTCATAAATGATGTCTTTCGTGATTTTATCGGGCCCATTATGGTTGTATACCTGGATCATATCCTTGATTTCTCGCCTGACAAGGAATCCCACATTGGTCATTTACGTGCTGTTCTTCACAGGTTACGGGGACATTCTCTGTTCGCTAAACCCGAGAAATGTTTGCTTTGTGTCCAGGAGCTTTCTTTTCTGGGGATCATCCTTTTCTGCCAATGGGTTTCGGATGGATCCCAGAAAGGTACAGGCCATTGTTGATTGGGTGCAACCCAGAGACCTCAGGGGGTTGCAGTGTTTTCTGGGTTTCACCAATTATTATCAAAATTTCACTGGCAAGGGGACTGATCTCAAGGTTTTGTCACCCTTGACGGTTGAAGCATTTGTTACATTAAAAAGGGTTTTATGTCTGCTTCTGTATTGGTTCAGCCCGATCCATCTGAAACGTTCATTGTAGAGGTGGATGCATCAGAGGTGAGAGTGGGGGTGGTGTTGTCTCAAGTACTCGTTACTTTGAACAATTTAAGACCATTTGCTTTTTTCTCCAGGAAGTTTTCCTCTGCAAGATTGGAACTATGATGTTGGTAATCGGGAGTTATTGGCCATAAAATGGGCTTTTGAAAAATGGAGGAATATTTTTTGGGGGGGCGGTTCATCGGATCACGGTGATTACGGACCACAAGAACTTGTCGTATATTGGTTAACTCCTAGACAGGCTGGATGGTCGCTTTTTTTTTTTTTTTTTCTCATTTTCATTTTTCAATCACTTTTCGGCCTGGTTCCAAGAATGTCAAGACGGATGCCTTATCTCGCAGTTTTGATCCGATATCACCCCCTGAACCTCCCTCCTCCATTCTTCAGTATGGGGTGATTGTTGCAGGGGTATCCTCTGACTCGGAGCAGGAGATTCGGAAGGCTTTGACTCTTGCTCCTCCCTCTTTGCCTGACAATAAGCTCTTTGTCCCAGTTCAGTACCGGTTGAGGGTTTTCTGAGAGTTCCACAATTCTGCTCTCAATGGACACCCGGAAAGCCATTGCTAGGCTGTTTTGGTGGCCCTCCATGACCTCTGATACCACTGTGCTTGTGTCTGCTTGTGATACCTGTGCCCATGCTAAGAGCTCCCATAACTGGCCAGCCGGTGAATTGGTGCCATTGCCAATCGGGGATAGACCTTGGACTCATTTGTCCATGGATTTTATCACTGACCTCCCTCCTTCTATTGGCAAAATTGTAATTTGGGTAGTTGTTGACCGATTCAGTAAACAAGCGCATTTAGTACCTCTGGCAGGATTGCCTAATGCTGAAGCACTAACTAAGCTGTTTGTTGAGCACGTTGTACGGCTACATGGCGTGCCTTTGAATGTTGTGTCTGATAGAGGGGTACAATTTGTGTCCAAATTTTGGATGGCATTTCGTAAAAGATTGGGTGCTTGCTTGACCTTCTCCTCTGCTTACCATCCTGAGACCAATGGTCAGACGAAGAGGACCAATCAGTCACTTGAACAGATTTTGAGGCGTCTTGCATTGTCTTGTCATTGTCCATTCTTCTGTAACTATAGTTTTCACCCCCATTTTGGTGAATTTTCTAGGCTGGATTCAGGATGTCCAGGGGCTGATACAGCAGTGCAACGATTGGGGAAGGTGTGGAGGGAGGTCCAGAAGAACATTGGGGAGACTCAAGGCACACATAAATTTTTGCAGATAAGCGACGGTCTGCAGGACCTATATTCCTGGTAGGAGATAAAGTGTGGTTGTCTACCAGGAACATTCGTCCTAAGGTTCCTTCTGCTAAGCAAGGTCCCAGGTTTATTGGTCCTTACGAGATTATTGAGGTGGTCAATCCAGTTGTCTGTCGCTTCAGATCCCCAATGTGTTCCATAAGTCCCTTCTTAAGTCATTTGTACCATCCTCTGCTGGGCCTCCATCCCCTCCGCCTCCTGTCTCTGTGGATGGTCAGACCGAGTTTGAAGAGGGATGGATTGTTGATTCTTGCATGGTCCGTAGTTCACTTCAGTATTTGGTCCATTGGCGGGGTTACGGTCCTGAGGATTGATCTTGGGTCCCGGCGCGATCTGTCCATGCTGATTGATTGGTCCGGGCATTTCATGGACGTTATCCTAGGGGTCCGGTGCCCCCCCCCCTTGAGAGGAGGGTACTGTCATGGTCCGTTCCAGGGTTTAGTCCTGTCTGCTCTTTTTCCGGGCAGATCATGTCAAGGGTTAACTTTTCTCTGCCTCATTCTGGGCTCAGGACAGGGACATTAGTACGTACAGGTCCCATGACCTGTACATTATTACAGATAGGGTCCAGGACTGGGACATCCTTACAGGACAGGGACATTGTTACAGGATGGGGACATTATTTCACCAGGGCCCAGGACTGGGACATTATTACATGCAGAGTCAAGGACGGGAGATATTATTTCATACAGGGCCCAAGACTGGGGCATTACTACAGACAGCACCCAGGAAGGGGGACATTATTAAATAGGGCCAAGGATGGAGCATTATTACATACAGGGCCCAGGACTGGGACATTATTACACACAGGGCTCAGGATGGGGACATTATTACAGGGCGGGGACATAGACCTGACCAACATGCTTTTGGAGACTCCAGTCTAAATTTTGCATTAGAGCCTATAGGATAGTAGTTACACTACTGACCATCTGACGTCTGTTCACACAGTACAGCAAAGCCAGTATACAGATTACTATACAGTGAAGGAAATAATTATTTGATCCCTTGCTGATTTTGCAAGTTTGCCCAATGACAAAGAAATGAACAGTCTATAATTTTAAGGGTAGGTTAATTTTATCATTGAGAGATAGAATATCAAAAATAAAATACAGAAAATCACATTGTATAAATTATACAGGTCCTTCTCAAAAAATTAGCATATAGTGTTAAATTTCATTATTTACCATAATGTAATGATTACAATTAAACTTTCATATATTATAGATTCATTATCCACCAACTGAAATTTGTCAGGTCTTTTATTGTTTTAATACTGATGATTTTGGCATACAACTCCTGATAACCCAAAAAACCTGTCTCAATAAATTAGCATATCAAGAAAAGGTTCTCTAAACGACCTATTACCCTAATCTTCTGAATCAACTAATTAACTCTAAACACATGCAAAAGATACCTGAGGCTTTTAAAAACTCCCTGCCTGGTTCATTACTCAAAACCCCCATCATGGGTAAGACTAGCGACCTGACAGATGTCAAGAAGGCCATCATTGACACCCTCAAGCAAGAGGGTAAGACCCAAAAAGAAATTTCTCAACAAATAGGCTGTTCCCAGAGTGCTGTATCAAGGCACCTCAATGGTAAGTCTGTTGGAAGGAAACAATGTGGCAGAAAACGCTGTACAACGAGAAGAGGTGACCGGACCCTGAGGAAGATTGTGGAGAAGGACCGATTCCAGACCTTGGGGAACCTGAGGAAGCAGTGGACTGAGTCTGGTGTGGAAACATCCAGAGCCACCGTGCATTCCCCAGGTAAAGCATCTTTTGAACCATAAACAGCGGCAGAAGCGCTTGACCTGGGCTACAGAGAAGCAGCACTGGACTGTTGCTAAGTGGTCCCAAGTACTTTTTTCTGATGAAAGCAAATTTTGCATGTCATTCGGAAATCAAGGTGCCAGAGTCTGGAGGAAGACTGGGGAGAAGGAAATGCCAAAATGCCTGAAGTCCAGTGTCAAGTACCCACAGTCAGTGATGGTGTGGGGTGCCATGTCAGCTGCTGGTGTTGGTCCACTGTGTTTCATCAAGGGCAGGGTCAATGCAGCTAGCTATCAGGAGATTTTGGAGCACTTCATGCTTCCATCGGCTGAAATGCTTTATGGAGATGAAGATTTCATTTTTCAGCACGACCTGGCACCTGCTCACAGTGCCAAAACCACTGGTAAATGGTTTACTGACCATGGTATTACTGTGCTCAATTGGCCTGCCAACTCTCCTGACCTGAACCCCATAGAGAATCTGTGGGATATTGTGAAGAGAAAGTTGAGAGACGCCAGACCCAACACTCTGGATGAGCTTAGGGCCGCTATTGAAGCATCCTGGGCCTCCATAACATCTCAGCAGTGTCACAGGCTGATTGCCTCCATGCCACGCCGCATTGAAGCAGTCATTTCTGCCAAAGGATTCCCGACCAAGTATTGAGTGCATAACTGAACATTATTATTTGATTGTTTTTTTGTTTGTTATTAAAAAACACTTTTATTTGATTGGACGGGTGAAATATGCTAATTTATTGAGACAGGTTTTTTGGGTTATCAGGAGTTGTATGCCAAAATCATCAGTATTAAAACAATAAAAGACCTGACAAATTTCAGTTGATGGATAATGAATCTATAATATATGAAAGTTTAATTGTAATCATTACATTATGGTAAATAATGAAAATTAACACTATATGCTAATTTTTTGAGAAGGACCTGTATAAATTTATTAGCATTTTACAGTGAGAAATAAGAATTGGATTCCTCTGGCAAACAAGACTTAATACTTGGTGACAACCCTTGTTGGCAAGTACAGCAGTGAGACTTTTTTGTAGTTGATCATGAGGTTTGTGCACGTGTCATGAGGAATTTTGGTCCACTCCTCTTTGCAGATCATCTCGAAATCATTAAGATTTTGAAGGCTGTTGCATGGCAACTCGGAGCTTTAAGGCCATGTTCACACCTTGCGGTTTTTACCGCGGAACCGCGGCGATTTTGATGCTGCGAGTCCGCAGCAGTTTCCATAGCGTTTCCATTTACATGGAAACCCTATGGAAACCGCAAACCGCTGTGCACATGCTGCGGGAAAAACCGCGCAGAAACGCAGCGGTTTAAAACCCGCAGCATGTCACTTCTTTGTGCAGAATCGCTGCGATTCTGCACCCATAGGAATGCATTGAACCGCTTACTTCCCGCATGGGGCTGTGCCCACGTTGCGGGAAGTAAGCGGTTAATGTGCGGGTGGTACCCGGGGTGGAGGAGAGGAGACTCTCCTCCAGGCCCTGGGAACCATATTTGGGGTAAAAAAGAATAAAAATAAAAAATCATGTTATACTCACCTCTCAGCGCTGCACGCGGCCGGCCGGTCAGAGTTGCTGTGCGAACAGGACCTGCGGTGACGTCGCGGTCACATGACCGTGATGACACCCGGGTCACATGACCGTGACGTCATGAAGGTCCTTCTCAGCACAGCATCTTTGGAACCGGAGCGCCGCGTGCAGCGCCGAGGAGATCCGGACATCGGAGGGTGAGTATAACCAATTTTTATTATTTTTAACATTACTATTGATGCTGCATATTGCTGCATATGCAGCATCAATAGTATAGGAGTAATCCCGCAGCGGAAATCGCAAAACAAACCGCGATAAATCTGCAGGGATAACCGCAGCGGTTTTGCCCTGCAGATTTATCAATTCCGCTGTGGGAGAACCCGCAGAGGGACGCCGCAAAGTGTGAACATGGCCTAACTCTCTCCATAAGTTTTCTATGGGATTAAGGTCTGGAGACTGACTAGGCCATTCCATGACCTTAATCTGCATCTCTTTGAGCCATGCCTTATTGATTTCGCTGTACATTTTGGGTCATTATCTTGCTGGAAGACCCAGCCATGACACATTTTAATGTCCTGGCAGAGGGAAGAAGGTTGTCACTCAGGACTTTACGGTACATGGCTTCATCCATTCTCCCATTGATGCGGTGAAGTATTCCTCTGCCTTAGCAGAGAAACATCCCCAAAACAGAATGTTTCCACCTCCATGCTTGACAGTGGGGACAGGGTTCTTTGGGTCATGGGCAGCATTTCTCTTCCTCAAAACACAGGGAGTTGAGTTAATGCCAAAGACCACAATTTTTGTCTCATCTGACCACAGCACCTACTCCCAATCACTCACAGAATCATCCAGGTGTTCATTGGCAAACTTGAGACAGGCCTGCACATGTGCCTTCTTGAGCAGGGGGACCTTGCGGGCACTGCATTATTTTAAACCTTTACGGCGTAATGTGTTAGCAATGGTTTTCTTGGTGGCTGTGGTCCCAGCTGCCTTGAGATCATTAACAAGTTCCCCCCGTGTAGTTTTAGGCTGATGGCTCACTTTTCTCATGATCAAGAATACCCCATGAGGTGAGATTTTGCATAGTGCCCCAGATCAATGTTGATTGACAGTCATTTTGTATTTTTTTTCCATTTTCTTACTATTGCACCAACAGTTTTCTCCTTCTCACCCAGTGTCTTACATATGGTTTTGTTGCCCATTCCAGCTTTGTGCAGGTCTATAATCTTGTCCCTGACCATCCTTAGAAAGCTCTTTGGTCTTACCCATGTTGTAGAGGATAGAGTCTCACTGATTAATTGAGTCTGTGGACAGGAGTCTTTTATAAAGGTGACTATGTAAGATAGCTCTCTTTAAATGGAATCTGTCACCAACTTTTTCGTATATAAGCTTCGGCCACTGCCATCAGTGGCTTATCTACAGCATTCTGTAATGCCCCTGATGCCCTGTTGAGGGCAGAGCAAAGTACTGCAGTGCGCAGGTGCCGGGAAAGGTCCGAGAAGCCCGGCACCTGCACACTGTAGTACTTTACACTGCCCTCAACAGGGCAAATGAGTATGCCTGCACAGGAGCCGCGACAGGAAGCAAGAAAGAGGACATCATCGCATGAAGATGGTAGGCGCCGGACCGCTCCCCCAGGTGAGTATAATCTAATTAGTTTTTCTCATCTTTCAGGTTCCATCGTGGGCTTATCTTCAGCATTACGGAATGCGGTAGATAAGCCCAGATGGCGGTGGCCGAAGCTTGTATACGAAAAAGTAGGTGACTGATTCCCTTTAATGCAGGTAACGAGTTGATTAGGAGCGTCTAACTGGTCTGTAGGAGCCAGAACTCTTAATGGTTGGTAGGCAATCAAATACTTATTGCTCACTGTAAAATGCAAATAAATTTATATCATTTATACAATGTGATTTTTCTGGATTTTATTTTTGATATTCTCTCAATGTTAAAATGAACCTACCCTTAAAATTAGAGACTGTTCATGTCTTTGCCAGTGGCCAAACTTACAAAATCAGCAAGTGATCAACTAATTATTTCCTTCACTGTATACTATACTGTGAATACAGATATCAGATGGTATATAATAATAGTATAGTCTGCAATGTAGGGATAAGTGTTATGGTTCTCAATGGCAAGAGAACATAGCCCAGCAAACATGAGTACTAGCTCTTGGAAGGATGGAAACTAAACTGACCATGAACTAAACCTGCCGCACAACTAACAGTAGCCGGGTAGCGTTGCCTACGTTTTTATCCCTAGACGCCCAGCGCCGGCCGGAGGACTAACTAATCCTGGCAGAGGAAAATATAGTCCTGGCTCACCTCTAGAGAAATTTCCCCGATAGGCTGACAGAGGCCCCCACATATATTGGCGGTGATTTTAGATGAAATGACAAACGTAGTATGAAAATAGGTTTAGCAAAATTGAGGTCCGCTTACTAGATAGCAGGAAGACAGAAAGGGCACTTTCATGGTCAGCTGAAAACCCTATCAAATACCATCCTGAAATTACTTTAAGACTCTAGTATTAACTCATAACATCAGAGTGGCAATTTCAGATCACAAGAGCTTTCCAGACACAGAAACGAAACTACAGCTGTGAACTGGAACAAAATGCAAAAACAAACAAGGACAAAAGTCCAACTTAGCTGGGAGTTGTCTAGTAGCAGGAACATGCACAGAAAGGCTTCTGATTACAATGTTGACCGGCATGGAAGTGACAGAGGAGCAAGGTTAAATAGCGACTCCCACATCCTGATGGAAACAGGTGAACAGAGGGGATGATGCACACCAGTTCAATTCCACCAGTGGCCACCGGGGGAGCCCAAAATCAAATTTCACAACAGTACCCCCCCCTCAAGGAGGGGGCACCGAACCCTCACCAGAACCACCAGGGCGATCAGGACGAGCCCTATGAAAGGCACGGACCAGATCGGAGGCATGAACATCAGAGGCAGTCACCCAAGAATTATCCTCCTGACCGTATCCCTTCCATTTGACCAGATACTGGAGTTTCCGTCTGGAAACACGGGAGTCCAAGATTTTTTCCACAACGTACTCCAACTCGCCCTCAACCAACACCGGAGCAGGAGGCTCAACGGAAGGCACAACCGGTACCTCATACCTGCGCAACAATGACCGATGAAAAACATTATGAATAGAAAAAGATGCAGGGAGGTCCAAACGGAAGGACACAGGGTTAAGAATCTCCAATATCTTGTACGGGCCGATGAACCGAGGCTTAAACTTAGGAGAAGAAACCCTCATAGGGACAAAACGAGAAGACAACCACACCAAGTCCCCAACACAAAGCCGAGGACCAACCCGACGCCGGCGGTTGGCAAAAAGCTGAGTCTTCTCCTGGGACAACTTCAAATTGTCCACTACCTGCCCCCAAATCTGATGCAACCTCTCCACCACAGCATCCACTCCAGGACAATCCAAAGATTCCACCTGACCAGAAGAAAATCGAGGATGAAACCCCGAATTACAGAAAAAAGGAGACACCAAGGTGGCAGAGCTGGCCCGATTATTGAGGGCAAACTCCGCTAAAGGCAAAAAAGCAACCCAATCATCCTGATCTGCAGACACAAAACACCTCAAATATGTCTCCAAGGTCTGATTCGTCCGCTCGGTCTGGCCATTTGTCTGAGGATGGAAAGCAGACGAGAAAGACAAATCTATGCCCATCCTAGCACAGAATGCTCGCCAAAATCTAGACACGAATTGGGTTCCTCTGTCAGAAACGATATTCTCCGGAATACCATGCAAACGGACCACATTTTGAAAAAACAGAGGAACCAACTCGGAAGAAGAAGGCAACTTAGGCAGGGGAACCAAATGGACCATCTTCGAGAAACGGTCACACACCACCCAGATGACAGACATCTTCTGAGAAACAGGAAGATCCGAAATAAAATCCATCGAGATGTGCGTCCAGGGCCTCTTCGGGATAGGCAAGGGCAACAACAATCCACTAGCCCGAGAACAACAAGGCTTGGCCCGAGCACAAACGTCACAAGACTGCACAAAGCCTCGCACATCTCGAGACAGGGAAGGCCACCAGAAGGACCTTGCCACCAAATCCCTGGTACCAAAGATTCCAGGATGACCTGTCAACGCAGAAGAATGAACCTCAGAAATGACTTTACTGGTCCAATCATCAGGAACAAACAGTCTACCAGGTGGGCAACGATCAGGTCTATCCGCCTGAAACTCCTGCAAGGCCCGCCGCAGGTCTGGAGAAACGGCAGACAATATCACTCCATCCTTAAGGATACCTGTAGGTTCAGAGTTACCAGGGGAGTCAGGCTCAAAACTCCTAGAAAGGGCATCCGCCTTAACATTCTTAGAACCCGGCAGGTAGGACACCACAAAATTAAACCGAGAGAAAAACAACGACCAGCGCGCCTGTCTAGGATTCAGGCGTCTGGCGGACTCAAGATAAATTAGATATTTGTGGTCAGTCAATACCACCACCTGATGTCTAGCCCCCTCAAGCCAATGACGCCACTCCTCAAAAGCCCACTTCATGGCAAAAAGCTCCCGATTCCCAACATCATAATTCCGCTCGGCGGGCGAAAATTTACGCGAGAAAAAGGCACAAGGTCTCATCACGGAACAATCGGAACTTCTCTGCGACAAAACTGCCCCAGCTCCGATTTCAGAAGCGTCGACCTCAACCTGAAAAGGAAGAGCAACATCAGGCTGACGCAACACAGGGGCGGAAGAAAAGCGGCGCTTAAGCTCCCGAAAGGCCTCCACAGCAGCAGGGGACCAATCAGCAACATCAGCACCCTTCTTAGTCAAATCAGTCAATGGTTTAACAACATCAGAAAAACCAGCAATAAATCGACGATAAAAGTTAGCAAAGCCCAAAAATTTCTGAAGACTCTTAAGAGAAGAGGGTTGCGTCCAATCACAAATAGCCTGAACCTTGACAGGATCCATCTCGATGGAAGAGGGGGAAAAAATATATCCCAAAAAGGAAATCTTTTGAACCCCAAAAACGCACTTAGAACCCTTCACACACAAGGAATTAGACCGCAAAACCTGAAAAACCCTCCTGACCTGCTGGACATGAGAGTCCCAGTCATCCGAAAAAATCAAAATATCATCCAGATACACAATCATAAATTTATCCAAATAATCACGGAAAATGTCATGCATAAAGGACTGAAAGACTGAAGGGGCATTTGAAAGACCAAAAGGCATCACCAAATACTCAAAGTGGCCCTCGGGCGTATTAAATGCGGTCTTCCACTCATCCCCCTGCTTAATTCGCACCAAATTATACGCCCCACGGAGATCTATCTTAGAGAACCACTTGGCCCCCTTTATGCGAGCAAACAAATCAGTCAGCAGTGGCAACGGATATTGATATTTAACCGTGATTTTATTCAAAAGCCGATAATCAATACACGGTCTCAAAGAGCCATCTTTCTTAGCCACAAAGAAAAAACCGGCTCCTAAGGGAGATGACGAAGGACGAATATATCCCTTTTCCAGGGACTCCTTTATATATTCTCGCATAGCAGCATGTTCAGGCACAGACAGATTAAATAAACGACCCTTAGGGTATTTACTACCCGGAATCAAATCTATGGCACAATCGCACTCCCGGTGCGGAGGTAATGAACCAAGCTTAGGTTCTTCAAAAACGTCACGATATTCAGTCAAGAATTCAGGAATCTCGGAGGGAATAGATGATGAAATGGAAACCACAGGTACGTCCCCATGCGTCCCCTTACATCCCCAGCTTAACACAGACATAGCTTTCCAGTCAAGGACTGGGTTATGAGATTGCAGCCATGGCAATCCAAGCACCAACACATCATGTAGGTTATACAGCACAAGAAAGCGAATAATCTCCTGATGATCCGGATTAATCCGCATAGTTACTTGTGTCCAGTATTGTGGTTTATTACTAGCCAATGGGGTGGAGTCAATCCCCTTCAGGGGTATAGGAGTTTCAAGAGGCTCCAAATCATACCCACAGCGTTTGTCAAAGGACCAATCCATAAGACTCAAAGCGGCGCCAGAGTCGACATAGGCATCCGCGGTAATAGATGATAAAGAACAAATCAGGGTCACAGATAGAATAAACTTAGACTGTAAAGTGCCAATTGAAACAGACTTATCAAGCTTCTTAGTACGCTTAGAGCATGCTGATATAACATGAGTTGAATCACCGCAATAGAAGCACAACCCATTTTTTCGTCTTAAATTCTGCCATTCACTTCTGGACAGAATTCTATCACATTGCATATTCTCTGGCGTCTTCTCAGTAGACACCGCCAAATGGTGCACAGGTTTGCGCTCCCGCAGA
This sequence comes from Ranitomeya variabilis, assembly GCF_051348905.1. Taxonomy (NCBI): domain Eukaryota; kingdom Metazoa; phylum Chordata; class Amphibia; order Anura; family Dendrobatidae; genus Ranitomeya; species Ranitomeya variabilis. The sequence goes on along the minus strand of NC_135232.1, from coordinate 741,018,964 downwards.
CGCCTATCGATCTGGATAGCCATTGTCATGGACTCATTCAGACCCGCAGGCACAGGGAACCCCACCATAACATCCTTAATGGCATCAGAGAGACCCTCTCTGAAATTCGCCGCCAGGGCGCACTCATTCCACTGAGTAAGCACAGCCCATTTACGGAATTTCTGGCAGTATATTTCAGCTTCGTCTTGCCCCTGAGATAGGGACATCAAGGCCTTTTCCGCCTGAAGCTCTAACTGAGGTTCCTCATAAAGCAACCCCAAGGCCAGAAAAAACGCATCCACATTGAGCAACGCAGGATCCCCTGGAGCCAATGCAAAAGCCCAATCCTGAGGGTCGCCCCGGAGCAAGGAAATCACAATCCTGACCTGCTGAGCAGGATCTCCAGCAGAGCGAGATTTCAGGGACAAAAACAACTTGCAATTATTTTTGAAATTTTGAAAGCAAGATCTATTCCCCGAGAAAAATTCAGGCAAAGGAATTCTAGGTTCAGATATAGGAACATGAACAACAAAATCTTGTAAATTTTGAACTTTCGTGGTGAGATTATTCAAACCTGCAGCTAAACTCTGAATATCCATTTTAAACAGGTGAACACAGAGCCATTCCAGGATTAGAAGGAGAGAGAGAGAGAGAAAGGCTGCAATATAGGCAGACTTGCAAGAGATTCAATTACAAGCACACTCAGAACTGAAGGGAAGGGAAAAAAAAAAAAAAAAAAAAATCTTCAGCAGACTTCTCTTTTCTCTCCTTTCTCTGTCAATTAATTTAACCCTTTTGGGCCGGTCAAACTGTTATGGTTCTCAATGGCAAGAGAACATAGCCCAGCAAACATGAGTACTAGCTCTTGGAAGGATGGAAACTAAACTGACCATGAACTAAACCTGCCGCACAACTAACAGTAGCCGGGTAGCGTTGCCTACGTTTTTATCCCTAGACGCCCAGCGCCGGCCGGAGGACTAACTAATCCTGGCAGAGGAAAATATAGTCCTGGCTCACCTCTAGAGAAATTTCCCCGATAGGCTGACAGAGGCCCCCACATATATTGGCGGTGATTTTAGATGAAATGACAAACGTAGTATGAAAATAGGTTTAGCAAAATTGAGGTCCGCTTACTAGATAGCAGGAAGACAGAAAGGGCACTTTCATGGTCAGCTGAAAACCCTATCAAATACCATCCTGAAATTACTTTAAGACTCTAGTATTAACTCATAACATCAGAGTGGCAATTTCAGATCACAAGAGCTTTCCAGACACAGAAACGAAACTACAGCTGTGAACTGGAACAAAATGCAAAAACAAACAAGGACAAAAGTCCAACTTAGCTGGGAGTTGTCTAGTAGCAGGAACATGCACAGAAAGGCTTCTGATTACAATGTTGACCGGCATGGAAGTGACAGAGGAGCAAGGTTAAATAGCGACTCCCATATCCTGATGGAAACAGGTGAACAGAGGGGATGATGCACACCAGTTCAATTCCACCAGTGGCCACCGGGGGAGCCCAAAATCAAATTTCACAACAGATAAGGCCGCAGGCCCTTGTACAAGTTTAAATGTACAGTTTTGGCACGCTGAATCAGACACTGGGGAGGGGGGATTTGCCCATCTGCCCCCAGACCAGCCTGCCCCTGACCCTCTATATATCACAGAGCATTCTCACTACACTCTCCTACAGGTGACACAGGAATAGGCCTGTGAGAAGGTCACTGGTAAAATACTAGGTGCTGAGAGGAGTTAATTGGCCATGTTAAGGGCTAGGTTTTTGTGAATAGCTGAAGAGTTGGTGGGAGGCTGTTTACCATATCTCTCCCCTTCTGTGGTCCAGAAGCTAAATTAGAGCCTTTGGACTCATTCAGTGTTCGGTTTTTATGGAGATGACATCTCCAGAGCTGTGATTATGTTAAAGAGAGCTGAACCTTGTTTTTTCCACCAAGCAGGCGAACTCCCGCAGCCCCACAGACTGTGCTGTATGCTATTTTGTTTTCCCATTGTGCTAGAAGGGCTGTGTTTGTTTATCTAATTTTGCACCGGTTTATGCAGTACATTTTTTTAATGAACCAGTTGAAAACTTAAATGGAATCTGTTCCTGTGTCTATCTCTTTCAGCAGTTGAGTGAACAGATCGACTACAGGTCACTTATAATAGACTATAAAGAGAGTTCACTTTCTTTCTCATTCTTCCTGTACAGTAACCTCTGCACCTCATAGAGCACTACACTCTCGTACAGATAACACAGAAAGAGGTCATTTATAATAGATGATGAGGACAGCTTCTCCGCTCTTCCCCTACCGCTCTGCTGCATAGGTAAAAGAGCATGCTCACTGCTGGTAAAGAAAAGAGATGTCTTAAAATTCTAATATTAATTCTAGAAAAATAGAGTAAGTAAAAAAAAGGCAAGTAACCCTAACTCCCAAATAAAACAGAAGATATATGAAGTGGACACCGGTGTGTGTGTTTGATGTGATATTTAGCATTCAACTTTATCTTAGAAATTGGTTCTTAACTTGATTACCAAAATGCCAAAGGGAGTAGAGACCAGCATTACCAACTGTGACAAGGGACGTTTCCACCATGGAAATTAAACTGTAGAAAATCACCATTAACTTCATATTATGACATTTTTAAAAATGTCAACAATTATAGTTTTGGAAAAGCAAATGGTAAGTAAGAATAAACAATATGTCTGTGTTCAATTATAATATTTTCAATGTGGTTCCAAATGAGAGCACAAACAAATGTGCGACAAACAGTTAAACATGCCTCGGGTCATTTTAAGCGATTCCACTGTCTTCCTCCATTTTTTTTTTTAAGCCCAAGCAATACTTTTAGTAGGTTCAATATGAAGGACACATGTCCCCTGCTTGGTATGTACCATGCTGTTACTCTTAACTGTGATTTTTGACTAGATATGTGATTAAAGGGTCCAGTAAACATGTGTTTTTCCGGATCACAGCTGCATTCAGACTTTTGCCAAACTACTAAGAAAACAACTTAATTCTCCAGATGATATTAACAATAGTTCCAAACCTCATGATGAGTGAGAATATTTTGCTTTATTTATCCTAGGCAATTGACCCAAATCTTTGACATATACAATAATATGACTAAGTTCGATTTGAGGTTTCCTACAATTAAAGAAATCCAGTTCCAATGCATCGTACAGAGCAAATGTCTGCTTCTTTGAATGATTTTGTCTCTTATAGCAAAATTGGTGTAACTAATTGGAGATCCCATGCACGAAATGATGTAATCTATCAATGCACTGACAGATTTCCACAAATGTTTTTGAGCTCAAAAACATCAAATTTATATGCAATTATTTTAATAATCTTAATCTAGTCAATAAAGCTACTTGTGCTCTATTCTTGCAGGCCACTGAGTCACATTGCATTGACTACATTGATACTGGCTTCATGCATCATTTAATTTTCGTCTTATTAGTTAGTCCAAGCCAACTGTTAAAATTTTATAGCATAGGATTAAATATGGACAAGTCAATTTGATGTCAATCAAACAAGTGTAAAATGTTATGATATTTGGAGGTCCCGGTGAATTCAAACTATTTGTAATCGAGATGCAGAAACCACCAAAACAATTACTACCTCAATTATACACACTGTAGAAGATTTCATCATTCATAAAAGGCTAATATGTCCTCAAGTGTGACTGTTGGGCTTTCCCATACTGTCTTGTAGTCATTACGTTACATGTTATGGCGCAGCTAATCAGGAAGAACTATTATGGACTGTATAAATACCAAGACAGGGAATACAGCAGCCATTTCAATGTGATTTAGGATAGTGAGAGGACATCAGTGCTCACAGGTCAGCAACAGAGATAAGAAGAGAAAGCCCTTAAACAAGGACAAATACTCCAGACAGTAATGTGTAATACAACTGCATGTTTGTTAGGGAATCCCCACATAATAATAATAATCATCTTTATTTTTATATAGCACTAACATATTCCGCAGCGCTTTACAGTTTGCACACATTATTATCACTGTCCCCGATGGGGCTCACAATCTAAATTCCCTATCAGTATGTCTTTGGAATGTGGGAGGAAACCGGAGTACCCAGAGGAAACCCACGCAAACACGGAGAGAACATACAAACTCTTTGCAGATGTTGTCCTGGGTGGGATTAGAACCCAGGACTCCAGCGCTGCAAGGCTGCAATGCTAACCACTGCGCCACCGTGCTGCTCACATGTATTCAAGCTGACTAGCAGCTGCAAATCATGCAGCTGCATCGACATAAACTAAATCTCCGAGTATGCCAAAATACTCAGAGACCACCTGAGCATGCTTGGGAGATCTCAAGTAACGAGTATACTCACTCATCACTAGTGAGGATACAATAGGCAAGGGCAGAGGTGGTCGTGCAGTGGTTTGGTGGATCGGTGGTTACTGCAGGTTGTAGGCATGATAACACCAACACTTTTTCTCCACTCATGGTTAGTGGTTGGGTGAAGCCATTTATTGTCAAACTGTTTTTGTTTTTTTTTTCTTTTTAAATCATAATGACAACCCAAAACATCCAAATGACCCTGATTAAAAGTTCACATACCCCATTTCTTAATACCATTTATTGCCACATCTAGCATAAATGACAGCTTGAAGTCTTGAAATTGTGGATGAGGTTCTTTATTTTCTCAGATGGTAAAGCCTCCAGTTCCTGTAAATTCCTGGGCTGTCTAGCATGAACTGCGCGTTTAAGATCTCCCGAGGATGGCTCAGTGATATTGAGGTCAGGAGACTGAGATGGCCACTCCAGAACCTTCACTTTGTTCTGCTTCATGCAGACCATTTTTCTTCAAGTGCCTCCTTATGGTGCATCTTGAAACAGCCACACCGCTAGTTTTCAGAGAGTCCTGTATTTCAGCTGATGTTTGTGAGCTTTTCTTTGCATCCCGAACAATTTTCCTGGCAGTTGTGGATGGCATTTTTGTTGGTCTACCTGACCGTGGTTTTGTTTTTACAGAGCGCCTGATTTTCCATTTGTTAATCACAGTTTGAACGTTGCTGACTGGCATTATCAATTCCTTGGATATCTTTTTGTATCCCTTTCCTGCTTTATACAGTTCAACAACCTTTTCCCATAGATCCGTTGACAATTCTTTTGCTTTCCCCATGTCTCACAATCCAGAAACATCAGTGGCTGGATGAAAGATGCAAAAGTCTGTCTGGATCCCAGAAACTCACTCAGCTTTTGTGCACACACACTGATCCACACAGATCATCACCAATCCTCCACCAAATTTCACAGTGGGTGGACATCTCTCTAGGTCTCTATCTAACCATTAGACGACCAGGTGTTGATCTGGGGATGCTTCAGCAAGGCTGGAATTGGGCAGGTTCTTTGTGAAAGACGAATGAATCAAGACGCATACAAGGTTATCCTGGAAAAACAGCTGATTCCTTCTGCTCAGGCAATGTTCCCCAACTCTGAGGACTGTTTTTTTCCAGCAGGACAATGTGCCATACTACACAGCTAGGTCAATCAAGGTGTGGATGAAGGACCACCACATCAAATCCCTGTCATGGCCAGCCCAATCTCCAGAGCTGAACCCCATTGAAAACCTCTGGAATGTAATAAAGAGGAAGATGGATAGTCACAAGCCATCACACAAAGAAGAACTGCTTACATTTTTGTACCTGGAGTGGCATAAGTTCACCCAAAAGCAGTGTGAAAGACTGGTGCGAAGCATGCTAAGACGCAAGAAAGCTGTGATTAAAATTCATGGTTATTACACAAAATATTGATTTATGAACTCTTCCTGAGTTAAAACATTAGTATTGTTTCTAAATGATTATGAACTTTTTTTTTGCATTATTTGAGGTCAGCAAGCAATGCATTTGTTTGTTATTTTAACCATTTCTCATTTTCAGAAAATAAATGCAAAATGTATTGCTTGGAACTTTGGAGACATGTCAGTAGTTTATAGAATAAAAGAGCAATTTAAATTTTACTCAAATATACCTATAAAGAGAAAAATCAGACAAACTGAAAATTTTGCAGCCAGAGCTGTGTGTGTATATATATATATATGTGTGTGTGTGTGTGTGTGTGTGTATATATATATATATATATATATATATATATATATATATATATATAAGAGAGAGCGAGCAAGACAGAGAGCGAGAGAGAGTGAGAGAGATACAGATAGATAGATACATGTAGATACAAAAAGATATATATAAATATGTGAGTGAGATATGTAATCAGTGCTCTGTGTATGTGGTTAACTGTACATTTATATTTTTTTGTGAATAAATGCCTTTCAGAAAAAAATGGGATCCCCTGACATTTTGTTAACCAGCAGATGGAAAGCGGACAGCTGGGGACAGATGTTTATAGACTGGGAAGGGGGTAATACCCTTGGAGCTTCCCAGGCTATTAATATCAGGTCACAGCTGTATACTTAGCCTTTCCTGGTTATTAAAATAGGTGACCCCCCAAAAAATGACTTGGGGTCCCCCTTTAATTAATAACCAGCAAAGTCTAGGCAGACAGATGCAGGATTGGCCCTCTCACAGACTAAAAACATCAGCTCTCAGCAGCCCCAGAAATGGCGCATCCACAAGATGTGCCAATTCTGGCACTTAGCCCTGCTCTTCCCACTTGCGTTGATGCTGTGGTGAGTGGGTTGATAGTATTGGGGCTGATGGCACTTTTGTATTATCAGGTGGCATCAAGGCCAGGAGTTAGTAATGGTGAGGCATCTATAAGGAACGTATCCATTACCAATCCTTTAGTTATATGGTAAAGACAAAGCCAGAATAAAGTCCTTTAATTGAAATATTTTCAGACTCTTTTAATGAATCTACATTTACAAAACAAAATGTACACTCATGTCAATGCCCAATCCACTGAAGACAATGTCTCCTATAACAGAATTAAAATAACAAAGAACAATATCCCTCACCTTTCCACTGAGAGGAAAATAATCCATTTGTCCAGCGACACATGTAGCTCTGCTACATCTAGAGGGCAGGCTGCATTGTTGCATGATGCAACTAAACAGCCTGCCATCCAGTAGACATTGAGCTGAGCATGCCCCAGAGTCTGTCATTAAATTAATTTAATGACTTTATTCTGGGTGCGTGTTTTTTTTTTTGTTTTTTTTTATACAATATCACTATGGGGTTAGTAATGGGGGTGTATTATAGACGCCTCTCCATTACTAGCCTCTAAACTTGATGTCATCTGACAATACAAAGGTGACATCAACCCAAATACTATCACCCTACTTGCCACCACTACAGGGCAAGTGGGAAGAGCAAGGCTGAGAGGTGATGTTTTTAGTCTGGGAGAGGGCCATTATCCATGACCCCTTCTTAGGCTATTAATATCAACCCACAGCTGTCTGTCAAGCATTTGATAGTTATTAATTATAGGGGGACCCTATGTCATTTTTTGGGGGAGTCCCCTATTTTAATTATCAGGAAAGGCTAAGTATACAGCTGTGAGCTTATATTAATAGCTGTTAGAATCTGTTTTGTTTTTTGACCATCCGCTATCTTGTTGTGGTTTCTGTCTGCTGGCCTTTTTCCCCTGGTGCTAGGATGTCTTAGGTCAGATTATTGTATCACCCTTTATTACCCAGCACCTGCCTCCCATTCCTTGCTGGACAACAGTGTTAATCCGCTAGAGTTCTGGTTAGGTGCTTTGATAGCTTTCTGTGTTTGATATTGGGCAGTTCTGTGACCCCCAGCTCTGCTATCTTTAGTTTGTTTTCGTTTGGTTTCTGCAGCCTTCTCTGTATTTTCTATTAGGAGGTGACTAGTGTTGAGCATTCCGATACCGCAAGTATCGGGTATCGGCCGATACTTGCGGGTATCGGAATTCCGATACCGAGATCCGATACTTTTGTGGTATCGGGAATCTGTATCAGGATTAATATCAATGTGTAAAATAAAGAATTAAAATAAAAAATAGGGATATACTCACCTCTCCGGCGGCTCCTGGACTTTACCGCTGTAACCGGGAGCCGTTGTACCTAAGAATGCGCGCTTGCAGGGCCTTAGATGAGGTCACTGCGCTCTGATTGGTCCGTAGCGGTCGCGTGACCGCTACGCGACCAATCACAAAGCAGTGATGTCACCTAAGGTCTTTCAAGCGCTTGAAATACCTTAGAAGACGTCACTGCTTTGTGATTGGTCGCGTAGCGGTCACGCGACCGCTACGCGACCAATCAGAAGCTGCGGACGTCTTCTAAGGTATTTCAAGCGCTTGAAAGACCTTAGGTGACGTCACTGCTTTGTCATTGGTCGCGTAGCGGTCACGCGACCGCTACGGACCAATCAGAGCGCAGTGACCTCATCTAAGGCCCTTCAAGCGCGCATTCTTAAGTACAACGGCTCCCAGTTACGGCGGTAAAGTCCAGGCTGCGTCGGAGGGTGAGTATATCCCTATTTTTTATTTTAATTCTTTCTTTTACACATTGATATGGATCCCAGGGCCTGAAGGAGAGTTTCCTCTCCTTCAGACCCTGGGAACCATCAGGGATACCGTCCGATACTTGAGTCCCATTGACTTGTATTGGTATCGGGTATCGGATTAGATCCGATACTTTGCCGGTATCGGCCGATACTTTCCGATACCGATACTTTCAAGTATCGGACGGTATCGCTCAACACTAGAGGTGACCTGTTTTTATACCCAGTCATTAGATCTTTCAGGGACCTCCATCCCCCCCTATCTATAGGTCTTTGCTGAGATTAACCTAGTATCATCGGTGGGTCTATTCGCTAGGAATGGGTTGCCCACTCCATCGTAGGGTATCAGCCTAGTCTCAGTGCAGGGTCAATTTTCCCCCTTCTATTCTAGTTCTGTGTTGCAGTTCTGTAACAATAGCCTTGGAAGCTCCATGGGTATTACCCACTACCCAGGTTATAAAACTCTGCCCCCAGCTGTCTGCTTTCCCTCTACTGGTTAATAAAATATTGTGGGATCCCATAACATTTTTTTTCAGAAAATAATTTTTTAAGTAAAAAAGGGATTCAATTAGCATGAATCCAGCAAAATGGCGATCAGATGACCACATTTTGCTGGATTGTTTTGTGGACCGCGAAGGTGTTAATTATTTCACTCCTCCATCTTAGTACTTACATACTTGTCTTAAGCCCCCACCCAACTACTTACCACATCATGTGGTAGAGTGATGAATGTCACTGATGCACATGTGACTGCCTGGAACAACTGAAGACCTGTGCGGAGGATCAGATAAGCTGCTGAACAGAGGTGGCATAAGAAGTCAGGTAACAGCCTAGGACAAGAGAGTAAAAAGTGAGGGAATAAAAAAAGGCACATTTTATACTATTCTGAAAAGACCTTAGAGAATAAAGACATCCTGCAATGACAATCTGGGCAGTTTTTAGTCAGAGACAAATTTTATTCAGACTAGAGCTCATTTTGCAACTGACAATCTTTTTGTTCTTGGTAAGATAAGCAAGTCCCAAAAGGAGTCTGGGCAGCGGCTGTCTCCTACAGAACACTGGAGATTACTTCCCTGTGTATGGAGGAGTCAGAAAAGATAGCTGTCGGCCAAATGATGGTTCAGCGTCATTTGGCCTGCAGCTACCTATTTTTTTTTATGGGGTCCCTTAAGGTACCGTCACATTAAGCGACGCTGCAGCGATAGCGACAACGATGCCGATCGCTGCAGCGTCGCTGTTTGATCGCTGGAGAGCTGTCACACAGACCGCTCTCCAGCGACCAACGATGCCGAGGTCCCCGGGTAACCAGGGTAAACATCGGGTTGCTAAGCGCAGGGCCGCGCTTAGTAACCCGATGTTTACCCTGGTTACCAGCGTAAAAGTAAAAAAAACAAACAGTACATACTCACCCAGCGTCCCCCAGCGTCTGCTTCCTGACACTGACTGAGCTCCGGCCCTAACAGCACAGCGGCTTTCACTTTCACTTTAGGGCCGGCGCTCAGTCAGTGTCAGGAAGCAGACGCTGGGGAAGGTATGACGCTGGGTGAGCATGTACTGTTTGTTTTTTTTACTTTTACGCTGGTAACCAGGGTAAACATCGGGTTACTAAGCGCGGCCCTGCGCTTGGTAACCCGATGTTTACCCTGGTTACCAGTGTAAAACATCGCTGGTATCGTTGCTTTTGGTGTCAAACACAACGATACACAGCGATCGGACGACCAAATAAAGTTCTGGACTTTATTCAGCGACCAGCGACATCACAGCAGGATCCTGATCGCTGCTGCGTGTCAAACTAAACGATATCGCTAGCCAGGACGCTGCAACGTCACAGATCGCTAGCGATATCGTTTAGTGTGACGGTACCTTTAGTCTCAGATTTTTGAAGGCTTTCTTTCTGTATGCAAGCTGTATCTACACATATAGCTTTGATATTTCTGATTACTTGATAAGAAACACATATTTAATCTTTCTCAGTCTGCTGGATGTTTTCCTATAATGGCTGGCTGCCATATGTTTAACTTTCCCTGTTTGCACTCTGTATACCAGGTAAAGAATACCTCATGTCTGTTAGACTTGCCAATAAACCAGTCCTCCATATCAAAGTCCCTTATTTGTTCACACGATATTGCAAACTTTTGCAGATAAAATCTATCTCTTCATTACCCTTCTGCCAGGAATGAGCAGATGACTCTTTAAATAATGAATACTCTAGCCTTATCTTGAAAGGATAAATCTTTGTACTTACAATGTCATTTTTTTGTGTTGAATCTTTAGGCTATATGCACACTTTGCAGATTTGACTGTGGAATTTTCTGTGCAGATTCTGAATTTCTTGGCAGAAAACGCAAGTCAGAATCTGCGCCTTTTTTTTGGTATGTGCACATGTTGCAGATTTTTGTGCGGATTTCTTCCCTTTTTTTTTACCCCTGCAGATTTCTATTATGGAAAGGGTGCAGAAACTCAGCAGATCTGCAAAAAGAATTGACATGGTCCTTTTTTGAATCTGCTGTGTTTTCCGTGCAGATTTTTCCGCACCATTAGCACAGCATTTTTTTTTTGCCATTGATTTACATTGTACTGTAAATCACTTACGGATCTGCAGCATTTCTGCGCGGAAAAAAACGCTGCGGATCCGCAGGAAATCTGCATAGTGACGCAATCCTGATGCCGGCAAAGTGAATGAGAAACCTGAAGTGTTATGCACACGTTGCTTATTTGTGACTTGCAGATTTGGTGTAGAAAATAATCTGCAGCATGTCAATTCTCTGCATTTTTGCTCTGCGTTTTTCACCATTGACTTCACTCAACTCAGTCAAAAATGCACCAAATATGTGGTAAAACGCACGTTTTTACTGCTGTATTTTATTCTGCCAAGAGATGCAGAAATGGTGGAGAACTCTCTGAATCCATTTACTCAACTTGTGCACACAGCATTAATGTGCCCCAAACATTTGGTAAATGTTAGCTGAACTTGCTGATGAAATTATATAAAATGGAGTAATCAGACTATACAGCGACAGTACGTATTGGAGGGGAAATAATAAACATTGGACATGTTACAAGTCAAGTTAAATCAAAATGAGATTTTTATCTGCAGACCATTAATAGAATATGCTATTATTCTAAATGTATATGATCATCACAAAGATCGACTTGTCCGCAGATCTTACCACGTTAGCTCCATTTACCAGTTGTCAGCAGATACATTTATAATGTCTATGGACAGCTTTAGCCCTCATTAGGATTTCTGGTCTTTGCTATTGTAAGTCACAGATCACTGACCTATAGAATAAACTTTAATCAGTGGTGGTTGCCAAGATTAGTATAGTGATAGGGAAGGTGACCAAATCTATGTCAGGAAGAAAAGTGTTGTCAACAAATAGGAGTTGAGTTGGGAGAGAGAAAGAACTACAAACCCCAAGAGAGTAAACTCTGCCAGCAGTGTCCCCAAGAGGTTATGGAGGATGCGGCCCACTTCTTGCTGAGGTGCCCCAAATACTCCACAGAGAAGGACACTCACTGCAGGAGACTGCCGGATCTCGTCCCAGACTTCAACTCCATGGAGGAGGAAAATAAATTGCCTATAATATTGGAGGAAGAGGAAAGTCCAGCGGCCATAGCAGCGCAATATGTTAGTGCCTGCCACAGACTAAGAGGAGCCTGATATGTCAGGGACCCCTACACCCTACCCTGGATTTATACCTATCCCCATCCCCCCCACTTGCTTTGCTTGCTTCGGCAATGCTAACATGTACTTAGTCCTGACAATAAAGCCCATTTGAATTTAAGTGAAAGAGAACTGTTCCTTTAATTTATGGACAGTTTTCTTCCAATTACAAACCTCAAATAATACCCTTGATCTAGTTAACCAGATAGTAGGATAATTAGCAGAAATTCTATTTGTGCATCCAGCTTAACCCCTAAATACCAAAGAGCCTTTTTAACCCTCATAAAGGGTTAGTATAAAATTGCTCCAGAACGCAACAGTTTTTACAAGTTTTATGGCATTCAAATGGTCGGAATATAAAATAAGTCATCAATGTATTTGTAATGGAAGTAAAATTATCTTTGATACCCAAATGCAGATATTAGATACAGCAAAAGTGAAGAAAAAAATATAAGCTGGGTTGATGGTCGGATCTTACTTTTCATTCCATTGAGACCACAACTATTTATTACCTCCTACTACTGAACATGACTCCTCGCTTGTTTAGTGTTACTGAGTCACGCAAATATATTCCCCTGCTTCATGGAAGTCGTTCATCATCAATGAAATCTCATGATTACAGGAGCAGATGTGAAACAGATCTGTTACTAAGTATGCATACTATGCAGGTCGTAATCTGTTAACACTGAGGCCATCATTGGATTAACATCAGGGATGTAATTTCACAGGATACAATTTTTTACAATTTCACAACTCATTTATTCTATCATTAATGAAAAATCAGTTTCGGTACAAATACATTGTGGTAGAATCTAATGTTTGTCTACTGGAGCTGATGAGATTTCATAAGAGTGGAGCAGTTTTATGCAGGGTCAAGAAATCTAAAACCATCTACCAATTTGTGTGGAATTTGTATTTAAACACTAATGAGATCTAGTAAAAAATAATATTGTGCTACCTTTGTAATTGTACTAGCGCTATTTCCTCTATAATTTGCACTGATGAGATCTAATAAGTATGGAACAGTTCCATGTGAATTACAGACAAAATGGTGACTAGTCAGTTGTATCAATATTCGCTGTTTCTGCTGGTGAGAACTAATAAATGTGAAATAATGGCTTGCTAGTAGGGAATATGATGCACTTTGGAAGAACAGCTTTACCTATCCTGTTGTAATGAACAGCTAACAAATGTGGACTAGTATTTGCTAATAGGAGATATTATATTAGGTACTCAGGTATAGCATTACTCAAATTTTCAGCTTATATCTAGATCTAATAAATGTAGAAGAGTTGTACGCTAAGAGGCGATATGATACTAGGAGTACGTGGATAACTATCAAGTTATATCAGTCTTCTGATGATCTTTCGGATGATGTAGTCTAATAAATGTGAAATAGCTGTTTACTAAGGAGGAAGCCAAGTAGCCAATCCATTTTTCAGCTGATAATTGTTTGATAGTTGGAGATATCGTACTTCCTATCCAATAATATGAACACATAAGCTGATGAGATATAAAATGTGTAGGGTTGTTGCATGCTGGGAACACATATGATGCCCTCATTACAGTTATACCTGCTGTGAGGTGATGCTAGCAGTGTCTACTCTATACATCTACTTCTTTAATTTGAACCAAAGAGTAAAATAGTGTTAAGCAATTTTGGTGAATTCTGGGTGATAAGTATGGAATGTACAGTATGATAGAAACAGGAATCAAAATATCCATTTATATCAATACTCAATATTGATTCAGTATAGGTGGAATAGTCATATGCAGGTAGGTGATATGGTGCTCTGTTCAATTATCAGCACATACATGAGGAAGAGGCAAAACTACAAAGTAGTCCAAAACATTTTGTACTCCATTTCACCCTTTTAAGGGAACCTGGCAGCTGAAACATGTATCAGATCTATGGGCAGTGAAAGATAAACTACTGAGGACACTACCATATATGTCAGGATCAACCTAACGCATACTTAATGAACGCCATAAGTAAATTAAAAAAAAGCATCCAACACCTAACCTCAACTACCTAATGAGAGCTATTCACAGGATACCAAATAGGGAGTCCAAAAGCATCATAAATCTAAAAGAAAACAATAAATGAATGACAATAATATGACATGCGACGATCCCGAAAAATTATATCCAGATGCAACCAGTAAAACCAATGTCATAAAATTATATATGAATCACTGCACAAATAACGAATATAGATATCTACCAGCAGCAGGTATCAGACACTGTCTATAAAATTTCAGCCTGGCATGTTTGACTCTGAACGTCTGAGGAGTTTCACAGAGAAACATACTTTGAAAGCTACTGGGGACTGAGCCGCAAGGGAGATTAGTGGGATCTGAAGGACCTTCGCAGTTTCTTCCCGCCCACTTCCTTGGAGTGACAGGTCTCTCCTTATGTATGTGTGTAGGGAGAGACCTGTCCCTCCAAGTGAGTGGGCACGGAGAAGCCGCTGCAGTGTTTCAGAGTCAAACATGCCAGGCTCAAGTCATGCAGCCATAGACCTGATGGTATGTATCAGCTGTCAGGTTCCCTTTAAATCCTTCAGTGTGAGCCATGTTGAAATTTAAGTTAATCGTTCACCATTTAGTATATGTTAAAGATTGTGCACTTGTATGTACATTGCATTTAGAAATCCTTTCATGTAAAGTTACCCAACTAAGCTATAAATAGTATAGTTGGTATCTCAGTTTTTGGAGACATATTAGCTGACTTTATGCAGGTCTCTTAACTTGAAATTCCATATGATCTCTTTATGCATCACAGGAGGGCATATCGGCATGTGGCATATGTTTGCCAAGCAAAAAGACCACAGACGTGTCCAAAGGTTGAATACACCTATTAAGTTTAAAACCATAATGTTTTTACATACTTTACTATTGATTATAAGTTTTCTGGTATTTTGTGGTAATTTTTGAAAATGGAACTTGAAAATAAAAAAGTTTAAAGGAGCTGTCTGAACATAGCACAGCGGCACAGGACTTTATTTCCGTAACTTGCCCGGGTCACTGTCTCACTAAATTCACTGGCGGAAACATTGCTGCCTTACAGAGGTAAAATGCAAAGTTGCTTGTTTTACATTATACAAGTGCTCTGCAATTTTAATTGTTTATGATGTTGAGGATACTAAGGTTTTTTACCTTTGTTTTTGAGACTATTGAAAAGACCTTATGAGTAGTGTTGAGCATTCCGATACCGCAAGTATCGGGTATCGGCCGATACTTGCGGTATCGGAATTCCGATACCGGGATTCCGATACTTGCCGCGTATCGGATACCGGAATCGGAAGTTCTAAGATTCAAAAAGCAGAAATTCAGCCAATGAGATTGATTCCAAGTGTGGGCACATCCTGTTTAGCATGGAGGGCATGAAACTACTGGCAAGGCTGTGATTGGCTGGTGTAATGATGTCATGATGCAGTTTAAAAGTCGCTGGCGCCATTTTGCGATCACTCTGCTGTGAATTCAGTTAGTGACAGGACGCTGTTTGCTGACTGAGGGACAGTTTAGAGATAGCGATTTGCTTCTTTGTGCTTTCCAAAGGCTAATTTAGCAACCGCTGTGTTCACCTACTATTCACCTTGCTTTTGCCTTGTAGCGCTGTTTTCACAGCGATCTGCAGGGTCTGTGTGTGTGTGTGTGTGAGTGCAGCCCAGTCTCCAGTCTGAGTGCAGCCACATAGGCCATCCATAGTTGGTTGTATTCAGTTCAGGGAGGGTGGTTCATTGCCTCATACTGTTCCTTTTTTTTTTTTTTTTCCCAAGTAGTGTAGTCTGCTGCTAATTTATTCAAAAAAATCCTATTAGTGTCTTTCCACCCGTCTCCAGCTAATTTGTGGAAAAACACTACATAGGATAAAGTAGAGGAGGGTTTTTGGGCCTTGCAGCGCCGTTTACGGCTGTCTGCACGGTCTCCGTGTGACTGCAGCTCGCCCTGTAATCTGTGAGCAGCTGTAGCCTGGTTGTCTCCAGCTCAGGGTTTTTCACTGCGTCATACCGCCAAATCAATTTTCTTTTTTTTCAAAGTAGTGTAGTCTGCTGCTAATTAATTTAAAAAAATCCTATTAGTGTCTTTCCACCCGTCTCCAGCTAATTTGTGGAAAAACACTACATAGGATAAAGTAGAGGAGGGTTTTTGGGCCTTGCAGCGCCGTTTACGGCTGTCTGCACGGTCTCCGTGTGACTGCAGCTCGCCCTGTAATCTGTGAGCAGCTGTAGCCTGGTTGTCTCCAGCTCAGGGTTTTTCACTGCGTCATACCGCCAAATCAATTTTCTTTTTTTTCAAAGTAGTGTAGTCTGCTGCTAATTAATTTAAAAAAATCCTATTAGTGTCTTTCCACCCGTCTCCAGCTAATTTGTGGAAAAACACTACATAGGATAAAGTAGAGGAGGGTTTTTGGGCCTTGCAGCGCCGTTTACGGCTGTCTGCACGGTCTCCGTGTGACTGCAGCTCGCCCTGTAATCTGTGAGCAGCTATAGCCTGGTTGTCTCCAGCTCAGGGTTTTTCACTGCGTCATACCGCCAAATCAATTTTCTTTTTTTTCAAAGTAGTGTAGTCTGCTGCTAATTAATTTAAAAAAATCCTATTAGTGTCTTTCCACCCGTCTCCAGCTAATTTGTGGAAAAACACTACATAGGATAAAGTAGAGGAGGGTTTTTGGGCCTTGCAGCGCCGTTTACGGCTGTCTGCACGGTCTCCGTGTGACTGCAGCTCTATCTGTTGTCAGTTCAGCCCCCAAAAAATAAATAAATAATAAAGTTCACCAAACACACCAGTTACACCACTTTACATTTCTGTAGGCCACATTAGCTCATATTTGTGTCTAGTCCACACTTTAGATAATTAGTGCTTCTTATACCTGTTAGGAGGAGTTGCTCAGGAATAAGCACACAAATCCGTTAGTACTTTTCTGCTTATCTTTATCAGTCAACCAAGATGAAGAAGGCAGTGAGTAAGGCACGGGGGCGTGGGAGCCGTCGCGGAGCAGGGAGGGGACGTGGGGATTCTGTGCCTGCTGCGGGCACCGGTGACTCATCAGCACCCACTTTCACCAGGCAACAGTCGTTCATGCGAAGCTTTGTGTCCGAGCGCCGTACACCGCTGCTGCGTGAAGAACAAATTGAAGCTGTTGTCGGATGGATGGCAGCTAATGCATCAACTTCCATTAGTGCCACATCCTCTGAGACACAGAGCACTGGAGAGCAGCCATCTGTCTCTTCACCACCTGCCAAATTGCCCAGGCAGACAGAGAGCCCAGGACAGGAGCCGTCTCTACTTCTGTTCTCTGAATCTCTTGGCTTGGAAACAGGGGGCCAGCCAAGCAGCATTGGAGAAATGGAAGAAGAGGCAGGGTGCAGTGATGCCCAACAGCTTTTTCTGTCTTCCTCTGAAGAGGCGGGTGGGCCAGTGGCTCCGGTCACCACATCGCAGGCCGCATCAGCTGATGATGACACTCAGGTGCCACTTACTGGTGCGTGCTCTGCTGCTGAGACTACCCAGGAGGAGCAGTTGGGGGCAGAGGGTAGTGTAGATGATGAGGTCCTCGACCCATCTTGGCGTGAGGGACAGGAAGGTGGTGGGAGCAGCTCTGAGGAAGAGATTCCCCGTACGGCCCAAAGAGGGAGAGGGAGGGGGAAGACTGCGGATCCTGCAGCCTCCGCTTTGGCACCCGTTAGGAGCATGTCTCTTCCAAAAGCCAAAAAGGGCGCTCCCAAGACTTGCAGTGCCTGGTCCTTTTTTGACACAGTTGCAGATGACATTTGCTATGTCAGATGCAACGTGTGTCATCAAAAAGTCAAAAGAGGTCGAAATGTCAGCAACCTCAATACCTCCAACATGTGGAAACATGTGCGCAACAGGCACCCGGCGGAGTTAGAAAAACACACTGAAGAGGTAGGCCAACCAACAGCGGCAGCTACCACCTCTTCAGCTCGTGTTGCCTCTTCCTCTACCTCACACGCAGCTGGTTCGGCGTCCTCCCAGGATCGCCGTGGAAGAACCTCTGCCCCTGTTGTCCAGAGACCCGCTGTAATTCCACCCGCAGCGCCACTTTCCCAGTCATCCACACACTCCCAGCCCAGTCTACAGCCATCGGTAGTACAGGCATGGGAGAAAAGGCGGCCTTTCTCGTCAAACCACCCACGAGCACAGGCTCTGACTGCAGGCATTGCCAAACTTCTGTCACTGGAAATGCTGTCATTCAGGCTGGTGGAGACTGACAGCTTCCGTGACTTCATGTCATTGGCAGTCCCACAGTACAAAGTGCCCAGCCGCTTTTACTTCAGCAGGCAAGCCGTCCCTGCCCTGCAGAAGCATGTGGAGGGACACATAAAACACGCGCTACTGAACGCCGTCAGTAGCAAGGTCCACCTCACCACCGATGCGTGGACCAGTCAACATGGACAGGGGCGATACCTTTCCCTCACTGCCCATTGGGTTAATGTCGTTGAGCCGGGTACAGACCGTGCGAGTGGCGCAGGACGTGTCCTGCCCACTCCAAGGATTGCAGGAATCCATTCTGTACGCATTGACTCCTCCTCTTACACCAGTTCCTCAGAATCATCGCTGCAGGAGCCGTCACAGTCCACCTCCACATGGACCCGTGATGAACGTGTACCTGTTACGACCGACATGAGCACAGCCGTGGCCAAACGTCAACAGGCCGTCTTGAAATTAATTTTCTTGGGGAATCGTAGCCACACAGCGCAGGAGCTCTGGAATGCCATCAAGCAGGAGAGCGATGTGTGGTTTGTGCCAGCGAATCTCCAGCCAGGCATGGTAGTGTGTGATAATGGCCGAAATCTGGTGGCAGCTCTGGGCCTCGGCAACCTCACTCACATCCCATGTCTGGCACATGTGCTCAATTTGGTCGTGCAGAGCTTTTTGAGGGACTATCCGGATCTTGATGCACTGCTGCACAAGGTCCGCCTAGAGTGTGCTCACTTGCGGCGTTCCAGCACGGCAAAAGCGCGCATTGCGGCTCTGCAGCGCCGACACCGCCTGCCGGAACATCGCATCATATGTGACCTACCTACCAGGTGGAATTCCACGTTACATATGTTGGAGCGGTTGTGTGAGCAGCAGCAAGCTGTAATGGAGTACCAGCTGCTTCAGGCGCAAAAAAGTCGCAGTCAGCGCCGTACAGACTTCACAACCACAGAGTGGGCCACTATGAATGACGTCTGCCAGGTTTTGCGTCCCTTTGATTATTCCACGCGGATGGCGAGTGCAGATGATGCACTAGTCAGCATGACTGTCCCCCTTATCTGCCTGCTTGAAAAATCACTGCAAGCGCTAAGGGATGATGTTGTGGAAGAGGTGGAGGATGAGGATTCACCATTTCCATCATCTTCTGGACAGTCAGCGCCACGTGGTTCCTCACAAACGCGTAGGCAGGGGACCGTTTGTGAGGAGGATGAGGAGGAGTCAATGGAGGAGGAAGACATCCGTCCAGAGGAGGGAGTTACACAATTGTCCAGTACTCAGTGTGTACAGCGAGGGTGGGGTGATGACGAGCGGGCAGAGATCACGCCTCCAGCAGGGGACAGCGTTTCTTGGGCAGTTGGCAGTCTGCAGCACATGGTGGATTACATGCTGCAGTGCCTGAGAAACGACCGCCGCATCGCCCACATTCTCAACATGTCTGATTATTGGGTGTTCACCCTCCTCGATCCTCGCTACCGGGACAACGTAGAAAGCCTCATCACACCGTTGAACCGGGAGCGAAAAATGCGGGAGTACCAAGACACACTGGTCAATTCCATCATCTTCTCCATTCCAACTGAGAGAAGTGCTGCTAGTGCATTCCAAAGCAGCTCAGTGCGTCCAGGCCGTGGTGGAGGCTCTGCACAAAGAGGGAGCAGAAGCAGTGCCTCTGCCCAAGGCAAGACCAGTATGGCCGAACTGTGGCACAGTTTTCTGTGCCCGCCACAAAAGTCTACACCATCACAGACGGCTCCAGTCAGCAGGAGGCAACGGTTCCGTCAGATGGTGACAGACTACATGTCTTGCCCTCTTGCTGTACTCCCAGACGGCTCTTCCCCTTTCAAGTTTTGGGTCTCAAAGCTGGATACATGGCCAGAGCTAAGCCAGTATGCATTGGAGGTGCTGTCTTGCCCTGCGGCCAGTGTATTATCGGAACGTGTCTTTAGTGCTGCAGGTGGTGTACTAACTGACGTCGCATGCGACTATCCTCCGATAACGTTGACCGGCTTACTTTCCTGAAAATGAACAAGGCCTGGATCTCGCCGGAATTTGCCACTCCTCCTCCTGATTGAATAATTAGGTCACTGTATACGTTATCCAGGTCTCCTGTTGTGTTCATCTTTCTACCACCTGAACTTAAATTCCTGGGCTCCAACACCGCCAGTTGAGGCTCAGACGTGCCGTCTGCACAGTCAAAACATACGACCCAGTGTTATTGGGTTTCAGTAATGTCAGCTGATCCCCAGCTGTGTAGCCGGCAATGTGTCATGCGACCGCCACGCTGACACAACAACTGAAATGTAAGGGAATCTGTCCCCCCCCCCCCAAGGCGTTTGTTACTGAAAGAGCCACCTTGTGCAGCAGTAATGCTGCCCAAGGAAAAGGTAGCTATTTTTGTTTAGCTCCTTGCACACGCAGAACTTAACACTTATAAAATGTGTCCACTGATACCGTAAAACCGTCCCGGAGGTGGGACTTTACTTCGTAATGTGACGCAGCCCAGCCGTCATTCCTACCCCCCCGGCGCCGCGCACCGGCTCCTCAGCGTTGTTTTATTCCGTCCTGGAGCCTGCGCTGTTATGTTATCCCGTGGCCAGGCACACTTAGCGCTGCCCGTCTTCTGGCATCATTTGGTGTCTGGATGGCTGCGCCTGTGCGGCCGCGCTGGCAGAGAGCCCGCCTCGCAGTGTCTTCTGATTTAATCCCACTGGGGGCCTGGGATCCATGGACATGCGCAGTGCATATCTGAACCTCCACCTCTCACTCATTTCCCTATGGCTTCTTCAGACTGTTCGGTGTCAGCTGGTCCCTAACAGCATGCCACGGCCGTGACACCGCACAGTCTGAAGAAGCCATAGGGAGATGAGTGAGAGGTGGAGGTTCAGATATGCACTGCGCATGTCCATGGATCCCAGGCCCCCAGTGGGATTAAATCAGAAGACACTGCGAGGCGGGCTCTCTGCCAGCGCGGCCGCACAGGCGCAGCCATCCAGACACCAAATGATGCCAGAAGACGGGCAGCGCTAAGTGTGCCTGGCCACGGGATAACATAACAGCGCAGGCTCCTTGACGGAATAAAACAACGCTGAGGAGCCGGTGCGCGGCGCCGGGGGGGTAGGAATGACGGCTGGGCTGCGTCACATTACGAAGGAAAGTCCCACCTCCGGGACGGTTTTACGGTTGCAGGGGACACATTTTATAAGTGTTTAGTTCTGTGTTTGCAAGGAGCATGATGAAAAGAGCCACCTTTTCCTTTTGCATCTTTTGTGCTGCACAAGCTGGCTCTTTCAGCTACAAACGCCTTGGGGGGGGGGTTAAAGGTTCCCTTTCGACTTTCTCAGGCTTCGGCCTACATTGTGTTCCTCTGCTTTTCCACCTGTCCCTGGGCTCCAACACCGCCAGTTGCCGTCCAGAAGTGCTGTACGCACAGTCAACAGTCCCTCCTCTGTTATTGGGGTTCAGTAACGTCAGCTGTTCCCCTGCTGTGTGTGTGGCAATCCCTCCTACCTCCTCCAACCTCCTCCTCCTCCACCCGTCCCTGGGCTCCAACACCGCCAGTTGCCGTCCAGAAGTGCTGTACGCACAGTCAACAGTCCCTCCTCTGTTATTGGGGTTCAGTAACGTCAGCTGTTCCCCTGCTGTGTGTGTGGCAATCCCTCCTACCTCCTCCAACCTCCTCCTCCTCCACCCGTCCCTGGGCTCCAACACCGCCAGTTGCCGTCCAGAAGTGCTGTACGCACAGTCAACAGTCCCTCCTCTGTTATTGGGGTTCAGTAACGTCAGCTGTTCCCCTGCTGTGTGTGTGGCAATCCCTCCTACCTCCTCCAACCTCCTCCTCCTCCACCCGTCCCTGGGCTCCAACACCGCCAGTTGCCGTCCAGAAGTGCTGTACGCACAGTCAACAGTCCCTCCTCTGTTATTGGGGTTCAGTAACGTCAGTTGTTCCCCTGCTGTGTGTGTGGCAATCCCTCCTACCTCCTCCAACCTCCTCCTCCTCCACCCGTCCCTGGGCTCCAACACCGCCAGTTGCCGTCCAGAAGTGCTGTACGCACAGTCAACAGTCCCTCCTCTGTTATTGGGGTTCAGTAACGTCAGCTGTTCCCCTGCTGTGTGTGTGGCAATCCCTCCTACCTCCTCCAACCTCCTCCTCCTCCACCCGTCCCTGGGCTCCAACACCGCCAGTTGCCGTCCAGAAGTGCTGTACGCACAGTCAACAGTCCCTCCTCTGTTATTGGGGTTCAGTAACGTCAGCTGTTCCCCTGCTGTGTGTGTGGCAATCCCTCCTACCTCCTCCAACCTCCTCCTCCTCCACCTGCCCCTGGGCTCCAACACCGCCAGTTGCCGTCCAGAAGTGCTGTACGCACAGTCAACAGTCCCTCCTCTGTTATTGGGGTTCAGTAACGTCAGCTGTTCCCCTGCTGTGTGTGTGGCAATCCCTCCTACCTCCTCCTACCTCCTCCAACCTCCTCCTCCTCCACCTGCCCCTGGGCTCCAACACCGCCAGTTGCCGTCCAGAAGTGCTGTACGCACAGTCAACAGTCCCTCCTCTGTTATTGGGGTTCAGTAACGTCAGCTGTTCCCCTGCTGTGTGTGTGGCAATCCCTCCTACCTCCTCCTACCTCCTCCAACCTCCTCCTCCTCCACCTGCCCCTGGGCTCCAACACCGCCAGTTGCCGTCCAGAAGTGCTGTACGCACAGTCAACAGTCCCTCCTCTGTTATTGGGGTTCAGTAACGTCAGCTGTTCCCCTGCTGTGTGTGTGGCAATCCCTCCTACCTCCTCCAACCTCCTCCTCCTCCACCCGTCCCTGGGCTCCAACACCGCCAGTTGCCGTCCAGAAGTGCTGTACGCACAGTCAACAGTCCCTCCTCTGTTATTGGGGTTCAGTAACGTCAGCTGTTCCCCTGCTGTGTGTGTGGCAATCCCTCCTACCTCCTCCAACCTCCTCCTCCTCCACCCGTCCCTGGGCTCCAACACTGCCAGTTGCCGTCCAGAAGTGCTGTACGCACAGAGCCAAACACCTCGCCAATGTGTTAGTGGGGTTCAGCACCGCCAGCTGTTCCCCTGCTGTGTATACGGCAACGTGTACTGCGACCGCCACGCAGGCACAACAAGTTAAATGTAAGGGAACCTGACCCCCCCCCCCCCCCAGGCGTTTGTTACTGAAGGAGCCACCTTGTGCAGCAGTAATGATGCAAAGGGAAAAAGTGCCTCTTTTCGTGATGCTCCTTGCACATGCTGAACCAAACACTTATGAAATGTGTCCCCACACAGCGTTAAACCGTCCGGTAGGTGGAACTTTCCTTTGTCGTGTGACGCAGCACAGCCATCATTTTTACCCCCTTGGCGCCGTGCGCCGCCTCCTCAGCGTTGTTTTAATCTGTCCCGGAGCCTGCGCTGTTAGGTTAGCCCTTGGCCATGCACACATGTTGCGCTGCCCGTCTTCTGACCTCATTTGGTGTCAGGCTGGCTGCGCCTGTGCGGGTGCGCTGGCCGAGATCCCGCCTCGCAGTGTCGTCTAATGTAATCCCACCGCGGGCCTGTGATCCGTGCCCGTGCGCAGTGCATATCCTCTCCTCTCACTCCCCTCCCTACGGCTTCTTCAGACTGTGCGATGTCAGCTGGTCCCTAATAGCATGCCACGGCCGTGACACCGCACAGTCTGAAAAAGCCGTAGGGAGGGGAGTGAGAGGAGAGGATATGCACTGCGCACGGGCACGGATCACAGGCCCGCGGTGGGATTACATTAGACGACACTGCGAGGCGGGATCTCGGCCAGCGCACCCGCACAGGCGCAGCCAGCCTGACACCAAATGATGTCAGAAGACGGGCAGCGCAAAATGTGTGCATGGCCAAGGGCTAACCTAACAGCGCAGGCTCCGGGACAGATTAAAACAACGCTGAGGAGGCGGCGCACGGCGCCAAGGGGGTAAAAATGATGGCTGTGCTGCGTCACACGACAAAGGAAAGTTCCACCTACCGGACGGTTTAACGCTGTGAGGGGACACATTTCATAACTGTTAGGTTCCGCATGTGCAAGGACCATAATTAAAAGAGCTAAGTTTACCTTTTCCAGCATTAGTGCTGTACACAATGGCTCTTTCAGCTACAAACGCCTGGGGGGGGGGGGGTTAAAGGTTTCCTTTCAACTTGCTCGAGTGCAGGCTTCGGCCTACACTCCGCTCCCCCTGCTCCTCCTGCTGACCCTGGGCTCCAACACCGCCAGTTGGGGCCCGGTACTGCTAGCTGCACAGAGAAAAACACCTCGCCAATGTGTCAGTGGGGTCCAGCACCGCCAGCTGTTCCCCTGCTGTGTAGCCGGCAACGTGTCCTGCAAAAGTCACGCAGACACAACACACCCAAAGCTGCCGCCTGTGCAGGCTTCGGCCTACACTCCCCTCCCCCTGCTCCTCCTCCTCCTGCTCCTCCTCCTGCTGTCCCTGGGCTCTAACACACCGCCAGTTTTTGCCCAGATGTGCTAGCTGCACAGAGAAAAACACCAGCCAATGTGTCAGTGGGGTCCAGCACCGCCAGCTGTTCCCCTGCTGTGCAGCCGGCAACGTGTCCTGCAAAAGCCACGCAGACACAAGAACTGAAATTGAAGGGAACCTGTCCCCCCTCCCCCAGGCGTTTTTACGTTATCCAGCCACCTTGTACAGCGGTAATGCTGCATGTGTGCAAGGTGGCTCAGAAACGTATTCTCCTCGCACATGTGGAACTGAAAACACGTCTGCAATGTGTCCTCTGTGTGACCATTTAACCGTCCCGGTGGTGTGACTTTCCTTTGTAATGACACGCTGCAACCCCCTTGGTAGCGCTGCCCGTCTTCTGGCATCATGGTTTGGCTGCCTGCGCCTCTGCGGCCGCCCTGACCCACACAACGCCCCTCGGTGTCTTATTTATTGGGACTGCGAGGGTGTGATTGATGGGCAGGATCAGTGCATCAGTTCGCCTGTCCCTCCTCTCCTTCCGCCTTCTTCGGACTGTGCGGCTTCATGGCCGTGGCATGCGATAAGGGATCAGATGACGCCGCACAGTCTGAAGCGGGTGTAAGGACCCGAGTGTGAGAGGCGAACATATGTGCTGCGCCAGGCCCTGAATCCCAGCCCCGCAGTGTTTTAACAATGTTAAGACACTGCGGGGCTGGGATTCATGGGCATCGCGAACCGCACCGGCCGACATTACATGATGCCAGAAGATGGGCAGCGCTAACGGCGCTAGGCCAGGGGATAACACGACAGCGCAGACTCCTGTACAGCAAATAACAACGCTCGGGAGGCTGCACCCAGCACCAAGGTGGGATTCTTGACACCTGTGCTGCGTCTCATTACAAAGGGAACTCTCGCCTCCATTACACAGTTTGACTGTCTAAAGGGCTGAATGTTATACGTGTTCCATTCAGCGTGTGCAAGGAGAAAAATTACAAGAGCAACCTTTGACTTGCGCAGCACTGCTGCTGCATAAGCTGTGGCTCTTCTACTTTGTAACCCCTGAGGGGGGGTTAAAGGTGACTTTTGAAATCGGTTCAATTAGGCTTCGGCCTACACTCTGCTCCACCTGCAGAGCCCGGGCTCCAACAACGCTAGTTGCTGTCCGGAAGTGCTGGCTGCACAGAGCCAAACACCTCGCCAATGTGTCAGTGGGGTCCAGCACCGCCAGCTGTTCCCCTGCTGTGTAGCCGGCAACGTGTCCTGCAAAAGTCACGCAGACACAACACACCCAAAGCTGCCGCCTGTGCAGGCTTCGGCCTACACTCCCCTCCCCCTGCTCCTCCTCCTCCTGCTCCTCCTCCTGCTGTCCCTGGGCTCTAACACACCGCCAGTTTTTGCCCAGATGTGCTAGCTGCACAGAGAAAAACACCAGCCAATGTGTCAGTGGGGTCCAGCACCGCCAGCTGTTCCCCTGCTGTGCAGCCGGCAACGTGTCCTGCAAAAGCCACGCAGACACAAGAACTGAAATTGAAGGGAACCTGTCCCCCCTCCCCCAGGCGTTTTTACGTTATCCAGCCACCTTGTACAGCGGTAATGCTGCATGTGTGCAAGGTGGCTCAGAAACGTATTCTCCTCGCACATGTGGAACTGAAAACACGTCTGCAATGTGTCCTCTGTGTGACCATTTAACCGTCCCGGTGGTGTGACTTTCCTTTGTAATGACACGCTGCAACCCCCTTGGTAGCGCTGCCCGTCTTCTGGCATCATGGTTTGGCTGCCTGCGCCTCTGCGGCCGCCCTGACCCACACAACGCCCCTCGGTGTCTTATTTATTGGGACTGCGAGGGTGTGATTGATGGGCAGGATCAGTGCATCAGTTCGCCTGTCCCTCCTCTCCTTCCGCCTTCTTCGGACTGTGCGGCTTCATGGCCGTGGCATGCGATAAGGGATCAGATGACGCCGCATAGTCTGAAGCGGGTGTAAGAACCCAAGCGAGAGGCGAACATATGTACTGCGCCAGGCCATGAATCCCAGCCCCGCAGTGTTTAAACTATGTCAATACACTGCGGGGCTGTGATTCATGGGCATCGCGAACCGCACCGGCCGACATTACATGATGCCAGAAGATGGGCAGCGCTAACGGCGCTAGGCCAGGGGATAACACGACAGCGCAGACTCCTGTACAGCAAATAACAACGCTCGGGAGGCTGCACCCAGCACCAAGGTGGGATTCTTGACACCTGTGCTGCGTCTCATTACAAAGGGAACTCTCGCCTCCATTACACAGTTTGACTGTCTAAAGGGCTGAATGTTATACGTGTTCCATTCAGCGTGTGCAAGGAGAAAAATTACAAGAGCAACCTTTGACTTGCGCAGCACTGCTGCTGCATAAGCTGTGGCTCTTCTACTTTGTAACCCCTGAGGGGGGGTTAAAGGTGACTTTTGAAATCGGTTCAATTAGGCTTCGGCCTACACTCTGCTCCACCTGCAGAGCCCGGGCTCCAACAACGCTAGTTGCTGTCCGGAAGTGCTGGCTGCACAGAGCCAAACACCTCGCCAATGTGTCAGTGGGGTCCAGCACCGCCAGCTGTTCCCCTGCTGTGTAGCCGGCAACGTGTCCTGCAAAAGTCACGCAGACACAACACACCCAAAGCTGCCGCCTGTGCAGGCTTCGGCCTACACTCCCCTCCCCCTGCTCCTCCTCCTCCTGCTCCTCCTCCTGCTGTCCCTGGGCTCTAACACACCGCCAGTTTTTGCCCAGATGTGCTAGCTGCACAGAGAAAAACACCAGCCAATGTGTCAGTGGGGTCCAGCACCGCCAGCTGTTCCCCTGCTGTGCAGCCGGCAACGTGTCCTGCAAAAGCCACGCAGACACAAGAACTGAAATTGAAGGGAACCTGTCCCCCCTCCCCCAGGCGTTTTTACGTTATCCAGCCACCTTGTACAGCGGTAATGCTGCATGTGTGCAAGGTGGCTCAGAAACGTATTCTCCTCGCACATGTGGAACTGAAAACACGTCTGCAATGTGTCCTCTGTGTGACCATTTAACCGTCCCGGTGGTGTGACTTTCCTTTGTAATGACACGCTGCAACCCCCTTGGTAGCGCTGCCCGTCTTCTGGCATCATGGTTTGGCTGCCTGCGCCTCTGCGGCCGCCCTGACCCACACAACGCCCCTCGGTGTCTTATTTATTGGGACTGCGAGGGTGTGATTGATGGGCAGGATCAGTGCATCAGTTCGCCTGTCCCTCCTCTCCTTCCGCCTTCTTCGGACTGTGCGGCTTCATGGCCGTGGCATGCGATAAGGGATCAGATGACGCCGCATAGTCTGAAGCGGGTGTAAGAACCCAAGCGAGAGGCGAACATATGTACTGCGCCAGGCCATGAATCCCAGCCCCGCAGTGTTTAAACTATGTCAATACACTGCGGGGCTGTGATTCATGGGCATCGCGAACCGCACCGGCCGACATTACATGATGCCAGAAGATGGGCAGCGCTAACGGCGCTAGGCCAGGGGATAACACGACAGCGCAGACTCCTGTACAGCAAATAACAACGCTCGGGAGGCTGCACCCAGCACCAAGGTGGGATTCTTGACACCTGTGCTGCGTCTCATTACAAAGGGAACTCTCGCCTCCATTACACAGTTTGACTGTCTAAAGGGCTGAATGTTATACGTGTTCCATTCAGCGTGTGCAAGGAGAAAAATTACAAGAGCAACCTTTGACTTGCGCAGCACTGCTGCTGCATAAGCTGTGGCTCTTCTACTTTGTAACCCCTGAGGGGGGGTTAAAGGTGACTTTTGAAATCGGTTCAATTAGGCTTCGGCCTACACTCTGCTCCACCTGCAGAGCCCGGGCTCCAACAACGCTAGTTGCTGTCCGGAAGTGCTGGCTGCACAGAGCCAAACACCTCGCCAATGTGTCAGTGGGGTCCAGCACCGCCAGCTGTTCCCCTGCTGTGTAGCCGGCAACGTGTCCTGCAAAAGTCACGCAGACACAACACACCCAAAGCTGCCGCCTGTGCAGGCTTCGGCCTACACTCCCCTCCCCCTGCTCCTCCTCCTCCTGCTCCTCCTCCTGCTGTCCCTGGGCTCTAACACACCGCCAGTTTTTGCCCAGATGTGCTAGCTGCACAGAGAAAAACACCAGCCAATGTGTCAGTGGGGTCCAGCACCGCCAGCTGTTCCCCTGCTGTGCAGCCGGCAACGTGTCCTGCAAAAGCCACGCAGACACAAGAACTGAAATTGAAGGGAACCTGTCCCCCCTCCCCCAGGCGTTTTTACGTTATCCAGCCACCTTGTACAGCGGTAATGCTGCATGTGTGCAAGGTGGCTCAGAAACGTATTCTCCTCGCACATGTGGAACTGAAAACACGTCTGCAATGTGTCCTCTGTGTGACCATTTAACCGTCCCGGTGGTGTGACTTTCCTTTGTAATGACACGCTGCAACCCCCTTGGTAGCGCTGCCCGTCTTCTGGCATCATGGTTTGGCTGCCTGCGCCTCTGCGGCCGCCCTGACCCACACAACGCCCCTCGGTGTCTTATTTATTGGGACTGCGAGGGTGTGATTGATGGGCAGGATCAGTGCATCAGTTCGCCTGTCCCTCCTCTCCTTCCGCCTTCTTCGGACTGTGCGGCTTCATGGCCGTGGCATGCGATAAGGGATCAGATGACGCCGCATAGTCTGAAGCGGGTGTAAGAACCCAAGCGAGAGGCGAACATATGTACTGCGCCAGGCCATGAATCCCAGCCCCGCAGTGTTTAAACTATGTCAATACACTGCGGGGCTGTGATTCATGGGCATCGCGAACCGCACCGGCCGACATTGCATGATGCCAGAAGATGGGCAGCGCTAACAGCGCTAGGCCAGGGGATAACACGACAGCGCAGACTCCTGTACAGCAAATAACAACGCTCAGGAGGCTGCACCCAGCACCAAGGTGGGATTCTTGACATCTGTGCTGCGTCTCATTACAAAGGGAACTCGCGCCTCCAACACAGTTTGACTGTATAAAGGGCTAAATGTTATACGTGTTTCATTCAGCGTGTGCAAGGAGCGAAATTAAAAGAGCAACCTTTGACTTGTGCAGCACTACTGCTGCATAAGCTGTGGCTCTTCTACTTTCTAACCCCTGAGGGGGGGTTAAAGGTTACCTTTGAAATTGGTTCAAGTAGGCTTCGGCCTACACTCTGCTCCCCCTGCAGAGCCCGGGCTACAACACCGCTCGTTGCTGTCCGGAAGTGCTGGCTGCACAGAGCCAAACACCTCGCCAATGTGTCAGTGGGGTCCAGCACCGCCAGCTGTTCCCCTGCTGTGCAGCCGGCAACGTGTCCTGCAAAAGCCACGCAGACACTTGCTCTTGTACCTTCTGCTCCACATCCTGGTTCCAGTACCGTCAGCTGGTTCCGGGCAGAGCCTTTGGCTTAGGTGCCTCCCTCTGGGTATCCGAGTTCCACCAACGTCAGGTGGTCCTTGGTAGTGCTTTCAGGCACGGGTACCTCCTGCTTAGTAACCGGGTTCCAGTAACGTCAGCTGGTCCTCGGTAGTTCCATTGGCTCTTGGACCTTCGGCTACCCATCCGGGTTCCAGCACCGTCAGCTGGTTCTCGGCAGTGTCTTTTGCTCTTGTACCTTCTGCTCCCCATCCTGGTTCCAGTACCGTCAGCTGGTTCCGGGCAGAGCCTTTGGCTTAGGTGCCTCCCTCTGGGTATCCGAGTTCCACCAACGTCAGGTGGTCCTTGGTAGTGCTTTCAGGCACGGGTACCTCCTGCTTAGTAACCGGGTTCCAGTAACGTCAGCTGGTCCTCGGTAGTTCCATTGGCTCTTGGACCTTCGGGTAGCCATCCGAGTTCCAGTTCCATCAGCTGGTTCTCGGCATTTTCTCAGCCTTCTTGTACCTTCTGCTACATTTCCAAGTTCAAGAGACTAAACACGATGACCCGGAAGAACACCCCTAAGATGACGACGACACCAGAGACGACAACCACCGTGATGACGACGACCCTGGAGACGATGACCCTGAAGACCACCCCGATGACGACGACCCCGGAGACCACCCCGATGACGACGACCCCGGAGACGACGACCCTGGAGACGACGACGACCTGGAAGACCGAGAAGCAGAAGAACAAGAGGCTGCAGAACAAAGAGCAGAAGGACATTAAGCATAACACAAAATATCAGAGCAAAAAAATATTATGTAAATTATAAGCAGAAGAAGACTAAGCAGTGTATGGGGGTGAGTCCGTTCCTCCTCGTGGTGCCCCTGGATAAAGCCTGATGCTGCAGGCCAAACTGAACGCGGACAAATGTAACTGGTTTGTGACAGGCAGAACGGAAGGTGTAATCTTCAAACTTTTATAGATAACAACTACGGGAATGCCTGTCACAAATAAGAATATGATGAAGAAGTTGAATATGATGAAGATAATAGTAAAATAAAAAGAATATGAACAATGTAACCCAAAAAATAATAGGTAGAAGATGAAGAAGAAGATGAATAAGGTGAAGAAGTTGATGTCAAAGAAGCTGATGATGAGGATAATTAAGAAGAAAGCGTGGGAGAAGTAAAAAAGAAGGTGAAGGGCGTGGAAGTAGTGAAACATCAATATCTGACATAAAAAAAAAAAAAAATAACATAGTCAAATTCTTTCTAACGCCGAACTTCATAAAAAAAAATTAAAAATCCTGCTATTCTATTACATTGGGCTAAACCTCTGTCCCTTTAATTCTCCGCCACGTCCCCCAATACATCCTACATTATTCTTAGTTGTTTTCCTTCATGTAGAATGAACCTACAAGTTTATAAAGGGTTTATTTTAATTCCGATATTTTCGTCCCATTGACTTGCATTGGGATCGGGTATCGGTATCGGATTGGATCCGATATTTTGACGGTATCGGCCGATACTTTCCGATACCGATACTTTCCGATATCGGAAAGTATCGCTCAACACTACTTATGAGTTATGAACCTAAAAAATCAGTTTTAAAAAAAACAAGGAAAATCATCTACTAAATGAAGATCTGTCCTTTTCTTTACCTATGAGAAGGCCTATTTCAAAGAAGTAGAAGTAGATGGATGGAGACAACTGCACAGTGTTTCCTGGGTGCCACCAAAAGCCAATGCACATTTACACAGAACGTGTATATTCACCTGTAATTTAATCATAACTGTTGATAAAATATCATCAATAGGGTCTAATAGGTTGTCATAAATAGGCCCATTAGAAATCAATAGACACTTTAGTGTGCCAGTAAAATCTTGAAGACCATGAAGACATTTTTGAGAAGCTTGAAGACCAAACAAAAAGATAGGACAGTTTGGAGACAAACTATTCACATGGTTCAAATGATCTGATTTACTGTGAAAAGGGGTTTCACTATGTTCAACCTTTATGGCCTGTTAATAAGATATGTCATAAAAGTTAAGCTGGAGAGAACTAGCTTCTGAAATGCACAGATGACCTGGAAATGACTTAATCCCTCCTAGAAGAAAGCTGGCATACTGGTTTTTCATGAGGGACTCTACTTTATTATGCGGTTTGGAGATAAACCTCCACAACATCAAGTGCTTGTACCGACTTGTGCATCAAA
The DNA here is from genome assembly GCF_051348905.1 of Ranitomeya variabilis. NCBI lineage: Eukaryota > Metazoa > Chordata > Amphibia > Anura > Dendrobatidae > Ranitomeya > Ranitomeya variabilis. Next base: position 740,986,613 of record NC_135232.1, on the reverse strand, counting down.
TTCCAGTGACAAAAGCCTGAAATATCCAACTTTTATTACTTCCACGCTGATGTGTATTGCAGTGCATAGATCTGTAGGGTCCGGGCGTGGAAATACACACTGCCGGCCAATCAGAGGCCAGAAGATGATGTTGGTGTGCACATGACTAGGGGCACATGGCAGTGAGGTCATGCACTCCCGTCGCCTGCTCGTCAGCTGCCGGCTTCAGAAATGGACTCTGCGTGGCGTGGGAGTGGATGAGAGGTTTGTTTTTGTTTTTTTTGTTTTTTTAAATCAGTGAGTACACGGTGGACATACCTCCAACAAAGTGTTAATCCGGACAGCGGGGAAGCCCACTCAGTGCACAGGTAACTGCATGAACTGATACTGCAAGCATATATACAGCAGTAAGTACTGTAAGTGAGCCGGGGTGCCACTCCAAAGAAATAGCCACAATGGATACAGAAATTGAAAGGAACGGATGGCACTCATCGGTTAAAAAAACTTCTTTATTCCAATACTTTAAAACATCGGTGTTGGGAGGAAGGGAGTAGGAGTGGAATGGACGACAGCCGTTTCGCGCTGCAGTGGCACTTCTACTGGTCACCACGGTGAACATACAACTACATGGATGACTATGGGCTGCGCATTATACTATTTGGAGGATTATGAGATGCATTATACTATATCTAGGACTGTGGGATGCATTATACTATAGGAGGACTACGGGTTGTGCATTACACTATATGAAGGACTATGGACTGTGCATTATATTATATAAAGGATATGGGCTATGTATTGTATTATATGGAGGACTATGGAGAGTGCATTATATTATGGAAGACTATGGGGCGAATTATAGTATATGGAGGACTATGGACTGTGCATTATACTATTTGAATGACTATGGGCTGTGCATTATTCTATATGAAGAACTTTGAGCTGTGCATTAGATTACATAGGCTGTATATTATACTATTATGGAGGACTATAAGCTGTGCATTATATATGAAGGTGCATTATACTATATGGAGGAATATGGGGGTGCATTATATATGGAGTTCTATAGAGTGTGCATTATATTTTATGTGGGACTATGTGGCTCATTATACTATATAGAAGACTATGAGCTGTGCAATATACAGGTGCATCTCACAAAATTAGAATATTCTCATAAAGTTCATTTATTACACTTCAATACAAAAGGTGAAACTCATATATTATATAAAGTCATTACAAATAGAGTGATCTATTACAAGCGTTTATTTTATTAGTTAATGTTGATGAGTATGGCTTACAGCCAGTGAAAGCCCAAAAGTCATTATCTCAATAAATCAGAATATTTCATAACACCAGCTTGAAAAATTATTTTAAAATCAGAAATGTTAGCCTACTGAAATGTATGTTCCGTAAATGCACTCAATACTTGGTCGGGGCTCCTTTGGCATCAATTACTGCATCAATGCGGCGTGGCGATCAGCCTGTTGCACTGCTGCACTGCTGAGGTGTTATGGGAGCCCAGGTTGCTTTGATAGCAGCTTTCAGCTCATCTGCATTGTTGGGTCTGGTGTCTCTCATCTTCCTCTTAACAATACCCCATAGATTCTCTATGGGGTTAAGGTCAGACAAGTTTGCTGGCCAATCAAGCACAGTGATACTGTTTTTAAACCAGGTATTTTTGGCAGTGTGGACAGGTGCCAAAGTCCTGCTGGAAAATGAACTTTCCATCTCCAAAGAGCTTGTCAGCGGAGGGAAGCATGAAGTGCTCTAAAATTTCCTGGTAGATGTCTGTGCTGACTTTGGTCTTGATAAAACACAGTGGAACCAAACCCGAAAGATGACATGGCTCCCCAAACCATCACTGATTATGGATACTTCACACTAAACCTTGGAAATCAAGGTCCCAGAGTCTGGAAGTAGAGTGGAGAGGCACACAATCCAAGCTGCTTGAGGTCTAATGTGAAGTTTCCACAATCAGTGATGTTTGGGGAGCAATGTCATCTGCTGGTGTACACTATGTTTTATCAAGGCCAGAATCAGCGCAGCTGTCTACCAGGAAATTTTAGAGCACTTCATGCTTCCCTCTGCCGACTAGCTTTTTGGAGATGGAAATTTCATTCTCCAGCAGGACTTGGCACATGTCCACACTGAAGATGAGAGACTCCAGACCCCACAATATAATATATACACACAAAACTTCCTTCTCACCCCTGTAGCAGTTGGTACTCACTCAGCGGCTCTTGAGATAGGCACAGGAGGTGGTTTTAATGCAAAGTCCAGGCAAGTTTATTTAACTTCATGAACTGCTCCAGGTGGCAAAACAAAAAAGAGCCTAGTCAGGCATAAAGTGAAAACAACTTTTCCATATGGTATTGCGGGTCTGCCCGCTCAGGTCAGGGCCTTTAGCAACATACAGTGAAGGTGAACATAAACTGTAAGTAAATAGTCCATATAGCACAGCGGGTCCACCCACTCAGGTCAGTGTCTTTAGCAACACACACTGAAGGTCTCCACACCTCCAGCCACAGATACCGAATGAGAGACTCGGCCTCCATTTTATCTGCCAAACCATGCCCCTGGGGCTTGGGATATGTGAGTGGCCATTCCCATCCATCTCTTATGACTGCCCTGGAATGGCCAAATAACTCTGTCAGCACTATATGTGCTGGAGCATGCTTCCAAGTTCACATCATTGCAGCTAACAGCTGCGATGACACATATCTCTCCTCAAGGACTCATCTGGTGGCCATCTTACATACCCTCCCCCTCTGCCCAAAGCCAGGGGGCTTGGCACCTTCTGCCAACAAACAGTGGATCCTCGATAGAGCGTCAGCATTGCCATGTAGTTTTCCTGGCCTATGGAACAATGGAAGTTAAAATTCTGAAGCGCTAACTCTGACACATGGTAAGGTTTTTAATACTAGACAGCGTAGGATGATCCCAATCATGGTCACCTTATCAATGGTGGGAAGGCTTTTACGCTATTTGTGATCAAAAACAGTATTACTAAGAACCCTGTGTTATTTAAATGCACTTTTGCCTTTTACTTATTTAGTTACAGCAGGGTTTTTTACTCATTTTTTTTTTCTTGTATGTTTATGGCCAATGTGAACATGTGTTTAAGTGCTGCATGAATACCAACTTAAACCAAGCTCAATTTTTGCATTTTTTTCTCTTTGTATTTTTGCCTTTTGTGCAAGGCTTCCCCAGACTGGGGTCTACAGGTCAGGACCCGGTCCTTTTGTCTGCCCTTATTCACACATTGAGGTCAACTCTGACATATGGTAAGGCTTTTAATATTAGACCAGCGTAGCACCGTCCTGATCAGGATCACCTTGTCGATGGAGGAATGGCTTTTATGCTATTTTTGATCAAAAACAGTACTACTAAGATACCTGTGTTATTTAAATGCACTTTTGCTTTTTACTTATTTAGTTACAGCAGGGTTTTTTACTCATTTTGTTTCTTGCAGGTTTTATATGATCTGACACTAGACTGAACCTCCTGCCTAAGAGATAGTACCTTACGGAGCCCAATGCCTACTTGATGGCTAAACATTCCTTCCTTCATTCAAGCTACTGCACAGAATTCCTGCATGCATCCTGTAAATGTTATTCATCTTAGCTGCATATATATGGTATTTAGTTATTTCAACTTACTCTGCTTGTCCTCTTATGCTATGAGGTCAAGTAACTGTTCAAAGTGGTGTATGATCCATGTAGGCCTGGACATTTGTTTATCTGTTCACTATAATTATTGTGTCCTGCTGTCTCAACTTAGTTTGATTGAATGGTAACGAGAGGAAAAAAAAGTAAGATCTTAAAACTAGCCTCCCATATATTCAGACATAGCCTGGGAAGGCATTTGTGCACATTTAATCAAAATACATTTTATCAAAGTATTGGCAGTTATAACATGGCAGTTAGACAGGGCAGGAGACAGGTAAGACAAATAATTCTATTCCCTGTAAATTTGGAACACAACAAATATTCACCATATGCATTTATATCCTGGCTGCTGCATTAACTCACATTCACCGCCCTTGCATTAACTCTTTAAACTCCATCCATATCTGCCCCTCTGTCCTTTCCTCTCATATGTATAGCGCTCATGCTCTGTTCACATTGCTAAACAGCGCAGATCCATTCAGTACCATCATCCAACACACGAGACGCTCTCACAAATCACTTTACCATCTGCTCACTTTTTCTATCCTCCTCCTAGTCGCAGGAGACATCTCTCCCAACCCCTGCCCTCCATGTTATAGTAAGTCAAACCTCCCAACTGCTACACTCAGAAACCCCTCGAACCTTATTAATATTCCCTGCATGCTTTCTGTCTCTTTCAATTGTGCCCTTTGTAATTTTCGCTCAGTATGTAATAAACTCCCCTTCATCCATGACTTCTTCCTTTCTAATTCTCTTAATCTTTTAGCTCCTACTGAAACCTGGATCCAGCATGCAGACAACACCGCTGCTGTTGCTCATTCATATGGTGGACTACAATTTTCTCATACCCCAATATCGGACAACAGAGCAGGTGGAGGCGTTGGTTTGCTCTTTTCACTCAAATGTACCTTTCAGGTTATCAACCAAGTACCCTCACTTGTCTTCCCTTCTTTTGAGGTCCATGCGGTCAGACTCTACATCCCCATCTCCATGCGAGTGGCAGTGGTGTATCGTCCTCCCGGCCCCTCTCATCAGTTCCTGGATCACTTTGTCACCTGGCTTTCACATTTTCTCTCCTGTGACATCCCCACCCTCATCACGGGTGATTTCAACATCCCCATTGCTTTTCCCCTCTCCCCATCTGCTTTTACCTTTTATGTCTAACCTCCTCTTTTGGCCTTTCACAGCTTACTAACTCTCCAACCATGAAGATGAAAACTCCATCGACTTGGTCTTCTCTCGGCTTTGCTCAGTGAATGATTTCACAAACTCCCCTCTCCTGCTCTCTGACCACAACCTTCTTTCATTCTCTATCAAGAACTGCTATCCCTCTCAGGTCACCCCTACTTTCCACACTTATAGAAACATACAGGCCATTAACACCCAGAAACTCATGAAGAACGTGCAGTCATCATTGGCCCCTATCTCCTCCCTCTCACGTCCTGATTCTGCACTGAAGCACTACAATGAAACCCTGCAATGTGCCATGGATGAAATTGCGCCTCCTATGCATAGAAAAACTCAGCACAGATGGAAGAATCCATGGCACATGCTGCAAACACGTTACCTGCAGTGGTGCTCCAGGTGCGCCGAACGTCTGTGGAGAAAATTTAATCTACCCAAAGATTTTATCCACTATAGGTTTATGCTTAAAACATACAACTCTGCCCTTCACCTCTCCAAACAAACCTATTTCAACACCCTCATCACCTCGCTGTCCAATAATCCTAAACATCTCTTTGACACTTTTCATTCCCTACTCAACCCAAGAGTGCAGGCCCCAACCACGGATCTCCGCGATGACTAATGTGGCCAATTACTTCAAAGAAAAAATTGACTATATCTGACAGGAAATTACCTCCCAATCCCCTCATACCATGCACTGTCCTCCCTTCCCTACTACATCTTGCTCACTCTCTGACTTTGAACCAGTCACAGAAGAAGTAATCAGGCTCCTTGCATCTTCTCGCCCTACCACCTGCACCAGTGACCCCATTCCGTCATATCTCCTCCAGTCCCTTTCCCCTGCTGTCACCTCTCACCTAACAAAAATATTCAACTTCTCTCTTTCTTCCGGTATCTTTCCCTCCTTATTTAAGCAGGTCATCGAAGGTCCTTCACTCACTGCATTCTTAGCAACGGAGGCTGCCGGTTGCAGCGGTTACAACCAGGGCGCGTCAGAGGGTGAGTATATCCCTATTTTTTATTTTTATTCTTTATTTTACACATGAATATGGATCCCAGGGCCTGAAGGAGAGTTTCCTCTCCTTCAGACCATGGGAACCATCCAGGATCACTTCCGATATTTGTGTCCCATTGACTTGTATTGGTATCGGGTATCGGCGATATCTGATATTTTTCGGATATCGGCCGATACAATCCGATACCGATACTTTCAGATATCGGAAGGTATCGCTCAACACTAGTCATCATACATCCATTACTTTAAAAAAATCCCTTGACCAAAACTGCCGCTAACTATAGACCTGTCTCTAATCTTCTCTTCATCTCTAAACTCCTCGAATGCCTGGTCCACTCCCGTCTTATCCGCTAACTCTCAGATAACTCTCTTCTCTCCTCTCATCTTCCCCTTACTGTTAGGGTTCCTCAAGTATCAGTCCTAGGCCCCCCTCCACTTCTCTTTGTATACCTCCTTTATTGGACAAACTCAGTAGATTTGGGTTCTAGTACCATCTCTATGCTGATAACATCCAATTATACACTTCTCCTGACATCACGCAAGCCTTTTTAGAAAACACCAGCAAGTTTCTTACCGCTGTCTCTAACATCATGTCCTCCCTCTATCTGAAACTGAACCTGTCAAAAACTGAACTCCTTGTGTTTCATCCCTCTACTAATGTGCCTATGCCTGACATTGCCATCTCCGTGTGTGGTTCCACCATTACTCCCAAGCAATATGCCTGCTGCCTTGGGGTCATACTTGATTCCGAGCTTTCATTCACCCCCACATCCGATCACTGGCTCGCTCTTGTTATCTGCACCTCAAAAACATTTCTAGAATTCGACCTTTTCTTACTTTCGACTCTGCAAAAACTCTTACTGTTTATCTTATTCATTCTTGTCTAGACTATTGTAACTCTCTTCTTATCGGCCTCCCTCTTACCAAACTCTCCCCTCTCCAATCTGTCCTGAATGCGACTGCCAGGATCATATTCCTCACCAATCGTTATACCGATGCCTCTACCTTGTGCCAGTCCATACTGGTTACCCATCCACTCCAGAATCCAGTACAAACTTATTACCCTCATCCATAAAGCACTCCTTGTCTTAGCATCACCCTACATCTCCTCCCTGGTCTCAGCCTACCACCCTACCCGTGCTTTCCTTTCTGCTAATGACCTGAGGTTAACATCCTCAATAATCAGAACCTCCCACTCCTGTCTCCAAGACTTTTCACGTGCTGTGCCAATTCTTTGGAATGCACTACCCAGGGTATTACGATTAGTGCCCACAGTTTTAAGCGTGCCCTAAAAACGCATTTATTCAGACTGGCCTACCACCTAAACGCATTAACCTATCTATCCCTGTGTGGCCCATTCACAAAAAAAAAACTTAAACCATAATCGGGTTCACCGCATCATGTTCTCATATGCTTTATGCATTTAATAGCCCTCTGGGTCTGTACTGTTACATAGTCAGGCTTTACATGAACACCTGATTCTTTCACTATGGCTGGTCCGAACAACGAAAGCAATTGTTACCATCCACCTTTTGTGCCTCCCCTTTTCCTCATAGATTGTAAGCTTGCAAGCAGGGCCTTCATTCCTCTTGGGATCTGTTTTGAACTGTATTTATTGTTTTGCTATAATGTCTATTGTCTGTACAAGTCCCCTCTAATGTACAGTGCTGCGGAATATGTTGGCGCTGTATAAATAAAATTATTATTATTATTATTATTATTATACTCTACTATGGAATAGTTTTTCTCACATGATGACAACTTTCGGCTAAGATACATGATGTGGTGCTCTTTCCCGTTCACCTATTGAGATAAGACAGCGCCCAGCCCGACATCTGATGCGTCCGTCTTGACCACAAACTCCTTGGAGAAATCGGGTGCTACCAGCAATGGCTGCACAGGGCCAGCTTCAGTTCCTGGAAGGCAGCCTCAGCTTCTGGAGACCACTTAGCCATAGCTGACTTTGTCCCTTTAAGGAGGTCTGTCAGAGAGGCAGCTACCATGGCAAAGTTTGGGATAAACCGGAGGTAATAGCACACAATGCCCAGAAACTCCCTGACCTGCTTCTTTGAGAGGGGTTGTGGCCAGCCATTGATCACCTCAACTTTATTTATCTGTGGCTTTATTTCATCCCTGCCTACAACATAGCCCAAGTATCCCACGTCCTCGATTCCCAAGGCACATTTCGTCAGGTTTATGGAAAACCCCGCCTTCCGCAGAGCATCAAATATTGCCTGGACCTTGCTCAGATGTTTTCCCCAATCCTGGCTGAAGATCACAATATCGCCCAGGCATTCCGCTGCATACCTCTTGTGGGAGCTAGGATTCAGTCCATGGCTCTCTGCAACGTTGCTGGAACTCCTAGTAACCCAAACGGCATCCTAGTGAATTGGAAGCATCCATCTGGCATTAAGAAGGCCGTCTTCTCTTTAGCATCTTAGGACATGGGGATTTGCCAATACTCTATTGTGAGGTCAAGAGTAGTAATGTACCGAGCCGGCCCTAGCCTCTCAATTCATCGACATGGAGCATCGGGTATGCATCGACCTTAGACACCTCGTTTAGCTTCCGATAGTCATTGAAAACCACCATTCTCCATCTAGTTTCGGCACTAAGACTATTGGACTGGACAAGCCACTCTTCGATTCCTCGATGACTCCCAGGCTCCGCATCTGCTTCACCTCCTTTGAGATCACCTCTCGGCGTGCTTCGGGAATCTGGTATGGCTTTAAGTGGATCCAGACATGAGGCTCCTTCAGGACGTCATGCTCTATGACCTTCATCACAACCTGGAAGTTCTGAGAAGAGGTCCCTATTCCGCTGTTGCAACTCCCAGGGCTTCAACGGGCTCCCTATCTCACCATGGCTTAATCAGATTCATGTGGTGCACTTGGTAGGGCTTTCACTTCCCTGGTTGGTGGATCTTGTAGTTGACATCACCAACTTTCTCCACCACCACATAGGGACTCTGCCATTTGGCCAGGTATTTGCTCTCCAACTTGGGCACGAGTACTAGATCTCCTGGGTTGAACTGTCTCGCCCTTACTGACCTATTATACACCCTGGATTGTGCTTCCTGAGCCTTAAGGAGGTGCTTCTTCACAATGGGCATCACGTTGGCAATCCTATTTTTCATCTGGGTAACATGCTCTACCACACTTTTATAGGGGGTGGTTTAAGTTTCTCAGCATTCCTTTGCGATGTCCAGGAGACCTCAAGGGTGACGTCCATTCAGCAGTTCAAATGGGGAGAAGCCGGTGGAAGCTTGGGGAACTTCCCTGATGGAGAATAACAGATAAGGAAGCAGACCGTTCCAGTCCTTCTCCACTGCTTTTTTTAGCATTACCTTCAAGGTTTGATTAAACCTCTCCACCAGTCCATCAGTCTGGGGATGGTATACTGAGGTTCTTAGCTGGGAAATTTGCAAGGACTTGCACAGCTCCCTCATGACCTTCAACATGAAGGGGTCCCTTGGTCCGTTAGTATCTCTTTCGGCAGCCTGGTTCAGGAGAAGATATGGATCATCTCCTTAGAGACAGACATGACAGAGGTATTTCTTAAGGGTACCACCCCTGGGTACCGGGTAGCATAATCCAGGACCACCAATATATATTGATGTCCTCTTGTGGATTTTACCAGGGGTCCTATCAGGTCCATCGCTATTCACTCAAATGGCACCTCGATGATGGGCAACGGTACCAGAGGACTGCGGAAGTGGGCTACTGGGGAGGTCAGCTGGCACGTGGGGCTGGAACGACAATAGTTCACAATTTCTCTGTAACACTCAGGCCAGTAGAATCTCTGCAGAATGTGTTACTGGGTCTTATCTGCCCCCAGGTGACCATCTAACACATGGGAATGAGCCAAGTCTAACACCCTGCATCTATAGGGCCCTGGTACTAATAGATGCTCTATTACCTCACCTTTTGGCTTGGTTACCCTATGAAGCAGATCTCTAATCATAGCAAAATGAGGGAACCGACTGTTGGCCCCAGCTCCTGAGGCACACCATTTAATACAGTTACATTTTCAAATGCCCATTTAAGAGTTAGCTCCCTGTGTTGGGCGGTTTTAAAGTTTCCCCCGGACACCTCTAGCTCACGGACGTTGGCCTCAGTGGATGCTGCCTTATCCTCATTGCCAGAAAGTACACAAAATGGAAACCTGTCATCTGCAGTCTGTGACAAGGTTTCTTTGGGAGCAAACAGGCTGTTGTCCAGGCAACTAGACGTCCTCCCTTTTCCCCACAAGTCACAAAATAATACAAAATCCTGCCCTATTATAACTATTATTGACTATGCCGAACTTATGGAACTCGGTGCCACAGTTTGTGTTTATGACCACTTGGGCTACATGGTAGTCCCTCGCGTCGCCATGGATACAGCGGACGCCCACCCTCTTTCCAGGAATCAGCTGAAAGGGAATTGTGGCCCTCACTAGAGTTACCAAGCTCCCTGAGTCCACAGACCAGTCACTTGCACTCCATTTACTGACACTGGGCAGGCCTGCGGTCCCTCGCCTGGTTGAGGGACAGCACTGCAGATGGGGTATGCAAAATATGAGCAGCACCGACCTAGGCTGTAGTCCATTGTCTCGGTGGTCATGAGGCAATAGGAGGCTATGTGAACTGGGATATGACACCTCCAAAAAAATTATACTATTGGACCAGGGCTTTTGACTCGGATACTTCCTGGGTTCGTGGATTTCCCACCCCTATTTTGGTGTCCGCCCCTTTTTGAGTGCTTGCTCTTGTGCCGCTATGATTAGTGTTTCTGTGCTATCTCGGACTCCAGCTTTCTCCAGTCATTGGTAGGATTCCTCCATGTCATCCACCTCCATTATCTGTCTATGGTACATCCCATGCAGCAGCTAGTCTTGCCATGGCGCTTCATGTTCCTGTTCTTCCTTCCAGATCTGTTGTTGCTGCTTTAGGCTTTCTCTCAGCATCTCTTCTTTTGGTGCCATTTTTCTGATGTATTCCTGGATTCTCCCTGTTTCATCCGTAATGGTGGCTTGAATGCTTATCAAGCCTCGACCACCCTCCTTTCTGTTGGTATACAATCTTTGGGTGTTAGACTTAGGGTGGAGACCTCCATGCATTGTAACAGGGCCGGACTGGGACTAAAATTCAGCCCTGGCATTTGAAGCTACACAGGCCCACTTGTCACATGGTGACTGTATAATATCTTTGCACACTTGTAGGTTACAAGAAGTGAGGGGAGTGTAACTCGACTATATCTTCTATATAATTGTCTAACGGTCACTTCCGTCTTTTTTGTCTGTCTGTCTTTGTCTGTCTGTCACGGAAATCCCAAGTCGCTGATTGGTCGTGGCTGTTTTGCCGCGACCAATCAGCGACGGACACAGTCCGGCGGCAAAATGGCCGCTCTTTCCTCCCCGCAGTCAGTGCCGCTCCATAATCCCCTCCAGTCAGCGCTCACACAGGGTTAATGGCAGCGTTAACGGACCGCGGTGTAACACACTCTGTTAACGCTGCTATTAACCCTGTGTTACCAACTTTTTACTATTGATGCTGCCTATGCGGCATCAATAGTAAAAAGATCTAATGTTAAAAATAATGAAAAAAAAAAATAGTTATATACTCACCCTCCGTCGGCTCCTCGGTCCAGAACAGGCATTTCCCGCTCCTCGCGACACCCCGGTGACCGCTCCATGCATTGCGGTCGCTCGAGATGATGACATAGCGGTCTCGCGAGATCACTACGTTATCATCTCGCGAGACTGCAATGCACTCTTGGGACCGGAGCGCGCGAGGAGCATCGGTAAATGCTTCGTCTGGATCCGGGGGCCAACAGAAGGTGAGTATATCACTATTTTTTTTTTATTTTAATTCTTTTTTTTAACAGGGATATGATGCCCACATTGCAATATACTACGTGGGCTGTGCAATATACTACGTGGGCTGTGCAATATACTACGTGGCTGTGCAATATACTACGTGGCTTTGCAATATACTACATGGCTGTGCTATATACTATGTGGCTGTGCTATATACTATGTGGCTGTGCTATATACTATGTGGCTGTGCTATATACTATGTGGCTGTGCTATATACTATGTGGCTGTGCTATATACTATGTGGCTGTGCTATATACTACGTGGCCGTCTGCGAACAATCAGCGACAGGCGCAGTCCGGCCGCGAATTAGCGCAGGATTTGAACCACGCTTCGCTAATTGGTCGCGGTTGGCCGAATCCTGTGTATTCAATGTATTATTCTAAAATCATCAGAAATAAACTACATACATATTCTAGAATACCCGATGCGTTAGAATCGGGCTACCATCTAGTAACATATAATCACAGCTGTATCCTGCATTACAGCTCGGTCCTATTTATTGCTTTTAGTTGCAGTACCAAGAAAAGCAGCTACTTTACCTACATAACTGGATCTCGTAGATAATGAAGGGATTGAGACGACCAAAGGCTATGGAACCTCATTCTGATGCTCCATAAACTTTGCCTACAGCCACTTTTGGTTCCGCTGCGCAGCACGAGACCTGGTGACTCTGAAGAGCGGTGACATCAGTAACGTCACCGCTCTTGAGATATTCCGGGTCTTGCGCTGAGCTCGGCGACTGAAGAGCGGTATTGTTACTACCGTCACCGCTCTTCAAAGTCGCTGGGTCCTGCCAGGTCTGGGCTAGTAGTGGGTGTGTCTGATAGACACCTCTCCATTACTTACACCAGGGATTGATAGCAGCTGACATTACGCAGCTGACATCAACCCTAAAAATCATTACACATACCAGAATTAAATGCTCTGGCGGCTGGAAAAAGCAGTAGAGTTAGCGCTTTTCCCAGGCGCCGGGTGCTAACTACAACTGTCATCATCCTTGCCTGGTCTCCCTGTGAAGCATTTCTGCTGTATTTACATGCGCTGATTCCAGGCCACTAAACGAGTGTGTTCGGCAATAGTGAAGTCGTTCACTTGTTTCCCGGCCTCTTTACACCAACTGAGAAAGAATGAAGGGAACAGAACAATCACAATTAGATCAATCTGTCCCCATACAGTATTATGTTATCAGCAGCTCCATATAGTATAATGCCCTGCCATTGTCATCCATGTAGTACAATTCACTTCCCATAGTATAATGCACCCCATAGTTCTTCATATAGTATAATGTATTCCCCATAGTCCACGATACAGTATAATGCAGCCCACATATAGTATAATGATTCCACCCCAGAGTATAATGCAGCCACCCCACAGAATATATTGTAGCCCCCTGAGTATAAAGTAACCCCCCAGAGAATATAATGCAGCCCCCTCATATAGTATAATGCAGCCCCTGGGTTTATAATATATGGTAGCCCCCTCATAGAGCATAATGCAGTCCCCCATAGAATATAATGTAGCCCCTCCATAGAATATAATACAGCATCCGATAGAATGTAATGCAGCCAGCCCCCATAGAATGCAATGCAGCCAGCCCCCCATAGAATGTAATGCATCCAGCCCCCCATAGAATGTAATGCAACCAGCCCCCATAGAATGTAATGCAGCACAGCCCCCATAGAATGTAATGCATCCGAGCCCCCATAGAATGTAATGCATCCAGCCCGCATAGAATGTAATACAGCACAGCCCCCATAGAATGTAATACAGCACAGCCCCCATAGAATGTAATCCAGCCATCCCCCATAGAATGTAATGCAGCACAGCCCCCATAGAATGTAATGCAGCACAGCACTCATAGAATGTAATACAGCACAGCTCCCATAGAATGTAATGCAGCACAGCCCCCATAGAATGTAATACATCCCCCCGCAATAGCCCCACAATCCAGTTATCACTCAGTGATATATGTAAAAAAAAAAAATGCACCTGCAGTGTCAGCGCCAGACAGAGCAGGGAATTATGGGAGAGGGAGAGTCAGCAGACGCTCTCGCCTCCATCATTGCATTCAACTGTACCTAGGTGAATGCGGCGGCGCTGGCGGGGGGTGAGTCGTCGGCAGCGGGGGAGGGTGAGTCGGGGGGGGGGGGGGGTTGGGGGAGTCGGCACTGGCGAGCGGCTCACGACTGCCACCGGCCCTTCTGGCATTTGCCAGAACTGCTCGATGGCCAGTCCAGCCCTGCATTGTAAGCTGTAGTTTTTTTCACGTTTGCATCTTCCATCTCTTCTTTTAGCCAGCACACTATGCCAGCATTGCATCTGATAACTGGCAGGGCATATGTATTGATGGCGCGGATTTTATTCTTCCCATTGAGCTGGCTCTCCAGGACCTGTCTTAATCTTAGATGGTATTTGGATGTTGCTACTTTCCTTGCCTCTTCATCAGGCAAGGAAAGCAGCAATATCCAAATGCCATCATTACCTACCACCACTATATACACAGTGGGTATGGAAAGTATTCATACCCCTTTAAATTTTTCACTCTTTGTTTCATTGCAGCCATTTGATAAATTCAAAAAAGTTCATTTTTTTTTCTCATTAATGTACACTCTGCACCCCATCTTGACTGAAAAAAAAACAAACTGTAGAAATTTTTGCTAATTTATTAAAAAAGAAAAACTGAAATATCACATGGCCATAAGTATTCAGACCCTTTGCTCAGTATTGAGTAGAAGCACCCTTTGAGCTAGTACAGCCATGAGTCGTCTTGGGAATAATGCAACAAGTTTTTCCCACCTGGATTTGGGGATCCTCTGTCATTCTTCCTTGCAGATCCTCTCCAGTTCCGTCAGGTTGGATGGTGAACTTTGGAGGACAGCCATTTTCAGGGCTCTCCAGAGATGCTCAATGGGGTTTAGGTCAGGGCTCTGGCTGGGCCAGTCAAGAATGGTCACAGTTATTCTGAAGCCACTCCTTTGTTATTTTAGCTGTGTTCTTAGAGTCATTGAACCTTCGGCCAAGTTTGAGGTCCAGTGCCTCTGGGAGAGGTTTTCATCCAGGATATCTCTGTATTTGGCCATATTCATATCTCCTTCAATGACAACCAGTTGTCCTGTCCCTGCAGCTGAAAAACACCCCCATAACAAGATGCTGCCACGACCATGTTTCACTGTTGGGATTGTATTGGGTAGGTGATGAGCAGTGCCTGGTTTTATCCACGCATACCGCATAGAATTATAACCAAAAAGGTCCATCTTCGTCTCATCAGACCAGAGAATCTTTATTTTTCATAGTTTGGGAGTCCTTCATGTGTTTTTTAGCAAACTATGTGGGCTTTCATATGTTTTGCACTGAGGAGAGGCTTGCATCAGGCCACTCTGCCATAAAGGCCTGACTGGTGGAGGGCTGCAGTGATAGTTGACATTGTGGAACTTTCTCCCATCTCCCTACTGCATCTTTGGAGCTCAGCCACAGTGATATTGGGGTTCTTCCTTACCTCCCTCACCAAGGCTCTTCTCCCACAATTGCTCAGTTTGGCTGGACGGCCAGGTCTAGGAAGACTTCTGATGGTCCCAAACTTCTTCCATTTAAAGATTATGGAGGCCATGGTGCTCTTACGAACCTTGAGTACTGCAGAAATTCTGTAGTAATCTTGGCCAGATCTGTGCCTTGCCACAATTCAAAAATTTCTACATTTCTGGTTTTTTTCAGTCAAGATGGGGTGCAGAGTGTACATGAACGCGTATCGCCAATATAGGATCCTTTTCGTAGGTAATCTTCCGCCCCCAACTACCCTGCTCCCCTTAACAACTCTGTTTACCCACCCTAGAAATTCACACAAACACATTAATTTCTTTTGGATAATTTGGCCACAGCGGCCATTTTATTAACAAACAATTACAGGAATAACAACATGTATAACATTGTAAATGTAAACAACCTTGAGGGGAGGGTTCTTGGAGCTAAAAAATCTGGCTCATAATAGGCAGAAAGCCACCACAAAAATTTTAACCAAAAACACTTATTTACCCTCAGCCGTAACCACCAGCTCGAGGGCACTGTGTAACCCGTTTCGGGCAAACAAACCCCAAAGCTCCCGAGGTAAACTCCCTGTCCAGAGCCCATAACAAAAGCCAGATCAACCCTATAAGCATCATCACCAACTCCAAGAACACCACCCCCCACCACACACGAACAGCCCTGACCACCTCAGGCTCGTGACTGTCCCACCACCGCCATAGCCCTTTCGACTCCTTCCTGTAAACCGAGGGCCCACAAATCCAAACCAATGTCATTGAGATGCACTCCGTCCTCCCTCCAAAAATTACCGATCCCGGACTCTAGTTCAAAATGTCTCACGGCAATGCCCCCGTTCCGAGACACAAAGCTCGCCACCGTCCTATTCAGCTTCACCTATTCAGCTTAATCATGTATTTTTCCTCTTTTTGAGGACTTCCTGTAGGGGCAGCACACATTCTATTTGAATCTAGGTTATTGATAAAAGGGAAAAGTCTATTCTGATTTTTCCAGAGACAGGTGCATACGTATCTTTTCTGTATTGTTGTTTTATTGTTTTTTATTTTTCCATTATAGCGGTCTCGGTTATTGGTGTGTAGGGGTGCTTTGGGTCATATCCTCCACATATGGATTGGGAAACCCGGGAGGCTTCATGGCAGGCTTGCTCCTCAAACATTTTTCAAGCTCAGGAGACTCCAGTCATTGGCTCTGACTTTTCTAGGCTTTCACATGATTTAACTACGGCACACAAGTCAGGCATCCGCCTTTGGTGGAACATAAGGAGTCTTGAAGAGTACACCAGGTCTGCCATCATTCCTCGTGGCCTTAGGGTCCCAATATTCCCTGCCTGGGAACCTTCGTCATCTTTCAAAACCACGTGGGAACAGGGATTAATCCGGTGCTCCAACATCTTAATTGCCTTACTTCTTGAGCATGATAGGGAGCTGCTTGCTTCCACGAAAACACATATTAAGGAACTAGAGACGAAACTCTCCACGTTCGATACCATTCAGGTGACTAACTTCAAACTAAGTCTAAAGGACACTCTTGACAAATTTGAAGCAGAAGGGATCACTAGGAAACGCAAGAAGTTCCAGAGAGACCGCCTTGATTTTGACAACAACACTGCATTCAAGTGGAAACATTCTGGAAACAGACGTCAGATTGTTCAGAGAACTTCAAACCAGGTGACCAGCCTTACTGATCTACCCCTAGGGGCCACGAGTTCGAGTGATTTTTTATCCTCAGGGGGAAGCGATCTGGACGCAGGACGCGGCGAGGTGGCAAGCACAAGGGTTCTAAGAAAAAGGACAAACGCCTTCAAGGGACCCAAATCTCCCTCTCGCCAGACATACAGGCGTCACCGCAAATGAACGTTTCCCCCTTGCCTCCTGAGGACTCGACTCTCGCAATAACGCCTCAACATCTACAGGTAATTAATCTGTCTGACCATTCTCTATCTCTTGCGGAAATTTCAGTCTTGCAGAAAGGGCTTACATTTTCACCATCTAGGACTCTAGATAAGTTTGTTGTGATTAAGGATTTATTCTTATTTTGTGGCAAACTAGTTTTGCAGGTCATTCATCAAAAACCAGAAATGGCGAACGATTTGGAAACTGGGGAAGGACAGGCTCTTCAAGATCTTCTGGACCTCTTGCAGGAGAACGAGGGCGGACCAGGTAGGAGGGTATTCCCCCACAAAAATAAATCCTTGTTCTCGCCATCTTTTTCTTTGGTTCCAGCTATAAAGATTTTTTATGAACTTACCAAGAGGGACATTATGCACTTATCCCCTTCCTCTGGGGTATCGGGTAATCTCACCCCCAGTGAAAAAAGAGCCCTTGTCTCCCTTAAGAACAACAAGAATTTTGTAATCAAGGAAGCGGATAAAGGGGGAAACGTGGTCCTTTGGCCCGTCCACCTTTATACAGCGGAGGTTCATAGACAGTTGAATAATACCAAATTTTACACTAGGCTTCCTTCGGACCCCACTGAGACCTTCTCTACTAAATACCATTCTTTGGTTTGTAGAGCCTTTGACTATGGCATTATCAACAAAAGTACACAACAATACCTCCAGGTTGAGTATCCGGTCATTCCCACCTTTTACTTGCTCCCCAAGGTGCACAAATGTCTAACTACACCTCCTGGACGCCCAATAGTGTCGAGCATAGGGAGCCTTTGTGAAAGGGCCAATGTGTACGTGGACTTCTTCCTACAACCGATTGCCACCTCTCTACCATCTTATATCAGGGACTCGGCTCATTTTATCCTTACATGCCGTGATATAGTTTGTCCTGAACAAACATTTTTGGTGACCTGCGATGTTGAATCGCTTTATTCAAATATTAGCCACCTTCACGGTTTACAGGCAGTGGGCTTCTTCCTTAACAAACTCAGCAATTCCGATCGCTTCCATGACTCCTTCCTGATTGACCTGCTTAATTTCATCTTACATCATAATTATTTTTTATTCGATCGTACTTTTTTTCGGCAGGTATCCGGAGTGGCCATGGGGGCGCGATGTGCGCCAGCCTATGCCAATATCTTTTTAGGCTGGTGGGAGGAGACCACTGTGTACCACTCCGACTCCTTTAAGAGACATGTCCGGCATTGGCATCGCTTCATTGATGATGTTTTCTTTTTATGGACAGGTACCGAACAGAAATGCCATGATTTTCTCAACGAACTGAATCATAATAGTTTGAACATCATTCTTACACATTTTCTTTCCCCTGATTCAGTGACATTCTTGGATTTGAGAGTTTCTGTCCGGGACAAGGGCCTGGTTACGGATTTGTACCGAAAGTCCACTGCAACCAACAGTCTTCTCAGGTATGACAGTTTCCATCCCCTTCACACCAGAAGTGTCCGGTTTATCACGGACTACAATGATCAATGGAATCGGGTAAGGGACATTCTATCATCACATTGGGATATTCTCCTAACGGATACTCAAACCTCTCCCCTCGTCACTTCTCGTCCTGCCTTGACGGCTAAGAGAGCCCCTAACTTGGGTGACATCTTGACCAGGAGTCACTTCTCACGTCCCACTACTAGTTTGAATCACGGCATACGACTAAGGGGGTCATTCCCTTGCGGGGAATGTAGTGTCTGTCAATATATCCCAGTCACCAAAGACGCTTTTGTTAACCCTTTTGACTCAAAGTCACATCGGTTGACGTCCTACATAAACTGTAAGACGGTCAATGTTATTTATGCTATCATTTGCCCCTGTAATAAGGTGTATGTGGGCCAGACTTCTCAGGAATTTAGAAAGAGGGCACAGAAACATCTGTCCACAATACATCTGGCAGCCTTGGACATGAAGAAGGGCAGGAATGTGTCCCCAGTTGCCCTGCACTTTTTGACCAACCATGGTGGTTCCTCTGCTCACATCTCCTTTTTTGGCCTACAGAAAATTTATTTTAACGCCAGAGGTGGAGACTACAGGAAGCGGCTGCTTCAAACTGAATCCCGGTGGATCTTTAACTTACAGAGTCTATCTCCGATCGGGCTCAATGAAGAATTTTCATTCACAAGTTTCCTAGGTTGATCTTTTGGGACACAGAACAAAGCAGGAAGACGAGACGGTATAAAAGAAGATGCAACACAAGTTCTTTTACCTTTGTAAACACACACTGGTCAGGGCTTTTGCCCCCCCCCCCCCCGTGTCTCCCCTTATTACTATATTATGTAGGCGTCGGCACGGATTGGCTACCTTTGTGTATTGTACATATTTGTGTATTGTATCTTGTTCTTTATTTTACATGTTGGCGCTGGGTGTTCCCCTTTCTTTGTGCCTGTGGTATGCTGAAATGGTCACCCTTGCGCCTTTTTCTTGTTTGCACCATATTTTGGTGCTGGGTATTATGCATATTTGCACCCCTTTCTTTTTCTCCCAGGGCCTGCGTGTCTGGATTTTTTCTATGTGGACACCGCCCCCTGGTGGGAGTTTTGGTCTGCGCATGTGCCAGCTTTCATTTTCATTTTCTCCTGTTGCACTGCGCAGTTGGAGTCCCTTTGGCTCTCTAGCCTCCTGCTTGTGGTCTGTGCGCACGCTCCGACCGGCGCCATTTATCTCCAAACCCTGGCGGTATGTACATGAGCCCTCGCTCTCTTCCTTCACCTGTTCCCAATTGTTACCATCTTTCTGACCGCTATATATGACTCTCTGACCCCCTCCCCCATCACTTCCCCTGACGAAGCTGCAGTGCGCAGCGATACGCGTGGGGCTCCCCCCACACCACTCGGGTCCCGAGACTATTCCTTACCTGACCTTCAGATGACTTACCACTGACGCCATATACTGGACTGCCCTACTTGGTGATTATTATTTTCTGGCCATACTTACTTTTTCGGCTTATCTTTCTGAGGCAGGTCCTCTCTTTCTCTTTCTCTTTCCATCATGGTGGTTGAGAGTCGCCTGTGGCATAGACTTTTTTTATTGAGGGATCTATGCTCATTTCTTGCTGCCATACAAAAGGCCTATTGGGGCCATTTAGCCAGCATCAGCCTCTTTACACAGTGGGGCCTCCTTGAACTATATGGTCTTCTGGGGACGCCCAGAATTTTACCTATTTTGCTTTATGTACAACAGGATCTAGCCAGTCTTTATGTATATTGATATGTAGTGCCATTTGTTGTATATCACTGCATATTGGGCTGTTCCTGCATATTCATACATCTTGGAGCCAGTGGTGTGTCAGTGGTATTATTCATGATGTACTGTACTTTAGGTCGTCTATACACATTGTTTGATTACAGGCCCAGTGGTGTGTTGGTTGAATTTTAATATATGTTTTTTTATTTGTGGTCTCTGTTTTTCCTAATAAATTTTGTATTTTTGCTATGTAATTGTGGTTTGGGAGTGCGTTCTATATTTATGCATAGTCTTTTCTCTGTTTGTTCCATATATGCTATTCCTATGCATTGAACTGCACCCCTTATCTGACTCATCCTACAGGCTGTGATTGGCACCCTGGCCTATTAAGTTGTGCCCCCTGCCTTCGTTTTTTTAATCCTTTCCTTTTTTTAATCTATTCAGCTTCACCCTGACCCTATTAATCCCTTTATGAGAACGGGCCTCCCGCCACGTCCGCCGTGGCACAATGTCCGACCAAACCGTCATTACACCAGGAACAGATACCCACAGTCTCAAAAAATCGAACCAGATATTTCGAATCAGTTCCCTCACTGGTTTTGCACCTAAATCGTTACCTCCAAGATGAACAACCACGATGTCCGGGGGGCGATCCAAAAGGGCGGCGCGGGAAAATTCCGACAACAAACTACGCTACAACATACCCCGAAAATCCATCCATCGAATGACCACTGCATCCCTACCAAAACCCAATTGCCTACCATTCGGCCTAGCATCAGCCCGGAGGGCACCCCAGTAAACGAAAGAGTGTCCAACAATCCAAGCCAAGAAGGGGGTCCGACCTGGAAAACATAACAACAATTAACACTACGCAAAAGCTTGCCCCAGCATCATGGACTCAATGTCGAACATAAGACATATAACGATTCAAACTCCATCTGCCTATTCTCTTAATCACATCCGGACCCAAGCCCAAACCATCAGCTTCGGACGCGGCCCCAATTCTAAATGAGTGCGACCAGAAATTATCCGGGTTAACACCCAGGAATCCAAAGCCTTTCTTCAATATGGCTACAAATTGGAAACGCGACAGAAAATCCCCTTTTTGGTGTTGTAACAAAGGGCCTGACCTAACCCGGCACAGACTGCAATATGCTTCCAAACAGTGTTGCGGGCACATACCACTACCAGCAACCCTTCCCAACACTACCTTCTTTCCCCTACCCAGCTGATCAGTCTTTGAACGCTGATCCAGAAGACGATACCGCCATCCCAAAAATCCACATCTTCCGCTAGAAGACCACCCGCCTTGTCTTTGCTCAGGGAAACCAACTCTCCCAAGCGCAAAGCGCCAAAACATGCTAAAGAAAAGGCCAACCAAAACAGTACCACCACCTCAAGCTGAGAACAACAAATGTTCCCTAAAGCCTCACCTAACCGCTGCAACATCCCAAAAGAAATGGGCCTGTGCTTATCAAAAGTCACATTGCCTTTCCTAAAACCCTTCAATGCTTGTCTTATCACGAAATCCTTGGTAACATCCCTTAACCCCTGCAACTGGAAACCGAAAGCTAAACCTGCAATAAACTTGTTCAACCTTGACACAGACCAACCCCACTCCACTGCCTTACCTATCAGGGCCAATAACGCCAGTGTCCTATCGCTGTCGGACTCGACCGAGCCGCATTGGGCCAACCAACCTTCCCACATACCCCATGCCGCTGCATACTCTGACCATGTCCTGCTTGACACGGAAGCTTGGATCAATCGGCCTCCCCGTCCGCAACAATCTGCCACAAATGCAAAGGACATCCTGCTCCCGTCGCCTCCGAATCTGGTGCCAATTTCCGGAATCGTTCCCACTGCAAACGAGACAAAGCATCGGCTATAGAGTTTTGAACGCCTGGCACGTGCACCGCCAAAATCCATGCATTCAAATCCAAACACTTCAACACCAACTCCCTAACCAGCCTAATTACCTGGGGGAGGAAGATGATAGGCTGTTGATCACGGACACCCCGATCGAGTTATCACAATGAAAACGGACCCGCCGATCCCTTAGAAATGTCGCCCCAAATAAACACCGACATCACAATTGGGAACAGCTCCAACAACGATAAATTCTTGGTAAGCCCATTTCTTCGCCAATCTTCCGGCCACACCCCCGCACTCCATTTTCCTCCACAATAGGCACCATAACCAACTCCACCTGCTGCATCCGTGTAGATCTCGCAGTCAAAAGCATTCAGATCCTCCCGCTGAATAAGCGACCTGCCGTTATAATTTTCCAAGAAATGCTGCCAAACAAGCAGGTCGTCCTTATGCTCTCTACTCAGACGGATAAAATGATGGGCCGACCGTAGCCCTGGACAATCTGCAGCAAAAAATCCTGCCCATCGGCATAATATGACACGCAAAATTCAGGCGGCCAAGCAACGACTGCAACTCCTTCAGAATCGTTTTCCGCAATTTTCCGATCCTGAACACCTCCTGCTTAAGCAACAACTTGTCGTCCGGCAACCTGCACTCCATTTTTTCAGAATCAATCAAAATCCCTAGGAAACTCAACACCGTGCATGGGCCCTCCGTTTTATCCCGCGCCAAAGGAACACCGAACTGTCCGGCCACCCATTCCATGGTAGCCAGTAGATGTCCACAGACCGCTGAATCCGGTGGACCAACAAACAAAAAATCATCCAAGTAATGAATGACCGAAGGAACATCCGAAACTTCTCTAACTACCCATTCCAAAAAAATACTGAAAGTCTCGAACAACGAGCAAGAAATCGAACAGCCCATAGGCAAACACCTGTCCAAGTAAAAAAACCCTCCCACCAACAACCTAACAAAGGAATGCTCTGCGGGTGTACCAGCAAAAGCCTAAACGCTGACTCAATGTCAGTCTTTGCCAACAAGGCCCCGGCCCCATACCTCCGCACCCACTGCACAGCTGCATCGAATGACGTGTACACAATGGAGCACAATTCTTCAGCAATCCCATCATTAACAGAGGATCCCTTGGGATATGACAGATGCTGAATTAGCTGAAACTTATTCGGCTCCTTCTTAGGTATGACCCCGAGCGGGGAAACAATCACACCTGCCATGGGCAACGAACTAAACGGCCCCACCATTCTTCCCAATTCGACCTCTTTTGCCAACTTAGCCATAACAACCTCCGTATGCAAACTTGTTGACCTCAAATTTTTTGTAGAAAAGGGGACCACATGCATCGGGTGAGGAATCTTAAAACCGTCAAGAAAACCGTCCCTAATAACCTCTGCCTTTTGACGGTCCGTGTATCTATTTAGATAGGGGGCGATCTTTTGAAGCCTCACTGGCGTCACCCCCTGGTGGCTTGCCCCTTGATTTTTTGAAACACTTAGATGCCCCGTGTGAGGCTCCATTACAATGTGAGCACACGTGTTTAAACTTGCAGGTAGCGCCATACTTGCACTGGCCATCATTAAATTGCCAGCAAGTCCCCGTTAGTTCCTGTGACCCCTGTCCTCCTCCACCTTGTCCTGTCTGCTGACTGCTACCCCCCCCCCCCTGCCCCCCTGAAAGGAGTGCCCATATCGCACAGGGGCCATCACCTTCAACCACAATCCAATGTCCTTTTGATCCCATTTTATCTTGGGCCTAACCGCTTTCCGCTGCCTAAATTGTTCATCGTATCGCAGCCAGGCCTGGCCCCCATAAGTACGATGTGCTTCTCCAATAGCATCAAAATAACAAAAAAGGCCCGAGCAATTCTCTGGGGATTTCTCTCCTATAACACTCGCCAGAATGGCAAAAGCCTGCTGCCAGTTTACGAACGTCTGAGGAATCAAGCGCCAACGTCCCTTTTCCTCCTCTTCCTTTTTGCTATCATCTTTCTTTCCTTTGTCCAAGTTAAATTTTTCCAAAGGAAGGAGAGAAAAAATCTCCACGTATTCATGCAGCGCCCCAGAGTCCTGGTCGTTGCAGTACTGTGGCTCCGCCGCTAAGGGGGGCTATGGTACGTCTGATGGCACTGAAGGAGTTCATCTGACCAGGTATCACATACACCAATACATTTCACAGTCGGGTCTCCAGGGGGAGCTAAGGGTGCTATTTATTAGGCCACTCCTCACCACTGTGGGAAAACTGGGGGTCAGGCAGGAAGTTAGACAGAAAGCTGACTGGGTTGGAACCAGGCAACACCTTGTGGCAGAGGGTGTTGTGGGGAAAGATTCGGTAGGGTCCCTGTCAGGTTTGGGACCCTGACAGAGGCCTGGCTACAAGAAAGAACGTCACGGGACCGTGCCTGCTCAGCATAGCGGCGGTGCCCTAAGAAAGGATTAGAAGCGAGATATATTGTGCTGAGTGAGAAACGAGATCAAAGCAAGAGGAGAAATACCAGTAGGAGTCGTGCTGTAAGACCGAGGCAACATTCTACTGAGGCGCACAACCGGCGGCCGGAACGCCGAGGAAGTATATATATCTAGCTCCAAGCAATACTTCAAACCAACGGCAGGACAGTCAGTCTCAGGCGGGCTGTCTCACATACATCACCTATGAAGACATGGGGGGCGCACTAGGAGAGGGGCGACTCTAGGGTCCCGGAAGAGCTCCGAGCCTACTCGTCATACGGGTGCCGTCCTAACCAGAACATCAGGGAGGGACGGAGGAGAAGAACATCATCCGAACGAGTTGTGAGGGAACATCAGAAACAGACACAACAGTTGTGGGGTACTATCCCGTAAGCACAGCAGGGGAGGACCACAACACATAGCGCTAGCAGGAAGGCACAGATTTCCACCTGCAAGGAGAACTCTGGAGGTGCCATTGGACCGGCCGGACTTGCGCAGCCTGGTGAACCGTATTCCGGACTGAGGACCCAGAGATCTTCAGTAAAGAGGTAAAGAGACTGCAACCTGGTGTCCTCGTTATTTACTGCACCGCACCACCACCACCACTACCATCATACATCATATCTATCACTGTACTCCCCTCGGCAGGGTCACGGACCAGGCCTAGCCACCGTGACAACCCCAGAGCAGAGACTCAGAGGCCCGGTACCGGTTACCCCTCGGCCCTGCGGCAGTGGGGGCGCTACATTCATCCTTCCAAATTTTCTCCTTCACCTCTTTCTTCAAATGGGCCCCCAGCAGGCCCTCAAAACACACATAGACCTCTTCACCCTATCATCTAACTTCACCACATCGCTCTTCCCCATCTCAGTTTGCACCGACACCAACACCCCAGTCACTGGAGCCGGTGGCCCGCTACCAGAGCTCGCAATCTCGCTAGTCCCCCCCCCCCCCCTGCTCAGTGACCAGAATCTGGCAACCAAGCCCCTGCGGGCACACCATCCACCACCCCACCATCCAATCTCCTCAAAATCTGCGACATACCCGCCAAAAGCTCTCTAATGCCCGGAACTCCTGCACTACCACCCACACCCCGCTCCGCTAACCCCGCCACACCCGGCACAGGAAAAAGACTGGACATATACTCACGGGGCTGCGCAGGTGCTGTGTCCCCACCAGCCATGCCTCCTGAATCCTGCCGCTCTCCCTTGTCACGATGATCGCTTCCGGAGTCGTCGCTGCCACTCAGTTGCCCCAGGCCCGCTCCCCTGGCCTCCACGTCACCAGGGGGGACTGAGACTGGTGAAGGCGACCGGTCCTTCGACCTCCTGCTGGATCTCGACCTGGCATCCTCCGTAGGTCCTCTGTGCTCTTCAGCCGGCATGACCGCGTCCCAATCCCTGCCGAACCACTGCAGCCCGCCTGCCCGACATCCTGCTCTGCCGACCTGTCCCCAAGCCGGGTGCACCGTGCGGCCATGGTCCCGGTGCGCCCGCCGCTGTCCCGTCCGCCTCCAGGCTCCTTGTTGGTGCTGCCCTCGCTGTGCTCCTTCCTCTCCCTGTCGCAGATGCCACCGCCGCTGGAGCTGCTCCCCGGCGGGTCCTGGCTGTAGTCCCTGGCGCTGCGGCGCCCTCGCGCCCGATGCTAGGCCGCACTTCCGGTGCGGCGCTGGCGACTGGTCGTGCCTGCACCGTCGTCCCAGCGCCTTGTCGCCTCGCGCCGGCAGAGCCGGCAGATGGATTCCTGCCAGAGGAGGGGGCGGGCGGTGTGGCTGCGCCTCGACTCACAGCCCCCGCAGGGTCCCAGGAGGGGCTCCGCGGCCTGCGTCTGCCACGCGGTGTCACCTCAGGGGACAATCTCTCGGGCGGCCTCGTCCTCCTGGTCCTGCTGCCCCGGCTCCCGCTGTCTCCCAGCAGCCCAGTGAGCTGCTCCTCGAGCCATCAGGCCCTCCTGGACCGAGCCTCCCTACGAAGCTGGGCGACCAAGCTGTCCACTGTGGCCATGGTGAGTAAACGCTGTGGCAGCAGGTCCACTCTCTTCACCTGTCACAGCAAGACTGATCCCTTCCCGCACTTTTTCCCCAGCCCCCACCTCCTGATCCTAACAAAACCCCACCCCATAACTAAACCTACCAATCCCGAGACACCTATTTATCTTTTTTTTTAAATTCTCCACTCCTCCCCATGGCAACGCAGTCATGTGGGGGCTTCCTTTTAGCTGCACCCAATACAGCCCCCCTCTTTAATGTGAAAAAAATTAACTCTTGAATTTACCAAATGGCTGCAATGAAACAAATACACCAAATTTTATAAACTTACTGTATGTACAGAATGTGGGGGGTCAAAATCTTGCACCAGACTCTAGTTACGCCATTGTTAGCTATTTTTCTACATTTTATTCTTTAACAAGTTCAAGACTTGCACATTTACCCCCGCATCTAAGTGGGCACTTTTCAGGTTTTTTCAGACATGCGGTTTTAAGAGCTGTAAAAAAATTCTCATTAGATATTCAAGTTTTATTTTACTCACTGTCATTTCTCTTTCTTTCTTTTTTTTCCTGCTATCTGGCGATATCAATGTGAAAAATAAAGGAAATAATTGTTTTTCCTATTTTTTTTTTTTTTTTTTTACCATAAAGAATTACTAAAATACATTTCAACAAGTTGTTCAAAATTTTGTAGCAAATATTTTTATGTATCAGTCGGACACTTTTTTTGAAAGGCTAGTCACAGCAACTTGGACTGATAGTGGGATTTTTAGTTTTATTTATTTTTTATGTTTTTTTTTTTTCATTTATTTTACACATTATGGCACCCATAACATCATAAACGAATATTTGGGGCACATTTAAATATTTTTATTTTCATCTCATTTTCCTTGCAGCTGAGGCTGATCTATTAGCCCCAGTTACAAGGGAACCACAGCCTTCTAGCTGCATTGCAGATCTGCTTGGGTCTCCTATGACCGAGCAGCTTATGCTCCCTCCATATACACAGCTATCACATTACCACTGTGCACAGTATAGACATCCATCAGTGCTTCCGATTACGATTACTACCTACACAGTGCTTCTTCAGTAAAGATAAAGTAATAAACAGTCTGTGCCTTCTCTATGGGGTCCCCAGCATTCTCTGACAACCAGATCCCAGCTCCGTTAGCTACAGGATTGCTTGTAGTTGCACTACTATGCAGTGAAGTTTTAGAATGCCACTTCAGAGTAGGAGCGGGACTGCCCAGATGTCTAAAATCAATAGGTGATCTTGTGACAGTTAAAGAAAATTTGACCTCCTTCTGTTTGACCCCCTTGAAGAAATGTAATCTTTTTTTAATAGACCTTTTGGAGAAAAAAAAAACAGAGAATAACTACATAAAAAAATATTAAAGAGAGTTTGTCACTCCCAGAATTGAAAAATTTAGACTTTCATATAGCGGACTTAGCCTCTATAAAAATTATACTTGTAACGTAAATTGTATTAAATGTGTTTTAGAGAAAAACAGTTTTACTAGATAAGTAAAAATCTCCTTCTCCATGTATAGCAGCCACTCGCTACACACAAGATCATACAGCAGTGTCCAGCTGCTATACACAGTAGAGGGAAATGATAGCGCACTTGCACTGACTTAGGCTACTTTCACACTAGTGTTGTTGCATTAGCGACGCATTGCGATGGATTGCCACATGTCGCATCCGTCGTGCAACGGATGCGTCGTGTTTTGGCGGACCGTCGGCACAAAAATAGTTCCATGTAATTTTTTTTGTGCGTCGCGTCCGCCATTTTCGACTGCGCATGCGCGGCCGAAACTCCGCCCCCTCCTCCTTGGAACTCACAATGGGCAGTGGATGCGTTGTAAAACTGCATCCGCTGCCCACGTTGTGCTACATTAACACACTGTCCGTCGGGCCGACGGTTTGCGACGGCCCGTACCGACGGACTAGTGTGAAAGTAGCCTTAATGCGCATTCTCCTCTCCCTCTCCTGTCAGCCTCAGCCACTGCTGCTTTTTAACCGTGTGTGCAGTGAACAGCTGCTATGTACAGGAGAGAGGATGAGAACTCTGCTCCTGCACACACTGACACTGTGCATGCAACCCTCTGCGGCTTCAGTGCCAGTATGTGCAGACATGTGGAGTTAGACCAGGCAGCGCTCCGAAACACATGCTGTCAATCAAAATAAAGTGAGTAGCAGAGTATTGTAATTGAGGGGGCAAAATGGTGCACTGTGCCCTTATCCATAACATGGTGCACTGAAACCCCCTCAATTGCATATGCAGTAAAATATTTTATCTGTAATACACACTTACTAAAAACTAAAGTACCAGTATGATTTTAATAGGGGTCAAGTACCTTATATGAAGGTCTAAATATTTCCATTTCAGTTTTAGGAGTGACAGTTTCCTTTAAAAATTAATCAAATATTTTGTTAGCACCATGTAGGTTAGGCCTTCTTTACAGGCTTTTTTTTAAGATTACTCTGCTTTTTCTTTTCTGTAGTTCCAAAAGTTTCCAACAATGTATAATTTCTAATTTTTTAAACAAAAAAAACAGCCTCAATAACTGCAAGTTCTGTTAATAGATTTTCTAACAAGGTGCGCAGAACATTTTTTTTTTTTTTTTTTTTTAAGGGTTCGTGATTACGCTTTATTACAGTGCCCACAGAGAATTGGCCTGAAAATTATCCGGCTATTTAACCATGCAAGAATTTGGCAAGGCGAGTTTTAACATTTAGATAAATATTTAAGTAGTGAGATAAGATTGGAATAGAAATGAGACAAATGGACCTCTCTGCGTAGATTTCCAAACAGTAGAGATTTCAATACTGTGTTAATCATTATGTACAATAGAGAGAAGAATAAAATAAAGAACGGCGGACGCCAGTCCTCAGTTTCCAGATCTGCGAGAGGTTCTTTCAATGAACCAAGAGACAACATCTTGATGCAATCATTGCGTTTCATTTACAAGGGGAAATAGTGCTGATTTTGATTAATCTCCATAATGTGTTTCTTATACATTATAAATATTTGGCACAGCTCACATGCAGTAAATTTAGAGGAAACATGATAGATACATAAATTTCAGCAGATAAGTATAACTGGGGTCACCTTATCTGCCCAAGCAAATTAAATATTAAACTACAAAGGTTCCTGGAGAGATAAAAAAGAAACATTAGCTTCAAGAAGTCACATTTCTTCTTAACTTCTAACTTAAAGGGTATGCCCATTATATTACAGCTACTTATTTACTTTTCTTACATTGATCAAGAGTTATGATGCAGCAGAGTTGGTACAGCTCTCCACAGGTAGAGCTAACCCCAGGGCAACTATATGTGTAAGTGATGAGATGATGGTGGTTGTAGTAGGCTGGGCAGGTGTTGTAGAAAGGACACAAGGACACAGCAAGGTGCAGTTTCCAATGCTTTACTCACAGTTCTCCAGTCCACAAACGCAAGTCTGATGCTGTGTTGTTCAGGTTAGTGGTCCAGCAAACTCCCAGGCAAATTGGGTTGCACCTTTGCAAGACTCCTTTCGTATGCCTTTCTCTGGCTGTCTCACTACACTGGCTTTCCTCTTCTCCTGCCCAGTGCCTTACCCACAGTGTCCCAAGCCAGCAGCCATGAACCTGGTCGGGCGACATTCTCTGAGTCCCCTGGATTCTGTACAGCTGCCTTTTCGGGGAAGTATGGGTGGATGTGGCTGTGCTTCTTGCAAAAGCCACAGCCTCCGGTTTCTTAGCTGAACCTGAAGTATTCCACTAAGTTGGGGCCGGTCCCCTTGTCTGCGACCTGGTCCCTCCATGTCTGGATATGGGCCCCACCGGTGGCTTCTGCACCACCCATGCCCCTAGGACCCCTTCTATCCTCCCGAGAGCTTCCTTCTGTCTCTCCCTCTCAATTATCTCTTCAGGCTGTCAGGAGCTGAAGACCCTCACATCTGCTCAACTCCACTTCTCTCACAATCTGCACACTGTTCTTCACATGTCTGCTCTGCTCTCCTCCCTGGAGACTGACTCAATGTCTGCCTTCTAGACTGTTCACACCCTTTCCTATCCAACCTGGGATGAGGCCTTCCTCCCTAAGGATACGCCCAGGTGCCCAAACTGAACTAGTGTGTGTTGAATGTGACTGTTAGAGTTCTGGGTAGTTCTCCCTCCTTTCCTTGAGAGTCGAATACCACACCTCTGGGTGAGAAGCAACATCTATGCGGCGACTGGACCCCAGGGGGGGCACATATTCCACCCCCCCTCCCTGTTAAACACAGCACGTCTGCGGGCTGGAACATAGCAAATTCAGGTGTTATAAGAAACTTGCAATACATTGGAAATGCGCATTTCAACACGTAAAGCAGTCAAATAAAGCTTTCTTCCCTTTATTGGAGGCACTTTCTTTTTAAACGATGCACATAAAGAATAGACACATAAGACAGCACATTACTCCCAATTAGTGATGGGCGAGCACTAAAATGCTCTGTTGTTTGTTGTTTGGGTCGAGAAAATTGGAATACTCTGGTCTTCGACCCTCGCAACGAGCCCAATGTAAGTTTATGGGAAACCAGAGCATTTTTACCGT
Organism: Ranitomeya variabilis; assembly: GCF_051348905.1. Classification (NCBI taxonomy): domain Eukaryota; kingdom Metazoa; phylum Chordata; class Amphibia; order Anura; family Dendrobatidae; genus Ranitomeya; species Ranitomeya variabilis. The sequence continues at coordinate 740,955,392 of NC_135232.1, read as the reverse complement.
GATCCCCCCCGGGGGTCCTTTTAAGGTCTGAAAATGATGGAAACACTGCTCAAATGACACAGGGACATCATGGGGATTGCCCCTGGAAGCATTTCTGACTCCTAGGTCACAGCTGTAAGCAATGTTGTCAAAGTTTCATGACATTTTTACAGGTGCACCAAAAAACATACAAAAACAAAACCAAAATGGATTTTGCTGGGAAATATGTTAAGGTACATCCTTTCCGGGGTAATGACTTGTATAGAAGGCAAAATAATTAACCCCAGACCGAAATGTTCCTCCACCACTTTTGCTATGTTCACACGCAGCGTTTTTGATGCGTTATTCAACTTTAACATTGCTTTCACTTGGAAATGTCATTGTGACATTTAATAACCCTAGCTGGCCATGTGGTGTGTGACCTATAAGGAGACACATCTTGCTTCATTTCTGAAGGAGGGACTCTTAAAGTCACAAGGCCTATTTTTTGAGGGGCATCAGGCGGCATTAATATTCTTAAAGGGACATTATTAAACATTGAGTCTCCTATGCTGTTATTGCCTATGCAGTGAGTGGCTGGGCTGCCAAGAATTACAACGCACCCCAATACCCCTTTCACGAGAGGTACAGTAGGGCGTCCTGAAAAAAGTTGCATTGAATGCAAGTCCTGCCCTGCTATCAAGTCATATGCACCCCAATAAGCCTTTGAACCCAGATACTGGTAGGCCACAGGAAAAGCCACTTCACAGTCTTCAGTTGGTTCTGCCATACAGTTTCCTTATACACTGAATGCAAGGGCTGCCTTGAACCAAATTTGCACGCACCCCAATCCCACTTGGAAGAAACATGGAGGAGGGCCTCCTAAAAAACTATCCCATTACAAAGGATCGGGTCTCCTAGACTCGTAATGCCCATACACTTAATGCATGGGCTGACAAACATTACCCTCTGGGGGAGTAAAATTGTTAAAAATATTTTATGGTCATCATTTACACCCTTGCCAAAAATTGGATTGGCTGTAGCAGCACGGAACATGTTAACCCTGGTGATCTAGTGGTGGTGGATGAGGATACGATCAGGAAGGCCTCATTAAAAGCTAGGCCCAATTTAAAGGAGTGTAACAACTCTGCTGGCATCACTACATGGCCTTCCATACCTCACACACAATCTTACTCACTGCTCCATGTTGTGTTCTGGCTGTTGCCAGCTCCATATTCTGTGCCTCTGCTCTCTGCATGCTTCCTGGCTGTGTGCATAGGGGGCGGCGCCAGAACTCTCTGGTTCTTGTGGAATCAGGGCGCACCTGTCTAATCTGTTTCTGACCAATTACCAAGAGGCCTCCAGTATTTAGGGCAGCTCCACCCTGTGGATTGGGCCTGTGCAATGTGTTAACTCAGTGTTTTGCTTCTGAGCTGCCAGGCCTTGCTCTGTCTTCCGCTTTCTCTGGAGGTTCTTTTCCTAGCTTGCCGTGATCTTGTCTGGCTGCCCTCCAGGAGGCTGTATATCCTGGTCTCCGTGTTTGTTCTAGCCTTGCCTTGATCTTGTTGCCCGCCCTCCAGGAGGCAGAATATCCTGGTCCCTGTCTCATTCCATTACCTTGTCTGAACTTTGTCCTATCTCTGTCTCCCTGTCTCCTTGTCTGTGGCTTCTTTCCCTGCTGTGTCTTTCCTTGTGCCCTCTGTTTGCTTGTGCTCTGCACTCTTGCGGCTCTGCCTGCACTGTACCCTTGTGACTTTGCCTGTGCTCTACTCTCTTGCAGCTTTACCTCTGCTCTGCACTCCTGCGGTTCTGCTCTGTTCAGCTCTGCTCCGCTCCTGTTGCTGCAGGAATCTCTTGCTGCAGCTCCTCTCCGCATTTCTTGCGGTTCCGCTCTGCTTAGCTTCTGCTGCTGCAGAACCCTCTTGCTGCAGCTCCTCCGCATTCCTTGTGGTTCTGCTCTGCTTAGCTTCTGTTACTGCTCTATCTCTGGCTGCTCTACCGCTCCTATCTGCAGCCTTGCGGTTCTCTTCCTGTGTGACCAGGTACTTCATATCCGTACCTGCACCTCCTGTGTGAACAGGTCCCTACCTGTTCCTTCATACACCACACCAACCTGCCCTGTGTCTCTGCCGAGCCTGCCAGCCCTGTGTCTCTGCCATGCCTGCCACACCTGTGTCTCTACCATGCCTGCCAGTCCTTTGTCTCTGCCAGCCCTGTGTCTCAGCAGTGCCAGCCTACTCATCTGAGTTTCATTCGTGCTCATCTGCTAGTCCTGCCTGATGCCCGCACCTGTCCTAGTGCTCCTGTTCTCCAAGTGGGAACAGAAGCCACAGCCAGACACCACACTGGAGCAGCACCTGGCAGATGCCTGCTGCACAAGTTGTCAGGAATCTGAACATTTTTTATTACCTTTTTGTGCATTACTGCCCTTTTCCAAGATGGCGTCTTTGGTCTCATGTGCACTGTGTCTTCCTGCTATAAAACTCCACCCCAGCCTTCAGTCTGTGTTAGAGTATTCTGCCTTGCATCCAGCTCCTGACCTCTGGTGACTCCCTGGCTATATGCCTGCTCCTGTGAACCTGTGGGGTTATCCTGCTACTCTGCTCTGAGTTCCTGCTGCATACACCAGTTCCAGTAATCCTCCTTCATCTGCTGCTCGTGTTTGCTTCCATCTGCATTTGCTGGACATGTAAGCTGTTTCTGCCCTGCAAGAACCTGAGACTATTACCCAGACCTCCCTGGTTAAGCTAAGATATTATTTGAACTGCCTTATAAGCATATCTATCTGTGTTGTGGACTAAGCAAGGACTTATTCGTGTCAAGTATCCTCAAGAATAATTGTGCTTCATAGACTTTCTGCGTGATTGCATTTTCCTCTGAAGTTTCCTATAGACTGCTGAGCTGCATTTGATATTTGCAGCAAGTGTTGTGGACTTGAGTTTCTCTCTGCACCTGTTTGAATCACCATGTGATAATATAGACTTTACCACTTATAAAACTGTGTCCTGTAGTTGTCTTGTTCCACGCAAAGAGTCTCCTGAGTTATCCCCTATAATTATTATACAAGTCTGACCTGACCATCAGAGGCTCCAGAGAAGACCAAGGCAGCTGTCATAGTCACACCCATTCCAGGGTAGTCTGGTTCGTGGCACAGTGGGGCCACAAACCCCCTGGCTCACGCCCACCAGTCAGGGCGTGAGCGTGACAGTTTGCACAGGCCATGGCCTCTGCTGTATTCCATGTCCTACCGCTCGCAGAGCATGATGAACTTTCTCTCTACCCGTATGAGCAACCTGAAAAATTTGTTCCACCAAGATGGGTTCAGATTGAGGAGACTTATGACCCAATTATAGTCTCTAATGCTCTCTACAGTCAACTTCTGGCCTATGAGGAGGAGCACGACCCAGCAGACCCGCCTAGGTTCTATGGGAATCCTGAAGAATGCCAAAGCTTCCTGGAACAGTGCTTGTGCTACATCCTGCAGAATGCAGCTTGTTTCCCCTCTGACCGGATTAAGGTGGCTTACATCATGTCCTACCTAGCACGAGATGCTTTAATATGGATTTGTCCCCTCTGGGAAGCAGGGGATCCTATCGTCATGAACCTTGGGATCTTCCGGAGTCTTTGACATGCCTCTTCCAGCTGCTCCTGCAAAGTCTTCCCTGTCTAGATCCGAGAGGCGCTCCAGACGGGCGAAACCCGTGAAGAAACCTCCATGTCAAGCCATGACCGTCTGTGACCCTCCAGTTCCTCTGCTCGTTAAAGCAGCTACCCGAGTGAAGGCTAAAAAGGTTGACAAGAGTGGGCTGGCAAAGAAGCAGCCTGAAATCAGCCGTAAGAAGGGCATACAATGTCGCTGTTGTTGTGAGGAACACCCGGACAGCCTCTGAACAGTCCAGTGTCGAAGGGACTACTACAGCTCCAAATTGGAGTATTATATTAGGAGAAATTTTTTTTCCACTTGTTGACCAGTCTGCCCGTCGGTCTTCTAAACCCGATACTCTGCTGCCCGTTCCAGTCCGAAGACCCAGCTTGGTTCTGCGTTTGGAACTATCTATTCTCCAGAGGTTTCTTGTTCCTAAACTGCAAGGTCAATCTACAGTGTTGACATCCTCTCCACCTGATCAGCTGGTTATTGAGTCATGGTGTGCTGACCTCACTGAAGTAAAGGAAGCAGTGGCGCCCTCTCCGCACACCTCCACTGACAATACCAGTGACCAGTTCACAGGAACATCCATGCTGCTTGAAAGTTTTTCTCTGAACTATGGGCAGAAGATGCTGTTAGGGCTATCGGAACACACCAAATAATTAGAGAAAAGGAATAAGGTGCGTTCGCAGCCTGGGGTCCACCGTGCAGAGATGGAACCTGCTGCTAAGCAATGATGGACTATATGGCGGTACAATGAGAATACACACACGGGATAGCTTCACCCTGTGTGAAAGAAGCGAACTCTGTTGCGTCACAGGGCCACAGTACCGCAAGTAATGGAAATAATAAAGTAGCACGAGAGTGCATGCGGTGCAACACTGACTGACACCACTAACCACCCAGACTTGGGTATGGAAAGTGCGGTGATAGCGCACGGCGCCGCACTGGCGGTCACAGCAATAGACGCTTTTTATGTACTAATGTTGGTAAAGTCGGGCGCTAGATTACAATCATCCTCCTTACGGGAGCATTCAAACACAAAGGAGGGGATGATTAAAGAGCGACTTTCACTCACAACACACACAAATAAACAAGTGTATACTAGCGCATGGCTGTGCGGCCATGCGAACCTTTTATAGCTGCAGCAAGTTCAGGACCTTCCTAGAGGACCAATGAGAACTGCTAAAGTAACTAAGCAACTTCAGGACCTTCCTGGAGGACCAATAGGAGCTACTGCAGTACCTGAGCATGTGACCCCAGACCTCCACTGAGAGGTCTTCCTTTGGGCATGCTCAGAAGGGGAAAAGCAGGACTTAGTCCCAGAGATGTCTGCTTGCCACTGATCAGTACAGGCTACAATGGCAGAGCCTGGAAAGGCAGCAGTAACCCTTTGCATAGAACCAGACTGAGCGAGACGCTGGGACCGACGTCTCTGCTGAGCAGGCTCCACTGCTGCTGATGCAGAATGAGAGACCACAGCAGACAAAGTTCAGATTCCCCCTGTGCAGCGGCAGGAACTCGACTCCTAACATATGCTTCCTGTAAAGATGCCTTCGGATTCCATGTGGCAGGTGGATGAAGAAGTTGAAGCTCTTGTATCTCTGTTCTTCACCAATCCGGAGGAAGAGATAGTCCAGTTTTGTCAGAATAACAGGCTGATGGGGCTGCCTAAATGTATGCCTTCTGCTTCCAAGTGGCTACTTTGTGAAAATACCAAGACAGAGCCTTACTCACCCTCTAATCCGGAAGAGGCAGTCCAGTTTTTTCACGGTACCAGGCTGAAGATGCTTCCTGTATGTATGCCTCCAGCTTCCATCTGGCTATTGGGTGAAGATCCCAAGACAGACGTGTGCTCATCTCTGCTTTCCACCATTCTAAAGGAAACTGATCTTGCTGGATTCAAAGAGACTTGGCAACCTGAGATCCCTAATGTCACACCTACCTCATCCTGCCCGAGGAATGTTGTGATGGCTCTGACTGTGTGCTCCTATCCTTCTACAAGTAATTCTGGTGGGCTTGAAGAAGAGGGGCCGTAAAGGGGGGGGGGTACTGTAATAACTCTGCTGGCATCACTACATGGCCTTCCATCCCTCACACACAATCTTACTTACTGCTCCATGTTGTATTTTGTCTGACGCCAGCTCCATATTCTGTGCCTCTGCTCTCTGCATGCTTCCTGGCTGTGTGCATAGAGGGGCGTTGCCAGAACTCTCTGGTTCTTATGGAATCAGGGCGCACCTGTCTAATCTGTTCCTGACCAATTACCATAAGGCCTCCAGTATTTAGGGCAGCTCCACCCTGTGGACTGGGCCTGTGCAATGTGTTAATTCAGTTAGTGTTTTGCTTCTGAGCTGCCAGGCCTTGCTCTGTGTTTCTCCTTCTCTGGAGGTTCTACTCCTAGCTTTGCCTTGATCTTGTCTGGCTGCCCTCCAGGAGACTGTATATCCTGGTCTCAGTGTTTCTGTTCTAGCTTTGCCTTGATCTTGTTGTCCGCCCTCCAGAAGGCAGAATATCCTGGTCCCTGTCTCTTTGTTCTTGTGCCTTGTCTCGTTCCATTACCTTGTCTTAACTTTGTCCTATCTCTGTCTTCCTGTCTCCTTGTCTGTGGCTTCTTTCCCTGCTGTCATTCCTTGTGTCCTCTGTTTGCTTATGCTCTGCACTCTTGCGGCTCTGCCTGCTCTGTACCCTTGTGACTTTGCCTGTGCTCTGCTCTCTTGCAGCTTTACCTCTGCTCCGCACTCCTGAGGTTCTGCTACGTTCAGCTCTGCTCCGCTCCTGTTGCTGCAGGAATCTCTTGCTGCAGCTCCTCTCAGCATTCCTTGCGGTTCCACTCTGCTTAGCATCTGTTGCTGCTCAATCTCTTGCTGCTCTACTGCTCCTATCTGCAGCCTTGCGGTTCTCTTCCTGTGTGACCAGGTCCCAACCTGTTTCTTCATACTCCTTTCCTTCCGGCTTTTTTCCGTTCCTGCAACTCCTGTGTGAACAGGTCCCAACCTGTTCCTTCATACTTAATTCCTTACTGCTTGTTTCCTTACCTGCACCTCCTGTGTGAACAGGTCCCTACCTGTTCCTTCATACACCACACCAACCTGCCCTGTGTTTCAGCTGTGCCTGCCTGCTCTGTGTCTCTGCCGTGCCTGCCAGCCCTGTGTCTCTGCCGTGCCTGTCAGCCCTGTGTCTCTGCCGTGCCTGCCAGCCCTGTGTCTCTGCCGTGCCTGCCAGCCCTGTGTCTCTGCCGTGCCTGCCAGCCCTGTGTCTCTGCCGTGCCTGCCAGCCCTGTGTCTCTGCCGTGCCTGCCAGCCCTGTGTCTCTGCCTTGCCTGCCAGCCCTGTGTCTCTGCCTTGCCTGCCAGCCCTGTGTCTCTGCCGTGCCTGCCAGCCCTGTGTCTCTGCTGTGCCTGCCAGCCCTGTGTCTCTGCCGTGCCTGCCAGCCCTGTGTCTCTGCCGTGCCTGCCAGCCCTGTGTCTCTACCGTTCCTGCCAGCCCTGTGTCTCTGCCGTTCCTGCCAGCCCTGTGTCTCTGCCGTTCCTGCCAGCCCTGTGTCTCTGCCGTTCCTGCCAGCCCTGTGTCTCTGCCGTTCCTGCCAGCCCTGTGTCTCTGCCAGCCCTGTGTCTCAGCCGTGCCAGCCTACTCATCTGAGTTTCATCCATGCTCATCTGCTAGTCCTGCCTGATGCCCGCACCTGTCCTAGTGTTCCTGTTCTCCAAGTGGGATCAGCAGCCACAGCCAGACACCACCCTGGAGTAGCACCTGGCAGCTGCCTGCCGCACAAGTCTGACCTCACCATCAAAGGCTCCAGAGAAGACCAAGGCAGCTGTCAGTCACGCCCCTTCCAGGGTAGTCTGGTTCGTGGCACAGTGGGGCCACAAACCCCCTGGCTCACGCCCACCAGACAGGGCGTGAGCGTGTCTCCTAGACTCATAATGCCCATACACTAAGTGCATGGGCTGACAAACATTTCCCCCTGGGGGAGTAAAATTGTTAAAAATATTTTATGGGCATCATAGACACCCTTGCCAAAAATTGGACTGGCTGTAGCAGCACGGAAAACATTAACCCTGATGATCTAGTGGTGATGGATGAGGAGGCGTTCAGGAAGGCCTCATTAAAAACTAGACCCAATTTAAAGGTGATGTCTAACCCAGGACCAGGAGAGGGAGGAGCATCAGCGTGCAAAGCAGCAGCACAGGACAGCAGGACATGGTGAGATAACTGCCCTGTGTGCCCACTGCCCTGCACACTCCAGGTAACCTCTCCAGTGGCCCATCTCAACTTTTGCTGTGCTGAGATAAGTAGCGGTGGGGGGAGATGGACATTTGACAAATGATAAATTAAACATGGTAGGTTAGAGTATGTGTGTTTTCCTGAGTAAGTGTGTTTTCCTATGCGTGTGAGCGTGCATGTGTATTTACCTATGCTTGTGAGCGTGCATGTATGTTTTCCAATGTGTGAAAGCATGCATGTGTATTTTCCCATGTGTGTGAGCATGCATGTGTGTTTTGCTGCGCTTACAAAATGGTGTTGTGGGAACGGAGCGGTGCTCAAAAGCGCGGAAGATGCCAGAGTGGTTAGGATGTCACACTGGGGCTAAGGGGCTTAAACAGCCACTCGAGTGCTGAAAAAAAAAAAAAAAACCGCTGGAGTAAGTAAATAAAAATCCACTGATCTGGGGTGGGACGTGTTATAGTGATGCTTTGACAAGCATCCAAGGTTGCGGAGCGGCGTTGGAAGAAAACAGACGACTGCCAGACGACTTCACTGCTTTCAAACAAGCTACATTTGACTTTAAATTAGCCCTCACCTCCGCTAAACAGACCTATTTCACTAACCTTGTATCTTCACTATCCTACAACCCAAAACTATTCAGCACATTTAACTCCCTCCTCCGCCCACCGCTGCCACCTCCAACTACCCTCATCTCTTCCGAGGACTTTGCCACCTACTTCAAAAACAAGATTGACCAATCAAGGCAAACCCTAACTGTTCCACCACCCCAACCACTCCATATACCAGACCTCTGCCCAGGGGTGGATTAAGGGTAGCCAGGGCCCCGGGCTGTTCAGACACTGTGGGCCCCCCGGACATGTGATGGGGTCATGCTATACCTAAACCAGATTATTCCAGAAAAATAGTTGCTGTGTGAGACTATAACCTGTCAAACATCCATTGATCTAGTCAATTTACCCTTCAGTTAGGAAGAAAAAACAAAACAAAAAAAAAACAACACAATACTATCACCATAAGTGGCAGTATTCACAGGAGATCTGTACTTAGTATGCAGTGTCTGTGTAGAGGTAATACAGTGATCACTGGTGAGGTGACATTATACACAGGACCTCTGTATATAGTATACAGTGTATAGTATCAGTGTATAGGTAACACTGACTCACCAGTGACGTCTCTAGGTGAAATCCTTCATCTTTCATCCAGCACAGACCGCGATCACTTCATCCAGCCAGGACTTGTCTCTGCAGGACAGTGGCGTATCCAGGGGGGGGGCAGCCGGGGCATGTGCCCCGGGCGCAGCCGACAGGGGGGCCCCAGCGGGGCCGCCTGATGAGGCATTGCAGCGGTCCAAGCCAGGCTCCTCGTCGGCGGCATTCTGCCGCCCCCACAGTGAGATAATCCCATTCGTTCTCTGAGCCGGCTGTCAAATTGACAGCCGGCTCAGAGAAAGTGCTGCTGCTGCCCTGCGCGTCGCTAGTACCCGGTTCCAGTTCGGCTTGCCTTGTGAGACAAGAAGAGGAGTCCCTTCCTTCTCAGTTTAAGCCAGCGCCTGCGCCCCTGACAACCGCTGAGAGGCGCTGACCGCCGCTGGCACTTCCGCATCAGGGAAGCGCCAGCAGCCACTGATGTCACTGAGCGTGTGACAGGCTGCCGCTGCTGCTTCGTTCGTCGTTGCGCCGCAGCGCCGGTGTTCTGTTCGTCGGGTGTGTCACTCACTGTGTGTTGCGTGGTTGGACGGTGACGTCATGGGTGCCGGTGGTAAGTGCTCCAGACCGCGGCCACGGGGACCGGGTAATGGAGCTGAAGTCTGAACTTTGAAGACACCGACCGAGTCACTGAAGAGCCTGCCTGCATGCATGAGAAGGGGAGGGAGCAGCGGCCAGGGCAAGGGCAACAACGCTGCAAAATGGGTATGTCAGACTCACTGTTGTGAGTCTGATGACTGTGAAGCAAAGGCAAAGCCTTAGCCAGGGGGGCAGGCAGCTCAGCTGGATGAAAGACTGGTCTGAGGGAACAATGAACATATCATGATATGGGGGGGATGCGGATGGGTTTCAGAAATCGGGACATTAAGGGGGCACAACAAATCAGGACAGTATGATATGGCCCATACTGTCCAGATCTGTACCCCCATAGTGTCCAGATCTGTGCCCCCATACTGTCCAGATCTGTGCCCCCATACTGTCCAGACTGTATGTTTCAATAGAGTTAAGGTTCAAATGGGGGAGGTTGGGGGGGGGACGTTGGAAAGGGGGGGGGGGGGGCGCCGAACTGATCCTTTGCCCCGGGTGAAGGAAAGGCTAGATACACCTCTGCTGCAGGAAATAACACAGTTATCTCGAGCTCCGCTTGCAGACCACATTACCTAATTTTTCCCAACTTCTATATTACACCACATGCAGAAAAAAAGGCGACATAGTGTCACTCTACACAGTAACAGGACCGCCCCCCCATTTAAAACAGTGTCCTCAAAAAATAAAATAAATACATCACTGCAGTAATAATATCCCTTAATTAGCCCCTATGGTAACAATAATATCCCCCATCCTGGCCCCGTGTATCTCATTCCTGGCTCCAGCCATATGTTCTCCCATCCTGCCCTCATGAGTATCCATTCTGCCCCATATGATCTTCCCATCCTGCCCCATCAGTCTCCATCATATCCATCCTGCACGATCTGTCCAATCCTGTCCCATGTCTTTCATTCTGCCCTGTGTCTCCAATCATGCCCCGTATCTACATTCTGCCCATGTCTCCAATCCTGCCCCATCTGTCTCCAGTCCTGCCCCCAGTGTGTCCAGCATCTCTGCCCCAGTGTCCAACGTCTCTGCCCCCAGTGTCCAACGTCTCTGCCCCCAGTGTCCAGCGTCTCTGCCCCCAGTGTCCAGCGTCTCTGCCCCCAGTGTCCAACGTCTCTGCCCCCAGTGTCCAGCGTCTCTGCCCCCAGTGTCCAGCGTCTCTGCCCCCGGTGTCCAGCGTCTCTGCCCCCGGTGTCCAGTGTCTCTGCCCCCGGTGTCCAGCATCTCTGCCCCCAGTGTGTCCAGCATCTCTGCCCCCAGTGTGTCCAGCATCTCTTTCCCCAGTGTGTCCAGCATCTCTTTCCCCAGTGTGTCCAGCATCTCTGCCCCCAGTGTGTCCAGCATCTCTGCCCCCAGTGTGTCCAGCATCTCTGCCCCCAGTGTGTCCAGCATCTCTGCCCCCAGTGTGTCCAGCATCTCTGCCCCCAGTGTGTCCAGCATCTCTGCCCCCAGTGTGTCCAGCATCTCTGCCCCCAGTGTGTCCAGCATCTCTGCCCCCAGTGTGTCCAGCATCTCTGCCCCCAGTGTGTCCAGCATCTCTGCCCCCAGTGTGTCCAGCATCTCTGCCCCCAGTGTGTCCAGCATCTCTGCCCCCAGTGTGTGCAGCATCTCTGCCCCCAGTGTGTCCAGCATCTCTGCCCCCAGTGTGTCCAGCATCTCTGCCCCCAGTGTGTCCAGCATCTCTGCCCCCAGTGTGTCCAGCAACTCTGCCCCCAGTGTGTCCAGCACCTCTGCCCCCAGTGTGTCCAGCACCTCTGCCCCCAGTGTGTCCAGCATCTCTGCCCCCAGTGTGTCCAGCATCTCTGCCCCCAGTGTGTCCAGCATCTCTGCCCCCACTGTGTCCAGCATCCTGCCCCAGTGCGTCCAGCATCCTGGTCCAATGTTCAGCATCTCTGCCCCCAATGCCCAGCATCTCTGCCCCCAATGTGTCCAGCATCTCTGCCCCAATGTCCAGCATATTGCCCCCAGTGTGTCTAGCATATTGCCCCCAGTGTGTCCAGCAATCTGCCCCAGTGTCTCCAGCATATTGTCCCCAGTGTCTCCAGCATAATGCCCCCAGTGTCTCCAGCATTCTGCCCCAGTGTGTCTAGCATATTGCCCCCAGTGTCCAGCAATCTGCCCCAGTGTCTCCAGCATATTGCCCCCCGTGTATCCAGCATTCTGCCCCCAGTGTGTCCAGCATATTGCCCCCAGTGTGTCCAGCATTCTGCCTCCAGTGGTCCAGCATTCTGCCCCCAGTGTCCAGCAATCTTCCCCAGTGTCTCCAGCATATTGCCTGTTGTGAATTATGCTCTTGGGCTCCCTCCGGTGGTTATAAGTGGTAGCGCTGCTGTCTCTGGATCACAGCATTCATCAGGTGTGTCCACTTTTTGCAAATCTGACTGGGCTATTTAGTCTTGCTTGACCCTTTAGTCAGTGCCAGTTGACCATTGTTCCTGGAGGATTCACATCCCTGCCTGGTCTCTCCTGCTTTGCTGTTCATTTCAACAAAGATAAGTTCTGGCCCTGATTTTTGCAGTCCACATGCTGTGGGCCTTATTGTTCAGTTCTTTTCCATGTTTTTGTTTTGTCCAGCTTGGTCTGTATAAGGATTTGTTTAGCCAAGCTGGTATCTCTGGAGATGCAGATATACCCTCCATATCTTTAGTTAGATGTGGAGATTTTTGTGTTTTCTGTGGTGGATATTTTCTAGTGTTTTAATACTGACCGCATAGTACTCTGTCCTATCCTTTCTATTTAGCTAGAAGTGGCCTCCTTTGCTGAATTCTGATTTCAGTCTGTGTATGTTTTTTCCCTCTCCTCTCACAGTCAATATTTGTGGGGGGCTGTCTATCCTTTTGGGGATTTTCTCTGAGGCAAGATAGTTTTCCCTTTTCTATCTCTAGGGGTAATTAGTCCTCCGGCTGTGTCGAGATGTCTAGGGAGCTAGGTACATTCCACGGCTACTTCTAGTTGCGGTGTTAAGTTCAGGGTCTGCGGTCAGTACAGGTACCACCTTCTCCAGGGTACGTCTCATGCTGCTCCTAGGCCACCAGATCATAACAGTACAACTGGCCAACAATGAGTTAACCGCATCTCAGAAGAAGGGAAGGAAAGTGCTGAGCCATTTTTTTTTCTGTAGTCTGTTGTGGTTTTTTTTCCCTCTTTACCTCTGGGTGGCTCAGGAGTTTGGCGCTGGCATGGATGTTCAGGGATTGGCTTCTCGTGTGGATCAACTTGCTGCTAGAGTACAGGGTATTTCCGATTATATCGTTCAGACTCCGGTTTTAGAGCCTAGAATTCCAACTCCTGATTTGTTTTTTGGGGACAGGTCCAAATTTTTGAGCTTTAAACCCCGTTCCACTGGTGATCCCATCCAGCAGGTTAAAATTGTTATATCTCTGCTGCGTGGTGACCCCTAGGATTGGGCATTTACCCTGGAACCTGGGAATCCGGCTTTGCTTAATGTAGACACCTTTTTCCAGGCGCTTGGGTTATTGTATGATGAACCTAATTCAGTGGATCATGCTGAGAAGACCTTGTTGGCCCTGTGTCAGGGTCAAGAAGCGGCAGAATCATATTGCCAGAAATTTAGAAAATGGTCTGTGCTGACTAAATGGAATGAGGATGCCTTGGCGGCAATTTTCAGAAAGGGTCTTTCTGAATCCATTAAAGATGTTATGGTGGGGTTCCCCACGCCTGCTGGTCTGAGTGATTCTATGTCTCTGGCCATTCAGATTGATCGGCGCTTGCGCGAGCGCAGAGTTGTGCACACTATGGCATTGTCTTTCGAGCGGAGACCTGAGCCTATGCAGTGTGATAGGATTGTGTCTAGAGCTGAACGACAAGGATTCAGACGTCAGAATAGGTTGTGTTTTTACTGCGGCAATTCTGCTCATGTTATTTCTGATTGCCCTAAGCGTACCAAGAGAATCGCTAGTTCTGTTACCATCAGTACTGTACAACCTAAATTTCTGTTACCTGTGACCCTGATCTGCTCATTATCGTCATTTTCTGTCATGGCATTTGTGGATTCAGGCGCCGCTCTAAACTTAATGGACTTAGAATTTGCCAGATGTTGTGGTTTCCCCTTGCAGCCTTTGCAGAGTCGTATTCCTTTGAGGGGCATTGATGCTACACCGTTGGCTAAAAATAAACCTCAGTTTTGGACACAGCTGACCATGTGCATGGCGCCAGCCCATCAGGAAGATTGTCGTTTTCTGGTGTTGCATAATTTGCATGATGCTATTGTGCTGGGTTTCCCATGGTTACAGGTGCATAATCCGGTATTAGATTGGAAATTTATGTCTGTGACTAGTTGGGGTTGTCAGGGGGCTCATGGTGACGTTCCTGTGATGTCAATTGCCTCCTCCCCCTCTTCTGAAATTCCTGAGTTTTTGTCAGATTTCCAGGATGTATTCAATGAGCCCAAGTCCAGTTCCCTTCCACCGCATAGGGACTGTGATTGTGCTATTGACTTGATTCCAGGCTGTAAGTTCCCTAAGGGCCGACTTTTCAACCTGTCTGTGCCAGAACATACTGCCATGCGGAGCTATGTTAAGGAGTCTTTGGAGAAGGGGCATATTCGGACATCTTCTTCACCATTGGGAGCAGGTTTTTTTTTTTGTTGCCAAGAAGGATGGCTCCTTGAGACCCTATATTGATTATCGCCTCTTGAATAAGATCACGGTCAAATTCCAATACCCTTTGCCTTTGCTTTCTGATCTGTTTGCTAGGACTAAGGGGGCTAGTTGGTTTACTAAGATTGACCTTCGAGGGGCATATAATCTTGTTTGTATTAAGCAGGGTGACGAATGGAAAACTGTGTTTAATACGCCCGAAGGCCATTTTGAATACCTTGTGATGCCATTCGGACTCTCTAATTCTCCATCTGTGTTTCAGTCCTTCATGCATGATATATTTCGGAATTATCTTGATAAATTCATGATTGTATATTTGGATGATATTTTGATTTTTTCAGATGATTGGGAGTCTCATGTGAAACAAGTCAGGATGGTATTTCAGATCCTTCGTGATAATGCCTTGCTTGTGAAGGGGTCTAAGTGCCTCTTTGGAGTACAGAAGGTTTCTTTTTTGGGCTTCATTTTTTCTCCCTCATCTATAGAAATGGATCCGGTTAAGGTTCAGGCCATTCATGACTGGATCCAGCCCACATCCATGAAGAGCCTTCAGAAATTTTTGGGCTTTGCTAATTTTTATCGCCGTTTCATTGCCAACTTCTCCAGTGTGGTTAAACCCCTGACCGATTTGACGAGGAAGGGCGCTGATGTGACGAATTGGTCCTCTGCGGCTGTTTCTGCCTTTCAGGAGCTTAAGCGCCGATTTACTTCTGCCCCTGTGTTGCGTCAGCCGGATGTTTCTCTTCCTTTTCAGGTTGAGGTTGACGCTTCTGAGATTGGGGCAGGGGCCGTTTTGTCTCAGAGGAATTCTGATGGTTCCTTGATGAAACCGTGTGCCTTCTTTTCTCGAAAGTTTTCGCCTGCGGAACGCAATTATGATGTCGGCAATCGTGAGTTGTTGGCTATGAAGTGGGCATTTGAGGAGTGGCGACATTGGCTTGAGGGGGCCAAGCACCGTATTGTGGTCTTGACCGATCATAAGAATCTGATTTACCTCGAGTCTGCCAAACGGCTGAATCCTAGACAGGTCCGATGGTCCCTATTTTTCTCCCGTTTTGATTTTGTGGTCTCGTATCTTCTGGGTTCTAAGAATGTTAAGGCGGATGCCCTCTCTAGGAGCTTTTTGCCTGATTCTCCTGGGGTCCTTGAGCCGGTCGGCATTCTGAAGGAAGGGGTGATTCTTTCTGCCATCTCCCCTGATTTACGACGGGTTCTTCAGGAATTTCAGGCTGATAAACCTGACCGCTGTCCAGTGGGGAAACTGTTTGTTCCTGACAGATGGACTAGTAAAGTGATTTCTGAGGTTCATTGTTCTGTGTTGGCTGGTCATCCTGGGATTTTTGGTACCAGAGATTTGGTTGGTAGGTCCTTTTGGTGGCCTTCTTTGTCACGGGATGTGCGTTCTTTTGTGCCGTCCTGTGGGACTTGTGCGCGGGCCAAGCCTTGCTGTTCCCACGCTAGTGGGTTGCTTTTGCCTTTGCCGGTCCCTGAGAGGCCTTGGACGCATATTTCTATGGATTTTATTTCGGATCTTCCGGTTTCCCAGAGGATCTCGGATATCTGGGTAGTTTGTGACCGGTTTTCTAAGATGGTTCATTTGGTACCTTTGCCTAAATTGCCTTCCTCTTCTGATTTGGTTCCGTTGTTTTTTCAGCGTGTGGTTCGTTTGCATGGCATTCCGGAGAATATTGTGTCCAATAGAGGTTCCCAGTTTGTTTCTAGGTTTTGGCGGGCCTTTTGTGCTAGGCTGGGCATTGATTTGTCTTTTTCTTCCGCATTTCATCCTCAGACAAATGGCCAAACCGAGCGAACTAATCAGACTTTGGAAACTTATTTGAGATGCTTTGTGTCTGCTGATCAGGATGATTGGGTGGCTTTCTTGCCATTGGCCGAGTTTGCCCTTAATAATCGGGCTAGTTCTGCTACCTTGGTTTCACCCATCTTTTGTAACTCTGGTTTTCATCCTCATTTTTCTTCAGGGCAGGTTGAGCCTTCTGATTGTCCTGGGGTGGACTCTGTGGTTGACAGGTTGCAGCAAATTTGGGCTCATGTTGTTGACAATTTGGTGTTGTCTCAGGAGGGGGCTCAGCGTTTTGCTAACCGTCGTCGGTGTGTTGGTTCCCGGCTTCGGGTTGGGGATTTGGTCTGGTTGTCTTCCCGTCATGTTCCTATGAAGGTTTCTTCCCCTAAGTTCAAGCCTCGGTTTATTGGCCCTTATAGGATTTCTGAGATTATCAATCCAGTGTCTTTTCGTTTGGCTCTTCCAGCCTCTTTTTCCATCCATAATGTTTTTCATAGATCTTTGTTGCGGAAATATGTGGTGCCCGTTGTTCCCTCTGTTGATCCTTCTGCCCCGGTGTTGATTGATGAGGAGTTGGAGTATGTGGTTGAGAAGATTTTGGATTCTCGTTTTTCGAGGCGGAAGCTTCAGTATCTTGTCAAATGGAAGGGTTATGGCAAGTAGGATAATTCTTGGGTTGTTGCCTCCGATGTTCATGCTGAGGATTTGGTTCGTGCCTTTCATTTGGCTCGTCCGGATCGGCCTGGGGGCTCTGGTGAGGGTTCGGTGACCCCTCCTCAAGGGGGGGGGGGTACTGTTGTGAATTCTGCTCTTGGGCTCCCTCCGGTGGTTATAAGTGGTAGCGCTGATGTCTCTGTATCGCAGCATTCATCAGGTGTGTCCACTTTTTGCAAATCTGACTGGGCTATTTAGTCTTGCTTGACCCTTTAGTCAGTGCCAGTTGACCATTGTTCCTGGAGGATTCACATCCCTGCCTGGTCTCTCCTGCTTTGCTGTTCATTTCAACAAAGATAAGTTCTGGCCCTGATTTTTGCAGTCCACATGCTGTGGGCCTTATTGTTCAGTTCTTTTCCATGTTTTTGTCTTGTCCAGCTTGGTCTGTATAAGGATTTGTTTAGCCAAGCTGGTATCTCTGGAGATGCAGATATACCCTCCATATCTTTAGTTAGATGTGGAGATTTTTGTGTTTTCTGTGGTGGATATTTTCTAGTGTTTTAATACTGACCGCATAGTACTCTGTCCTATCCTTTCTATTTAGCTAGAAGTGGCCTCCTTTGCTAAATTCTGATTTCAGTCTGTGTATGTTTTTTCCCTCTCCTCTCACAGTCAATATTTGTGGGGGGCTGTCTATCCTTTTGGGGATTTTCTCTGAGGCAAGATAGTTTTCCCTTTTCTATCTCTAGAGGTAATTAGTCCTCTGGCTGTCTCGAGATGTTTAGGGAGCGCTAGGTACATTCCACGGCTACTTCTAGTTGCGGTGTTAAGTTCAGGGTCTGCGGTCAGTACAGGTACCACCTTCTCCAGGGTACGTCTCATGCTGCTCCTAGGCCACCAGATCATAACAATTGCCCCAAGTGTATCCAGCATTCTGCCTCCAGTGCTCCAGCATTCTGCCCCCAGTGTGTCCAGCATATTGCCCCCAGTGTGTCCAGCAATCTGCCCCAGTGTGCCCAGCATATTTCCCCCAGTGTCCAGCAATCTGCCCCAGTGTCTCCAGCATATTGCCCCCAGTGTCTCCAGCATATTGCCTCCAGTGCTCCAGCATTCTGCCCCCAGTGTGTCCAGCATATTGCCCCCAGTGTGTCCAGCATATTGCCCCCAGTGTGTCCAGCATATTGCCCCCAGTGTGTCCAGCATATTGCCCCCAGTGTGTCCAGCATATTGCCCCCAGTGTGTCCAGCATATTGCCCCCAGTGTGTCCAGCATATTGCCCCCAGTGTGTCCAGCATATTGCCCCCCGTGTGTCCAGCATCCTGCCCCCAGTGTGTCCTGCATATTGCCCCCCAGTGTATCCAGCATCCTGCCCCCAGTGTGTCCAGCAATCTGCCCCAGTGTGTCCAGCATATTGCCCCCAGTGTGCCCAGCATCTCTGCCCCCAGTGTCCAGCATACTGGCTCGGGCCTCCCAGATTGCCGTTCGCAATTTAAAAAAAAAAAAAAGAGTTCTCCTCACCTGTCTGGGCTCTAGCAGCGAAGCTCCCTCCAGCAGCGCGCGTTCGCCGGTGACTGACAATGACGTCAGACACCAGCGACCTGCGCGCTATGGCTGATGTCAGCTGCCAGCCTCCGATTGGCTGGCAGCTGTTAACTATTGACATGAGGGCGCGTGCCCGCACATCAATAGCGTTTAACTGCCGCAATGCCGGTAGGGGCCCGGTGAGCAGATAAGACGGGGCCTGATGTGGGCCCCCTCTGCCAACCGGGCCCATACGCCAGTCAGGGCAGTAATGCCCTGATGGCGGCAGGCAATCTGAGCGGTAGCCCAGGGCCCTCCAAACCACTGGGCCCTGGGCTACCGCCCAGATTGACGCTATTATAATCTGCCCCTGCCTCTGCCCTTCCCTAATAACCTCCCTCTCCAACATCACTGAAGGAGAGCTTACTCACCTCTTTTCCAAATCACACCTCACCACCTGTGCACCTGACCCCATCCCCTCCCACCTGCTCCCCAAGCTCACTAACATGCTCATTCCAGCCCTAACCCATCTATTCAACCTATCGCTCTCTTCTGGTACCTTCCCCTCTGCCTTCAAACATGCCACCATCACACCCATCCTCAAAAAACTAACCTTGACCCAACTGCTATGCCCAGCTACCGCCCAATATCACTGCTCCTGTT
Organism: Ranitomeya variabilis; assembly: GCF_051348905.1. Classification (NCBI taxonomy): domain Eukaryota; kingdom Metazoa; phylum Chordata; class Amphibia; order Anura; family Dendrobatidae; genus Ranitomeya; species Ranitomeya variabilis. Next base: position 740,936,502 of record NC_135232.1, on the reverse strand, counting down.
TGCTTCTAAACTCCTTGAGCAGCATGTCCATGCTCAAATTTCCTCCCACCTCTCATCTAACTCTCTCCTTGACAACCTCCAATCTGGCTTCCGCCCCCACCACTCCACCGAAACTGCCCTGACAAAAATTACTAATGACTTACTCACAGCCAAAGCTAACAGACAGTTCTCCATCCTCCTACTTCTTGACCTGTCCTCTTATTTCGACACAGTCGATCACTGCCTACTGCTACAGATTCTTTCATCCCTTGGCATCAAAGACCTTGCCCTGTCCTGGATTTCCTCATACGTTTCCGACCGCACATTTCCCACACCACTTCCTCATCCCACCCTCTCTCTGTTGGAGTCCCTCAGGGCTCTGTCCTATGGCCCCTACTTTTTTCCATCTATACCCTTGGCCTAGGACAACTCATAAAGTCATATGGCTTCCAGTACCACCTGTATGCAGACGACACTCAGATCTACCTCTCTGGCCCAGATGTCACCTCTCTGCTGTCCAGAATCCCGAAGTGTCTGTCAGCCATATCCTCCTTCTTCACCTCTCACTTCCTAAAGCTCAATGTAGACAAAACCGAACTCCTCATCTTTCTCCCATTTCACGTATCCCCCCTACCTGATCTATCTATTATGGTAAACGGCATCACTCTGTCTCCCACACCTGAAATCCACTGCCTCGGGGTAACTCTCGACTCTGCCCTGTCCTTCAAACCGCACGTCCAAACTCTTGCCACCTCCTGTCGCCTCCAACTCAAAAATATTGCCAGAATCCGTTCCTTCCTCAGCCCACAATCTACCAAAACTCTTGTGCATGCCCTCATCATCTCCCGCCTCATTTACTGCAACACCCTCCTCTGTGGCCTCCCCGCTAACTCTCTTGCACCACTCCAGTCTGTCCTCAACTCTGCTGCCCGGCTAATCCACCTCTCTCCTCGCTACTCCCCTGATTCTCCCCTCTGGAAATCCCTCCACTGTCTCCCAATTCCCCAACGAATCCAGTTAAAACTACTAACACTGATCTACAAAGCCATCCACAACCTGTTCCCTCCCTATATCTCTGAACTAATCTCCCATGGAATTAATGGTGCTATAATAATAATAATAATAATAATAATAATAATAAATAGTATGAGGGCTGGTGGGATTTGTGTAGCAGATCTGCTTTTTTGTGCCAGTTCGGCCCTGCCCTCACTTCATTGTAGATTGTAAGCTCTGAAGAGCAGGGTCATCATTATTTTTGCTTTAATTGTTGGATTATCGTTAACTTTGTAACTTATGACTGTTTTATATGAACTGCTGACTTGTAAAGCTCGGCAGAAAATGTTTGCAGTATATAAATAAAGGCTATTATTAGTAGATTGAAGATGGTTAAGTTCAAGCTCTTAGTGATGCCATGTGTAGGAGGAAACAATCTTTTACCTAACCACAACTGCACAAACGAGGACTGGCTGTTCTGCTGACAGAGGGTGGAGTTGGGTGAACACGACAAACTGCTGGACTGTGAATGAGGTGCAGGTGCGGATGTTATGGTGGATTGAGAAAGATGTCATGAGCTCGGTGTCTGAGATAGGTAAAAAAAAGCTGTCATGTCCACATCCGTAACAGCTGACTGGCTCTCACTCACCATGACTGTAGCGGGTAAATAAGTGGACGTTCTGCAGACGGAGAACTGTGAACACTTGCCACCTTGACTGAGGAGAAAGGTGCAGCAGATGTGGTAAATGGGGCGTTCGATGGTTGGTGAGGCCCGCTAGTCCACCTTTCAGGGAAGTGAGATTCCCAGACTGACAGATGTTGATCACACATGCTCTGGTTCATGTATGTAACAGACAAATTATTGGATTTTTTTGCCTCTAATCAGTCTTTTTTTTTTTTTGCAAAGTTTGCAGATAAAGTGAGTTGAGTCATCCTTTGTGGTGTCACTAAAAGGGCCAGGCTAGCGAACCCTTGCCGCCTCTGCGAAGTTCAGATCCGTGACCGCCGCTTGCCACAGCCAGAGTTGTGAATGAGGATGCAGTGGTTGCATCATTCACTGTCGGTGTGGAAAGCCACAACGTAACCTACTTGACTTCCTCCTCCTCCACCTCCTCTGATGAGCTACTCAGCTGCATGCCTCTTGGTTCACACAAAGTGGGATCTACAACCTAATCATCATCCTCTCTGTTCTCCCATTCCTCTCCCTGAGAATCACTGTTATGATTCCTGGAGTGGACCCACTGGATCGTGGTGACGACCGTTCCCATGCGAGCTGACCAGGTGGAACTGACGCCTATACAGGGACCATTAGGGGCAAGCCTAGGAGGGAGATATGCCGCGATAGCTTGTGCCAGAGAGATGGCTCTAGGACAACGAGGGGAATCAAGGTACTCACCGAGGACCTGACGGGCGGAGCAGCCACAGAGAAAACCCAGAACTCAGGACATGGCAGGGTTCAAGCAGAGGGTACCAGATCCTGGATGGAGCAGAGCTAGCACTGGAGGAATATTTTGACGGAGCAGAGCACGCACTGTAAGCATACAGGGACTGAGCAGAGCACACACGCACTGGAAGCATGCAGGGACCGAGCAGAGCATGCACTGGAAGCATACAGAGACTGAGCAGAGCATGCACACACTGGAAACATACAGGGACAGAGCAGAACACGCACACACTGGAAGCATACAGGGACCTGACCTACAGAAACCTAAGTGGACCTGGAGGGAGCACAAAAAGGCACAATAACAATCAGGCACTTCCTCTAGCAGGAAGCGACCTGATATACCCAGAGACCGCTGCCCAAGCAGGACAGCACTTCCGGGTCAGTACAACTTGGCATCATAAAGAAGCTGGGAGTGCGCGCGACCGTGACCTAAGTGGCCTAGCATGCATGCTCGGGGAATGGGATTCCCAGCGTGGCTGAGTACCCGGAAGAGAAGGCGGGAGGTGGTGAGGGACCCGGGAAGCAAGGTAAGTATCTGTGTGTGCCATAATAGTACGCCCTCCCTTACATCCCCCTTTCTTAACGCTGGAAAGAAATCTCCTGAAGATATGAGGAGCGTTGATGTTCTCCCGTGGTTCCCATGACCGCTCCTCAGGCCCATACCCCTTCCAATCAATCAAGAAGGTTCTCCCCCTAACCTTTCTCATGGCTAGTATATCTCTTACTTCAAAAACATTATCAGTGCTAACAGATGGCAGAGAAAACCAACAAAAGAATGATGGCGGTTAAGGACCACAGGTTTAAGAAGAGACACGTGGAAGGAGTTGGGGGATACGGAGCGATGCAGGCAACCTCAACTTGCAGGCTACGTCATTGATTAGAGCCAGGATCTCAAAGAGACCAATGTAGCGAGGACCCAATTTACAGGAGGGAATCTTAATACGGATATACTTGGACGAGAGCCAGACCTTATCGTCGGGTTGATAAGGGGAAGCATCCAAACACCTTTTGTTAGCGTGCTTTTTCATCCTAATGCAAAATCTCTCAAGCGCATCCTTGGTCTCCTCCCAAATCTTAGAGAATTCCAAGGACAGGGAGTCAGCAACCAGCACACCCGAACCAGGGGAAACCGGAAAGGCAGGTTGGGATGTTGACCAGAGACGATGAAGAATGGGGACTTAGTGGAAGACTCACCGGAGTGATTGTTATAGGCAAACTCGGCCCAAGGGAGGAGCTAAACCCAATCATCCTGGTGAGCATTAGAAAAATGTCGGAGATACGAGGTCAAAACCTGGTTAATCTGCTCCACCTGACCATTGTACTGGGGATGATAGACTGAAGAGAAATCTAAAGTCACGTTCAAAAGTTTACAGAGAGCTCTCCAAAACCAGGAGGTGAATTGGACTCCCCTATCTGACGCGATGTGTTGCTGGAAACCATGGAATTTGAAGATGTGATGAATAAAAATACTTGTCAGATCGGGAGCTGAGGGCAAACCAGGCAGCAGGACAAAATGGGCCATCTTAGAAAACCGATCCACAACCACCAGGATAGTTGTGCAACCCCCATGGAAGGAAGATCTGTGACAAAGTCCATGGCAATATGCCGCCAGGGTACCGAGGGCACAGGAAGAGGATGCAGGGCCCCAGAGGGTAGTTGTCTCAGAATCTTTTTCTGGGCGCAGGAAGGACATGAGGCTGAAAATTCTTTGACATCCTGGTGCAGGGATGGCCACCAACAGTGGCGAGAGAAAAGGAAGTACGTTTTCTTAGCTCCAGCATGACGGACAATTTTAGAAGTGTGCCCAGTGCAGCACCCTCTCCCTGTCTTTCTCAAAGATGAATGTCTTACCTGGCGGTAAGGTAGCAAACCTCAGGGGAGCCACAAAGATGATTTTGCAGGGATCAATAATGTGGGATGGTTCCTCTTCAAAATCAGCTGACTGGAAGGACCTTGACAGCTCCTCAGCCTTAACGTACTTTTCGCCAGGTCAGAAGTGAAGCTTAATAGCAAAACAGGCGAAAAACAGGGACCACCGAGCTTGCCAAGAGTTGAGTTTTTGGGCAGACTGAATATAAGCCAGATTCTTGTGGTCGGTGAAAATTATGAAGTGGTATACTACACCTTCCAAAAGATACCGCCACTCCTCCAGTGCTAACTTGATAGCCAATGCCTTGGAGAAGAATCCGCAAGTGATCAAATGACCGGACAATGACCTCCGGGACAGCACAGCCCTGGTCCCCCTGGAGGAAGCATCCACCTCGAGAATGAATGGTCTATTAGTGTCTGGGTGATGAAGCACTGGCGCATGTACGAAGGCTTGCTTCAGATTTAAAAAGGCATCCTCGGCCTCTAAAGACCAAACACTGGGATCAGCTCCCTTGCGGATAAGTAACGAGAGGTGTATGGTCAACGAGGAGAAGTGGTGCACAAACTGCCTGTAATAGTTCACAAACTGAGGAATCTTTGGATGGCCTTCACCCCGAGGGGTCGCAGCCAGTTGAGGATGGCGGACACCTTCTCTGGATCCATATTCAAACCGGAATCAGAGATGATGTACCCCTAAAAAGGCAGGGATGTCTGTTCGAAGATACACTTTTTGTACTTGGCGTAGAGACGGTTCTCTCTCAAATAAAGTAACACTTGACGAACGTTCCATCTATGGGTAGACAGATCCGGAGAAAAAACGAGAATGTCGTCGAGGTACACCCCAATGCAGGAATACAAGAGATCCTGGAAGACGTAATTTATAAACTCCTGAAACACTGCAGGAGCATTGCAGAGACCGAAGTGCATGACCAAATATTCGTAGTGCCCATCCCGTGTGTTGACTATGGTCTTCCACTCCTCTCCAGCACGGATGCGGACCAAATTATAGGCTCCACGGAGTTCAAGCTTAGTAAAAATGTTTGCTCCTTGTAGGTGATCAAAGAGCTCAGGGATGAGCGGCAGTGGGTACTTGTTCTTGATGGTAATTTCATTTAGCCCTCTGTAGTCAATGCAAGGACAAAGTTAGCCGTATTTATTCTTGACAAATAAGAATCCAGCGCCAGCGGGAGAAGTCTTTTGGATAAAGCTTTTGTCCAGATTGTCCTTAATATACTCCGACATTCCTTGCGACTCAACTGGAGAGAGCAGATAGATTCTACCCCTGGGGGGGTGTAGAGCCAGGAATGAGTTCATTTGGGCAATCATATGGGCGATGCAGGGGAAGACTCTTCGCCTCTGTTGCAAAAGACATCCGTGAAGGACCAATAAGTGACTGGTAATCCGGCCGGAGCCGAGATGGGCTGAGAAATTTTGGCAGGGCGAACTGATAACAAGCATTGATCATGGCAGTGCTGGCCCCAACAAAGAATGTTCCCCAAGCGCCAGTCCAGGATAGGGTCATGCGTCCTCAGCCAAGGTAGCCCGAGAAGAATTGCATGGGACAAATTGGGCAAGACGTAGAACTTAATTCTCTCGCGATGCAGAGACCCCACCTGCAACCCCACCTCTTCAGTAACCTTCATGAAGGTCTCTTGTTAAGGCCTTCCATCCACAGATGAAATCAGACGCGACTCCTTCAGAATCTTGACTGGAATCTGGTGCTTCTTGACCTCCTCCAGACTAATGAAGTTGCCTGCTGCGCCCGAATCCAAATATGCCAACACCGAATAGCGCCAATTCACAGAAGTTATCTGGACAGACATAGTTAAAGCTAGAGAGGAGTCAAACACACCCAGGGAGGCCTCTCCTACCTGACCTAGGTGGAGGAGTTTCCTGGCCAAATGGGGCAGGAATAGATTAAAAACGAGGCACTATCACACTCAACACAAAGCCCTTGTGCAACCCTCTCTTTCCGACACTGATCTACCATCTTGACCTGATCCACCTGCATAGGTTCAGGTGTGGGAATGAAAGAGGACACCACAGATCATGGGCTGAGAGATCTATTAATGGAAGAAACCAGATGATGGTACCTCCTCTCCCGGACAGACTCCCGGGAGCGCTCCTGGAAGCGTAAGTCAATACGTGTGGCCTGACAGATCAAATGCTATAGGAACCTGCCAGTTCATCCTTAATTCGACCTGACAACCTGTGCCAGAATGCTTTGACCAGTGCTTTGTTATCCCACCCCAGCTCCAAGGACAGAGTACGAAAAACAAATAGCATATTGCCCAACCGTAAGGGAACCTTGGTGGAGATTAAAGAGAGCTTCAGTGGCCGAGGCTACATGACCTAGCTCGTCGAACCTTTTGTGAAAGGTCTCTAAAAAGGTAGACAATTGAGAGGTTATGGGATCATCGCATTCCCACAAAGGATTTACCCAAGCCAGAGCCTTGCCCTCCAAATGTGAAACCACAAATGCTATTTTTGCCCAATCAGTGATATATTGGTGCTGCAATAATTCAAAATGTAGGAGGCAGCATTGATTCAAAAAACCCCGACACAGCTTGGGGTCACCATTGTACCTGGGTGGTTTACCAAGACAGGGTGGAGGATGCGGAGTGGGTTCAGGGTTATGAGACTGAGCTTGAGCAGAGGCAGCGGTGGCAGACTGAAGGGAAAGTAGACAGTCATCAACTGAAGCCATATAACTTAAAATGTGAGTCTGGGTGTCAGGCTGCTGAACTAGCTCCTGTTGGAGACTGGCAAGCTGGGAAGCATTCCCAGGATAAGAGGCCTGTAAAGCGGACAACCGAGACTCCATGGACTTCATGAACGACATTATAGGCGTCTGATTCTCCCGCAAGTACACCAACTCCTTCTGAGCGGCAGCCGAGGCACCAGCGGGGTCCATGGCCTGATTGTTCTGTTATGATTCCTGGAGTGGACCCACTGGATCGTGGTAATGACTGTTCCCACGCGAGCTGACCAGGTGGAACTGACCCCTATACAGGGACTGTAAGGGGCAAGCCTAGGAGGGAGATACACCGCGATAGCTTGTGCCAGAGGGACTGCTCTAGAACAACGAGGAGAATCAGGGAACTCACCGAGGACCAGACAGGTGGAGCAGCCACAGAGAAAACCCGGAACTCGGGACACGGCAGGGTTCACACAGAGGGTACCGGATCCTGGATGGAGCAGAGCTAGCACTGGAGGAGTATAGGGATGGAGCAGAGCAGAGCAGAGCACGCACTGGAAGCCTTCAGGGACTGAGCAGAGCACGCACGCACTGGAAGCGTGCAGGGACAGAGCAGGACATGCACTGGAAGCGTGCAGGGACAGAGTAGGACATGCACTGGAAGCGTGCAGGGACAGAGCAGGACATGCACTGGAAGCGTGCAGGGACAGAGCAGGACATGCACTGGAAGCGTGCAGAGACTGAGCAGAGCACGCACACACTGGAAGCATACAGAGACAGAGCAGAGCACACACTGGAAGTGTACAGGGACTGAGATGAGCATGCACACACTGGAAGCATACAGGGACAGAGCAGAACACGCACACACTGGAAGCGTACAGGGACCTGACGTACAGAAATCTAAATGGACCTGGAGGGAGCACAGAAAGCCACAATAACAATCAGGCACTTCCTCTAGCAGGAAGTGACCTGATATACCCAGGGGCTGCTGCCCATGTAGGACAGCGCTTCCGGATCAGTACAACACGGCATCAAAAGAAGCCAGGAGTGCGCGACCTAAGTGGCCTAGCGCGCATGCACGGGGAACAGGATCCCCAGTGCGGCTGAGGACCTTGAAGAGAAGGCGTGAGGCGGCGAGGGACCCGGGAGGCAAGATGAGTATCTGCGTGCGCTGTAATAATCACCATACTCCTCTTCCTGTACTGATAGCACAGTACAATCCACGTGTGCCTCAGTTATCTGAGTCTCATCAGGATCACCTCCACCCCCAGGGGTTAACATCTGGTGATGAGGGTATCGAATCTGCTTGAACCCTACTTTGCCCAACCCCGGATCCAACTGCAAAAAATTTTACTCATTGGTGCAGATGCTTTCCTCCTCTTGAGTCTGTGAATCTTTGGAGCAGAACTGTGATTCCCATGGAATAGAACGTGCAAACAGCTCTGAAGACTCACCCATTTGTGGTTCCCCACAGTCAGTTGGGTGGTTGGAGAGTTGTGACATGGGGAAAAAAGGGTAATGGGGGGCCACTTATGAGGACTGTACTAAGTGTGATGTGAAGATGGAGGAAGAGGAGAGGTCACTTGATACAGAGCTTGCTATCCACCGGAGCACATTCTGGCCCTCATCTAGAAGGCATACCTCTGTGCGGCTGCCAAAGAAAGGGAGACGAGTAGCCCATCCTATAACAGAAGTTGTCAAAATACTGCGCAATTTGTCACTGCAGCAAAACAAACCTACTTCTCATCTTTCATATCATCCCTGTCTCACAACACTAAACAGCTATTCCGTACTTTCAATTCTCTCCTCGTCCCCCAGCTCCCCCTCCCTCCACTCATTGCATCTGAAGACTTTGCCTCAGGCCGGCGTCACACTTGGCGTATGAAAATACAGTCCGGTTTTTTTTGCATGCGTAATACGCAGAAATGATCCCAAAATAGTGATCCGTATGTCATCCGTAGGCAAGGTGTGGCTGCGTATTTTGCACATGTAAACATCCGTATGTAATCTGTATGGCATCCGTACAGCGAGATTTTCTCGCAAGCTTGCAAAATGGACATAGAATGGATCCATGGGCTCAAATATTCTGGAAAACATATATACAGTCTAAATATATATATATATATATATATATATATATATATATATATATATATATATATATATATATATATATATATATATTTGTGAGGCTGTGGCCTCTGATACAGCTAGGGGGTGCTGTTTGTTCTCCCCAGAAGGTGCATGCAGACGGATGTGGTCCATAGGTGTGCGTGAGAGTCACGGATTTCCGGCCCGGGTTTTCCAGGTGGCTGAAGGCCACAGGTATGTGTGTGTTTAAAAGCCCTGCAGTAAGGGGTTTGGGTGTGTCAGGCCGTGCAGGCCGTGTCAGGTGTCTGGCCAGGTGAGGCCAGGTGTGCGAGGTGCACGTCAGTGTCAGTCTGGTGTGTGCTGGTCTGCAGAGTGCATGGAGGCCAGCAGAGCCAGCACCCAGGGCAGCTGAATAGCCTGGCACCCGCAGTGTACACAGAGATGCAAGTCGTCCATGGTACTGGTCTCGGATGTGGACAGTCCTGTGCCCGGAGATGGACAGTCCTGTGCCCGGAGGTGGATGTCCTGTGCCCGTAGGAGGCGGATGTGGACAGTCCTGTGCCCGGAGGTGGATGTTCTGTGCCCGGAGGTGGATGTCCTGTGCCCGAAAGAGGACTAGCATGTGCAACGATTGCAAACAGGTGGATATGGTGCCCGGCTGCTATCCGGAGGATATCCTGAACTGTGTAAGACTGTGTGAGTAAAGAGTCTGTAAGAGACTGTGATACAGCGATGCAGGACACCCAAGAGAACTAGTCAGAGGAGGGCTGGCGTGAGTAGTGTCTGCAACATATGAGGCTGTGTGTATGGAGATGTATAGAGACTGAGATGGCGAGCGGTCGCCCAGGGAAACTGGATAAGGGAAGTCTGGCCTGTTTAGGGACCGCATATCTAAAGCCATGTGAAATGTATTGCATTGAACTGGTGTAAACTGATCACTGAAGTTATATGCATTTATATGTACCCGGCTGCACTCCAGAGGATAAAGAGTGCAGTGCGCTGAGTGAGTACAGAGACTTGTTACCGGCGTGCGGTCACCCAGGGAAACTGGACAGAGGGAAGTTCGGCCTGTGTATTGACTGCGTCATATAGCCATGCATTATTAATGGACTGTATGAAGAAGCCGTTTACTATATTGACTGTGTGAAGTAACACAATAAAAGAGACTTTTGTGTTTGAATTTGTGGGTTACTGCTTCTTCACTGCGTACGAAGCTACTGCAGCTTTACAATATATATATATATATATATATATATATATATATATATATATATATATACATATATATATATATACTCACTGGCCACTTTATTAGGTACACCTGTCCAACTTCTTGTTAACACTTAATTTCTAATCAGCCAATCACATGGCGGCAACTCAGTGCATTTAGGCATGTAGACATGGTCAAGACAATCTCCTGCAGTTCAAACCGAGCATCAGTATGGGGAAGAAAGGTGATTTGAGTGCCTTTGAACGTGGCATGGTTGTTGGTGCCAGAAGGGCTGGTCTGAGTATTTCAGAAACTGCTGATCTACTGGGATTTTCACGCACAACCATCTCTAGGGTTTACAGAGAATGGTCCGAAAAAGAAAAAAAATCCAGTGAGCGGCAGTTCTGTGGGCGGAAATGCCTTGTTGATGCCAGAGGTCAGAGGAGAATGGGCAGACTGGTTCGAGCTGATAGAAAGGCAACAGTGACTCAAATCGCCACCCGTTACAACCAAGGTAGGCCTAAGAGCATCTCTGAACGCACAGTGCGTCGAACTTTGAGGCAGATGGGCTACAGCAGCAGAAGACCACACCGGGTACCACTCCTTTCAGCTAAGAACAGGAAACTGAGGCTACAATTTGTACAAGCTCATCGAAATTGGACAGTAGAAGATTGGAAAAACGTTGCTTGGTCTGATGAGTCTCGATTTCTGCTGCGACATTCGGATGGTAGGGTCAGAATTTGGCGTAAACAACATGAAAGCATGGATCCATCCTGCCTTGTATGGAGCATCTTTGGGATGTGCAGCCGACAAATCTGCGGCAACTGTGTGATGCCATCATGTCAATATGGACCAAAATCTCTGAGGAATGCTTCCAGCACCTTGTTGAATCTATGCCACGAAGAATTGAGGCAGTTCTGAAGGCAAAAGGGGGTCCAACCCGTTACTAGCATGGTGTACCTAATAAAGTGGCCGGTGAGTGTGTGTATATATATATATATATATATATACAGATAAAAAAATCACAGCAGCACATGTACATGAATCGGCCATGTGAAAACACAGACAAATATACATTTCTCAAAAATATTTTTTCATAAAAATTTTTTCAAAAATTTTTTTTTCATAAAACTTACAGTTAAATGGAGATTCTTAGCACATAAATTGGCCAATTCATGTATGCCCATCAACCACGGCAAGGTGATCTCCCCCTGATGGGTCCTACTCTACTGTACATGCCACTCTTGGGCCACCAGCCTACAACTCTGGACAAAACATGTCACTCTGGGCTAAGCCTACAATTTATGGGCAGGTAGATATATATATATATATATATATATATTTCATACAGCGCTAGATAGCTTAAAAGCCGGTAATTCAATTGCCGGCTTTTGCGATCCCCTTATGAAACCCGACAGGATATGAGACATGGTTTACATACGGTAAACCATTTCATATCCCTTATTTTTTACATATTCCTCACTAATGATGTTAGTAGAGTGTGTGTGCAAAATTTTGGGGCTCTGTTAAAATAAAGGGTTAAATCACGGAAAAAACTGGCGTGGGCTCCCGCGCAATTTTCCCGCCAGAATGGGAAAGTCAGTGACTGAGGGCAGATATTAATAGCCTAGAGAGGAACCATGGTTGTTGCCCCCCCCGGCTAAAAACATTTGCCCCCAGCCACCCCAGAAAAGGCACATCTGTAAGATGCACCTATTCTGGCACTTAGCCTCTCTCTTCCCACTCCCGAGTAGCGGTGGGATATGGGGTAATAAAGGGTTAATGTCACCCTGCTATTGTAAGGTGACATTAAGCCTCGTTAATAATGGAGAGATGTCACAAGACACCTATCCATTATTAATCCAATAGTAGTAAAGGGTAAATAATACACACACACAAAGAATAAAGTACGGTATTTTAATGAAATAAAACACACATGGGGTAGTAAAATCTTTATTGTATGATTAATCCACCTGAAGACCCTTGTTCTGTAAAAGAAAAAAAAGAAAAAAGCATCAATATCCCATACCTCTCCGATGCTCAGTCATGTCCCATGCTGTAAATCCATCTGAAGGGGTTAAATAATTTTACAACCAGGAGCACTGCTAATGCAGCTGTTGTTCCTGCTTGTAAAAACTGGGGAATGAATGGAATGCAGGGGAACCTAGCATCGTAGACTTGCGGTGCTGCGCCCCCTGCTGGCATAAACTCATATGAACTCGAGCGTGAGGAAATATTCAGAAAAATTCCCACGCTCAAGTTCATATGAGTTTATGCCAGCAGGGGGCGCACCTGCACTTGCGAAATATACGGCAGATAGGAGCTGGCCCATAGAGGATCATTAGTCAGTGTGCAATGCGTAGTTTTTGCGCCTCTCATACGTCCATAAAACTCTCTAGTGTGACGCCGGCCTCATTCTTCAAGCAGAAGATTGACAACATAACTTTTGCCTAAAGTCCCCACAGTCCCTCCTTATAACTACTCAACTCTCCTCTTCCAAAACCAACTTCTCCATCACAGAACGGAAGATCAACTTTCCTCTTTACTCTCCAAATCACGTTTCACCACCTGTGAACTTGACCCAATATCATCCCACCTCATTCCAAACCTTACAACAGTCTTCATCTCCAAACTAACCCACTACTTCAACCCGTAACTAACAACTGTTGTCTTTCCCTCTTGCTTCAGACATACCTCAATTACACCCATCCTCAAAAAGTCCTCTCTTGAGTCTTGACCCATCCTTTGCGTATAACTATAGCCTCATATCACTTTTCCCCTATGCCACAAAACTAATGGAACAACATGTCCATTTTGAACTGTCTTCAAACCTATCCTCCTGCTCGCTCTTTTGCCACTTACAACCTGGCTTTCGATTGCACCATTCCACTGAAACTGCCCTGACTAAAGTCAACAACAACTTACTAACCGCCAAATCCAAGCGACACTACTTTGTCCTCTTCCTGGACCTGTCATCTGCCTTCGACACAGTGGACCATTCCCTCTTACTACAGACTCTCTCATCTCTTGGCATCACAGACTTGGCCCTATCTTAGATCTCTTCATACCTAACAGTCAGGATATTCAGTGTCTCACACTCACACACCACCTCCTGATCTCGCCCCCTGTCAGTGTTCCCCAAGGTTCAGTTTTAGAACCTCTGCTCTATTCCAAGTACACCTTCAGCCTGAGACAGATCATGCATCTAACTTGCTAGACCTGATACCACCTTTTTTACTTACCAGAATACCACACCGTCAGTCCTCTATTTCATCTTTCTTCTCTGCTAGATTTCTAAAACTTAACATGGCTAAAACCAAATTCATCATCTTTCCACCATCTGATCCCTCCAACTGATGTATCCATTAAAATCAATGGCTTGACTATGGTCTCTCCTTCAAATTTGAGATCCAAGCCCTTTCCACTTCCTGCCGGCTCAAAAATATCTCCCGAATCCGCAGATTCATCAACCATGAATCTGCAAAAGATACACTAGTGCATGTCTTCATCATCTCTTGCCTCGACTACTGCAACCTCATGCTCTGTGGCATCCCTTCTAACACTATCCCACCCATCCAATCTATCCTAAACTCTGGTGCCCGACTAATACATCTATCACCCTGCTATTCCCTGGCTTCTCCCCTATGTCAATCCTTGCACTGGCTCCCCATTGCCCAGAGACTCCTGTTCAGAACCCTAAGTTTAGCATACATCGCGATCCAAAACCGGTCTCCTACATACATCTGTGATCTAGTCTCCTTGTACTTACCTGCACGCAACCTCCGATTGTCACAAGATCTCCTTCTCTACTCCCCTTTTATATCCTCTTCCAACAATCGCACACTAGATTTCTCCCGTAGATCCCCTCTACTCTAAAATGGTGTCCCTCAACATATCATACTCTCGCCTATAATGGGAACCTTCAAAAGGAACCTAAAGAAATACCTCTTCTGACAAGCCTACACCCTACACTAACCATTCCTCCACCATACCACTGCTCAAGCAGCTCTACATCTATTGTATCCTTACCCATTCTTTGTCAACTGTGATCCCTCACAAGCAGGGTCCAGTCTCCTCCAGTAGCAGTTGGTGACTTGTATTGGTTAAGATTATTGTACTTCTTTTTATAATGTATACCCTTTTCACATAAATGGTGCTAGAACAATAAGTAATAGTAATCCCGCTATGTGGCTGCCAAAGAAAGGGAGTCAAGTAGACTGTATAGTACCTGAAGTTTAAAAAAAAAACTGTGCAATTATAATATTTCTACTCTGGGAAACTGATGACACTTTAGTGATGTGTGTCGATAATTTGGGGAAATGTTTGTACTCCAAGTTGGGTCTCCATCATATGTGTTGCCTGTAGCAGTAGGGCTCCCAGACCGGCAGGCCTGCAATTACTTTCAGTCAACTACCCGTAATACTATCCTTAAATTTCAATAACATTTGTGGTATACCGAGCTAATATTTGTGCCACCTGAGTGTGGCTGATCAAAATCACGCTTAAGATGTTGCATGAGGTATCAGGGCTCCCAGCATAGCAGGTTTACACCGTTCCCTCACTCACCTCGTCTTAATTGAAACGTCAATTCAAAGCTGTAAATGTTGGGCCAGACCCTGATACCTCATGCATGGCCTATGGCTGACTGCTGCTGTGCCATTTCAAAACTTCTACTGTGAGTCAATTGTTTGGGAAGTTTTTTGTTACTACTCAGGCTATGTGCACATGTTGCGGATTGTATGCATTTTTGCCGCATTTTTCGCTGCAAAGATGTAGTGAAAACGTGGCAGAAAAACGCATATACAACACAACCCATTGAATTCAATGGGATTCCGTAATGCTGTGCTAATGCTGCATATTTTGTATTGTTATTATAATATGCTCTTACAAGAGTAATTGATGTTAAGTATTTTCACTTATTTGTATACCTTAAATACTCTGTATATGCACTTATATAATGTTTGAAAAAGGCTCATGATACATGGAGCAGAAGTATCGAATGATGGGCTAATAAACAACATCCTTTTCACTTGAGATGGCGTGCTGCTTCCTACTTTTTTTCCATGTAGAATTAGATAGATAGATAGATAGATAGATAGATAGATAGATAGATAGATAGATAGGGCTTTTCACATTTACATGCTATGAAGATCATCTAGAAAGAGACAAATACAAACATACATAGAAGATGCATAGGTAGACACATGGATACATACAAACAGCGGGTGTCTATACTCATTAATAAGAATAGACAACTCAAGGTTTTTGGCTGCATTACTGAAACGAAGATCCTTGATCCAGAAATATTATAAGCAATTTTTATTCCATCACATGTTTCGACCTTTGACTGGAGTCTTTATCAAGTTTAAAAACCCGCAGTTGGTCTAGCGTTGAAACGCACCATGGAATGAAAACCGCTTATTGTATTTCTGGATCAAGGATCTTCATTTCGATAGTGAAACCTAAAACTGATTTATTTCTTATTATCAAGCATCCTGGTGGCGTTCATCCCACAGTCATGTGGGGCAGCAGAATTTTTACAGGAATAGCACCTCCACAACTCGCTCAGGTTTGCATATTAACCTGGATTCTATCTTTTAAAAGAATATCACCCTATACCTCTGTTCACTCTGTTTCCCTACAGTTTCTATATATACTTACAAATTGGCTACATTGCATCATTAACACTCTGTATACAATTTATAAAGAAAAATTCTTCATTTTAAAAGTGAACCTGTCATCAAGATCAGAGATGACTGAGCAGATTGCTTTACACAACCACAGTCCATGGTCCATGTCGGTCCTCTCTGGCCATAGACAGGAGCTGCACAAATTTCCATCTCGGCTAGTGTTTAGCCCGGCTGTCGTAATATAACTTGTGCACTGCACAAATGACATCACATCCGGCCAACAAAGCAAACACTCCACTGGGGAACATGGAAGCTCAGGAAATTGTGTAGCTCATGTCCCTGGCAATAGAGCATTGACCTAGACCATGGATATTGGTTGTGCCAATCTCTAATAAGGATATTACACCCCTAACAAAGGCCTTATGTATAAAAAACATTTTAATGCTTATTAAATGCTTGCCTTGTTTCTATAAATTCATTATGATTTTTCGAGAAATCCAGCATTCAAGTTTTAACCAGAAGTGCAGTGGAGTAGGCACTACACTTACAGCTTCCATGTGTCTCTCCCTATTCCCCAACTTCCGCAGACCTCTGGTCTTTGACTGACAGGTCACTTTTGGCTCTGTATCCTGCCTCCCATGCACGAGATTTTGCACAGGCACCATCATTTCCCAGGGTTATCTCCTCAGACAGAGCGATGTATGCACAGTAAACTCCTGATGACATTGCAAGAGCTGGACTATTGTTCTCTGCATGCGCTTATCACCCACCTCACACAAGACAACCATGGGCAATGATGGGCAGGGCAGGAGAGGCAAGTCAGTGAGACAAGAGTGAGTCAGTCAAAGACTGGAGGCCAGTGGCTGGTGGAGAATAGAGAGAGAGGAAGAAGAGTGGAATTTCGCTAAAACATCCAAATAAACATATTCAAGGAAGGTAAGCATTTAATAGGCATCAAAGAGCCTTTACACGCATGGCATTAGTTATTAGTTATGACAGGTTCCAATTAAAAGGACAATGTTCTTATTTCTTACCATAATTCATCCAATGACCTCATTATTAGCTCAGTGGCTTCGATTCTGCACACACGTCCATATGCAGAGGGTCTTAAAACATTTAATATCAGGCTTCTGCACTAAAACTAAGTATTCTCAGCTTCCTGAGTTAAACTATAAAATTTGCAGTGTCAGGCAATCCAAGGGTTTCTGCATGTAACCTTGAGGAGCCGCAATTGGCTCCAGGCGCTCGTGTTGGCGCCATATTTTAATGTATGGAATAGTCCAGTTAATGTATATGCTTCATTGCTGCATATCAGAAGATTAATAAATAACATATCCCCGCTCGCCAAGTCTCAAACTGCGTCCAGAAATGTCTACATATAAAAGAACAAGCGTACAAATGAGAATTGTTGACATAAAACGAGATCCTGGGAAAGATGCATATGGATCCTGTTATAGCTGTATCATACATCAAACAGATTCCTAAGCGCTCTGTGACATCTCCCCCATTCAAAATAAAATCTCTCTCCGTATGAAATATATGTCTCATTGGCATAGACTTGTTAAAAGAGATCTTCCCTGGACAGAGGACAGTGTGAAAAGATATATCCATAAGACACCAGCTAAGAAAATAAACTAGAACAAGAGCCACAGAGCAGCAGTTGAAATTGTGACATACATATTATTTGTTAGGAAAGAATATTGGGGCCAAATAAAAAAGGTCCTGAAATATTAACTCTAATACTCATAGATATGTTCAATTACCTGACACATTATCTCCATAGTATTTATTGTCTAAGTCCAAAGGTATGGACAAAATTTCCCATGCTCTGAGTTCTTACATCCAAGGCTCTCAAGTTTTATTACCGAAGCTCTCATATAGTATCTCTGAGGTTAACATAGTATGCTAGTCATTTCTTCCTCCATCCTCCCCAGCCACCTCACCTCCTCCACAGAAGTGTTCCTCCACATACAATCCTTTTTCTCCAGGCACACACGGCCACATCATGACCTATCCAGCTCCCACCTTCTAACTCTCTGTCTGCTGCTCCTCATTGCTGGCGACGTATCTGCAGCGCCCCAGAGTCCTGGTCGTTGCAGTACTGTGGCTCCGCCACTAAGGGGAGCTATGGTACGTCTGATGGCACTGAAGGAGTTCATCTGATCAGGTATCACAGACACCAATAGATTTCACCGCCGGGCCTCCAGGGGGAGCTAAGGGTTCTATTCATTAGGCCACTCCTCACACACTGGTAAAACTGGGGGTCAGGCAGGAAGTTAGACAGAAAGCTGACTGGGTTGGAGCCAGGCAACACCTTGTGGCAGGGAGTGTTGCGGGAGAAGATTCGGTAGGGTCTCTGTCAGGAGTGGGATCCTGACAGAGACTTGGCAACTAGAGAGAACGTAACGGGACCGTGCCTGCTCAGTATAGCGGCGGTGCCCTAGAAGGGATTGGAAGCGAGATAGATTGTGCTGAGTGAGAAACGAGATCAAAGCAACAAGGAGAATACCAGTAGGGGTCGTGCTGTAAGATCGAGGCAACATTCTACTGAGGCGCACAACCGGCGGCCGGAACGCCGAGGGAGTATTACAATATTCAGCTTCAAGCAATACTCTAAACAGCGGCAGGACAGTCAGTCTAAGGCGGGCTGTCTCACCTAAATCACCTATGCAGTCTTGGGGGGTAACTTGTGGAGAGGGGCGACTCTAGGGTCCCGGAAGAGCTCCGAGCCTACCCGTCAAACGGGTGCCGTTCTAACCGTAACATCAGGGAGGAACGGAGAATTAGCAGAACATCATCTAATTGAGTTGTGAGGGAACTTAAGAAACGGACACAACAGTTGTGGGGACTTTCCGTAAGCACAGCAGGGAAGGACCGCAACACATAGCGCTAGAAGGAAGGCACAGATTTCCACCTGTTAAGAGAACTCTGGAGGTGCCATTGGACCGGCCGGACTTGCGTAGCCTGGTTATCCGGATTCCGGACTGAGGACCCAGAGATCTTCAGTAAAGAGGTAAAGAGACTGCAACCTGGTGTCCTCGTTATTTACTGCACTGCACCACTACAGCATCACCATCACCATCAGCTATCATAGGCTTTCACTGCGCGCCCCTCGGCAGGGCCACGGACCGGGGCCTAGCCACCGTGACAACCCCAGAGCAGAGACTCACAGGCCCGGTACCGGGTACCCCTCGGCCCTGCGGCGGTGGGGGCGCTGCATATCCCCTAATCCCGGCCCTCCTCAACACATCCCCACACTCATTTCTAATCCCCTGCAACGATCCTCTACACATCTTCGCAACCACAGTAACCTCATACCCATTCATTCAGCCCCCGGTCCCCCTTCCTGGAGCACTATGGAACTCACGCTCTGTCTGCAATAAACTGTCATTTATCCACGACCTCTTTATCAATAACAAACTCTCCTTCCTCGGCATCACTGAAACCTGGCTCACCCCCTCTGACTTAGCCTCTCCCGCCGCGCTTTCCTATGGTGGATTCCACCTCTCTCACATCCCTTGCCCCAGCAACAAACGTGGTGGAGGGGTTGGCTTGCTCCTGTCCGATACCTGCTCCTTTACCCCAATTTACCCCCAATTCCACTACCACCCTCCACTACTCTTACCTTGTCCGAGGTGCACTCCGTCAGCATCTACTCCCCCTCCAACCTCCAGCTAGCTGTCATCTACTGCCCCCCAGAACTAGTTATCTCCACCTTTCTTGACCACTTCACCACCTGGCTACTTTATTTCCTCTCAGCCGACACTCACACCATCATCATGGGTGACTACAATATCCCCATTGACACGTCCACCTCAGCCACCTCTAAACTTTCATCCGCAGCCACCCATAAAGATGGCCACACATTGGAACTCATCTTCACCCGCCTCTGTTCCCTTACTAATCTCACTAACTCACCCCCTCCGTCTGACCACAACCTACTGACATTTTCTTCCCTCCCCTCCTAGTGCGCAACCCTCACTCCACAAACTCACTCACCCTTGCAGAAATCTCAAACACCTCAATCTACACTCACTCTCTGAGTCCCTTCTTCCTATTACAGACATAGTTTTCTTCCATGACACAGATGCTGCTGCCACTTTTTATAACACTACAATAACAGCAACACTCGATTCGGCCACCCCGCTCATGCATAGCAAAACTCATAGAATCAACAGGCAGCCCTGGCAAACCAGCCTTACCAAAGAACTGAGACGGGCTTCCAGGGTTGCTGAATGGAGATGGAAGAGATCTCGTTCTGTTGAGCACTTCACTGCATACAAGCAGTCCCTCGCCAGCTTCAAGTCCACGCTCACTGCAGCAAAACAAACATACTTCTCATCGCTCGTATCCTCCCTCACTCACAACCCTAAACAGCTCTTCAACACTTTCAATTCTCTACTCCGTCCCCCAGCATCTCCTCCCTCCCCTCTCATTTCTGCTGAAGAATTTGCCTCTTTCTTTAAGCCGAAGATCGATAACATCAGACAAAGCTTTGGCCTGCAGCCCCCAATGCCCCTCCTCTTGACTTCTCAACTCTGTTCCAAAGCCAGCTTCTCCACCATGACAGACGATCAGCCCTCCATCCTTTTGTCATGATCACATCTCACCACTTGAACGCTTGACCCGCTCCCGTCCCACCTCATCCCTAACCTTCCAAGCGATGGGTATTCCAATATGGCACCCGCTGGTGGTACCAGTCCCTTGAGCAGTACCACCAGCGGGTCATCGCCGGACTCCCCGCTGCTGGGACTCCTCCGCCGCAAGAACACCACGCCGCAAGTACCCCTCCCCACCGCTGGGATACAGGCTGCCGTTGAGATCCCGGCCTCCTCTGGAATCCAGACCGCCGCTGGGATCCAGGTCACTGGTGGGATCTCGGCCGCAGCTCGGATCCAGACCACCGGGGCACCCTTCCGTCCGGCCAGCCGTAGGAAAATCTTTCACTGCGCAGCTGTCACCTTGTAGTCAGAAATGCTTCCAGGGGCAATCCCCATGATGTTCCTGTGTCTCAATATGGAAAGTGATGGGTGTCTCAATATGGAAACTGCTTCTGGTACCAACCTATTGCACGGTACCACCAATGGAACACTGTCGCACCACACACACTCTATATGCCGTACACACCACACACACTCACACTCACATTCATGCTCACAAATACACACTCACACACTCTCACACTCATACACACATTCACAGTCACACACTCTCACATTCTCACTCATGCTCACATCCACACCCATGCAGCCTCTCGCGCAATACCACCAGTGGAACACCGTTGCAAACATGCCGCTGCCGGGATCAGCCGAATGATTCACTGACTGCCGCCATCTTTGTACAGGAGTGCATGCGCAGTTTTAATGTGACTGCCACCATTTGCACAAAAATGGCAGCGGTCTGATTTACTGCACCTGCATGAATTATGCGAATCATTGGGCTGATCCCAGCGGTAGATGCGCAATGTGTCTACAGGCAGAGGAGCCGGTCACATTAAAGGGTTTTTTCCCACGAACGAAAGTTAATTTTAATTATTGACTGTGTCTGACCATGTACAAAGCATACCACATCTCCTGGGCAGTGGAGGAAGCAAAAGATAATACTGACATTACATCAGGGTATCACAGTGAATTTATTTTGTGAGATAAAATATTTCACTGACTGTTTTTAAAAAACATTTTACCTCACAAAATGTATCCTTTGCGATCTCCTGCTGTAATGTCAGTATTGTCTTTTACTTCCTCCCCTGCCCAGGAGCTGTAGTATGTTCTGTACACGGTCAGACACAGACAATTTTGAAAATGAACTTTTGTTCGTGGGACGACCCCTTTAAAAAGCAAATATCAATGCCAACATGGCTCTTC